>NW_026651489.1:0-330898 GCF_028751815.1 Salvia miltiorrhiza | reverse complement strand
TTTCATAGAGGCAACATACCACATCTCATTATCATCAATAATAAATATGGCAAGTTGACAATTTTCATAATACTCATCAATAATACTTCAACATGCTTCATTTTCATAAGATTTTGCATTTGAACTCATTATCATGGTAGCTTGCCATAATAGAGTTAGAATAAAGCCCACCTGTCTCAAGGATCGATGACGTAACGCTCAGAGTCGTACTAACGCCGGCCGTCACTCGAACCTTTGGTGGCGCACGTGGTTTAGATTGCCATGTGACAAAATAAACTCTAGTTAGAATTTCATCTAACTAATATCTTAATACTTATGCTTTCATCATATGCTTAATCTCATCTTATAACTTCTCTACTATTTACTAATTGGACCTCCCAATTTAATTGGACATCTTATCCAATTAAAAGACTCTCAATCCTAGGTAAATAGCATTCAATTAAATCACATAGTGTCACGACCGGACTTAACTAAGGATAGGTAAGCCGGGAAACCGTGACTAGGGAAGGGAAATTAGGAGAGGGGACAGAAAGGGGTGATAAATAATTATAAATGAATTAAATTAAGATTTAGACATCATATGAGAATAAGTCACACATATATATAGATAGTAACGAGTAATCGGTCATGAGTATCCGATTTAAGTGTTTATACAATAACTTGATTTGACAATCCAACATAATAGGATAAACTGCATCATAACTAAGTGTTCGCAGCGGAAATGAGAACGTGATACATGTATGAAGACATGTATTGCCAAGAGTTTATTTAGTAAATATGACAAAGCTCCGTACGACACCCCATCATCACTCATCACTGCTCAACCTGCACATTTAGAAATACATGCAGGGCTGAGTACAAGGTACTCAGTAGACATATGTCGAAAATCATATACATACATAATAACTGTAAATTGTCATGCCATTTCAATAGTATAACCAAGGATTTTTACTTTAAAAGGCCCTAAGCATACTAAATTCATTTGTGATTCTAAAGTTCGTCTGATCAGACTAAGTTCTTTTGTAATCTATCATATCTGAATCTGTGTGCCGGAGAGGTGGCCACCTCTCACGGTCACTTGACCGGCCAACCCGCTAGATGACTCACGGTCACTGGTGTACACTAGCCAAGGCAGGATAGCTATCAACTGCTCAAGACTCGAATTCGATTACATGATAACTGGCAAAACCATATCAGATAGATATCATACTGAAATTGAAACATTTTATGGCAAGACAATACTTGAAATAACTTCAATTCAAAGATTTTGTCATGAAATAACTTGCTTGAACGTAACAGTTAAATTCATTTGATATATATGAAAGTAATGCCTACCTGATTGCAGTGTTTTGCTACTTAAGACAATGATTCTCTTTCCTTAGCGCGATAGGTTACTCAGGCGCTTTTGTTTATTTGAACCTTTGATAACACGAAACATGTGTTCGAGTGAATAATAGGAAAGATAACAACAAATGCAGTGAATCACTATTCACTCATTTCTCTAACTACCCATATTTCCTTAAACGACTGTATCTAACTCATATACAATCGTTCTTCTTTTATCGAAATACTTCATGTACCTTTGAGGATGTAGGAAAGCCCATTTTATATTATTCCTTTATTTATCCATTATAAATAAAGAATAATTTATAAAATATTTTCCTTTTCCCCATTTAATAATGCCAATCAATATATATATATTGCTACTATTAAAAGAACTAATAAGTCATTAATAAATTCTAAACATTAATTCCTGATGAAAATTTCATTGTGAGATTTTAGGAACATTTGTAAAAATATTTTAAAATAATAAAAGGAGTTAACTATAAAAAGAAATTTTCGAGAAGATCTAATAATTTTAATATTTTAACCATTTAATTAATAAATCTTTAATATTTCATTTATCAACTATTCCATCTAATATAATTTTACCAACAAGTTCTCATGAAATCTTTCTCAGAATATTTATATATCTCAATAGCTCATTTATAAACTAAAAGTGATATTTTATCAACAATAAAACTTTAAAATCCTTAATAGGAATTATTTTGAATCATTTCCATCTCAACAAAACTGTATATATTCAACTTCAACTAATAAACTGCTTTTACTCCAAACTCGTATGGAGTCTAATTTTATATCAATAGAAACCTCTTTGAGTCTAGTTTAATAAAAAAAAAAGTATGTTGAAAAACTCCAAGTAGTTTAAGAGATATAGCGATTTTCCCATCGCCTACCAGATTCGGCAGTTTCTGCCAACTGAAAGTCCAGATTTTTGAAAAATAGCAAACGTTACCTGAATGAGCTCAAATTTTATATGTAGATAGCTAACACATATATCTTCATAGAATAAAAATTTGAGAGCTAAATATCAACATATGGTTACTGAAATAATTAACCTAATCATCTGCCTCACGACAGTTTTAGCAGATACGGGCAGTAGACTTCTCGAATTTTAAAAGGGTAGTAAACGAAGTTCAAATGATATGAAACTTTGTACGAATATTTACCACACTCCCATCTATACCCCAGAAATTTCTCATAATATAATAGAAACGGGAATGCATCGAAATAAGGGCGTCAACTTACCCTTGTCCAAGTGAGCACTAATGGAAGTTGTTCGCCGGGGTTTTTTTCTGGTCGTCGTTCCGCGATGGGGTTTAGCCGCGAAGGTCTACGACTTAGTTTTCCTCGTGCGAGATAGATCAGGCTACACAACGGTGGTTTCTCGATCCTTTTTCGTCGTAAGGATAGTGAGAAACGAAGGCCGTAAGTTGGCCGGTGGCTAAGTCGGGAATTCGACGTTGGCCTCCGAAGGATATTGTGGCCTTTGGTCGGGAAAATATAGAGAAGGTTTCGGCCTTTCGATTGTTGGGTTTGGTAGCCTAAAGATGGAGGAACGAGTACACGTTCTCGGTTCAGAGCCTAGTGGCCGGTCGACGAAGAAAAGGCCCGGCGAAGGGAGCTCACTTGAGCTCTTGCAAGTAAAAAAAACAAATCTCCTAAACTCTCTCTTGCCTCACACCTCTCGCTGCACTTCTTCCTTCTGCAGAACTCTCCTCAATTTATAGAGGAGTTTCTGCAGACAACAGAATCAAAATGGTGGAAATTTTGGTACCTGGAGTTGCAACTTTTGAAGATTTGATCGTTGAAATTTGCATCCTTTGACAATTGTGATCTTGCCGTGAAATTTCTTTCTCGGCGTGCTGAAGCTTTTGAAAATTGTGGATATTGGCGTGATTTTCTTCTCCTACAGGAAACTTTGGGGTGTGATGGAGTTCAGATATGCTACAGGAAGAAATCTGCAATCTTTAGAAAAACTTCTGCAGTAATGGTGTATTGGAGGTGAAGGTGGAATAGTATAGGGAATAGTGTAGGGAATAGTGTAGGAAATAGTGTAGGAATTGATGTGTTGGATGAAAAATCGAGACATACGTGTAGTGCCGTGATCTAGTTTCTCCTAGTTCCTGTAATAATTCTCCAATTCTCGTTTAATAAATACTCCTCGTATTTACATAAATTAAATCCTCAATCTTGAGATTTAATACGTGAAAGTCGGAATTAATTCGCGACTTAATACCTTAACTCATATAATGCGAAATAATAAAATTATTATGCATATGATCTCAAGTTATAATTCTAGCAATTTGATTTAAATAACACGATTTATAAAATCGGTTATAAATCTAAATTTTCTAATAATATTGATTAAATCAATAAACTGGTAAAACAAAGTCTCAAACGTATAGTTAAACCAATAAATTTAATTATTGGTTTCATTCATGACTGAATATTAAATCGCAGCTATGTATCTCTTATACAGACTTTTGCTGAAATATTATTATCTGAACAAAATAATCACCATAAATAATTAAAAGAATTTTATAACTAATGCACATATTTAATCTAATATGTATTTAAAAGAGCGGGGCATCACATACTACCCCCCTTAAAATAAATTTCGTCCCGAAATTTGCATACCTTCGTTAAACAACTCTGGATATTTTTCTTTCATCTTGTCTTCGAGCTCCCACGTAGCTTCTTCTTGTCCATGGTGCCTCCAAAGAACTTTCACTGAGGTGATTGATTTATTTCGGAGTTGTTGCACCTTTTTATCTAAAATCGCTTCGGGTCTTTCTTCATAGCTCAGGTCTGGATTAAGGATCATCTCATTTTGGTGTATCACGTGCTTTGGATCGAAAACGTACTTCCTAAGTTGTGATACGTGGAAAACATTATGGACATTTCCTAGGCTTGGCGGTAATGCCAGCCTGTAAGCCACTGGGCCTATTCTTTCTAGGATCTCATAGGGTCCTATAAATCGGGGTCTAAGTTTCCCTTTAACTCCGAACCTAATGATCCCTTTTGATGGAGAAACTTTCAGAAAGACTTTTTCTCCATTCTCAAATTGTAAGTCAGTTCGGCGTTTATCAGCATATGACTTTTGTCTATCCTGGGCCTCCTTAATCCTCTGTCGGATTTGGCGAACGATTTCAATCATTTCACCTATTGTGTCTGGCCCTAGGATTTTTCTCTCGCCCACTTCATCCCAATAAAGTGGCGATCTACACTTTCTCCCATACAGTGCTTCGTAGGGTGCCATAGCGATAGTCGCTTGGTGACTATTATTATATGCAAACTCGATGAGTGGCAAAATGTGCTCCCAGTTTTCACCCTGGTCTAGCACTACTGTCCTCAGCATATCCTCCAATGTTTGAATCGTTCTTTCAGACTGACCATCTGTCTGTGGGTGAAAAGCTGTACTAAAATTCAATCTTGTGCCCAGTTCTTTTTGTAAACTGATCCAGAATCTGGATGTGAACTTGGAATCTCTGTCCGATGTAATTGACTTTGGCACTCCGTGCAAACGCACAATTTCTCTAACATAAAGTTGAGCTAACTTGTCGGATCCATGGGTGATTGGGATTGGTATAAAGTGTGCACACTTCGTAAGTCTGTCCACAATGACCCATATAGCCGTGTTACCTCGCTTGGATCTTGGCAATCCTGTGACGAAGTCCATTGCTATATCATCCCATTTCCATTCTGGTATCTCCAAGGGTTGTAGTTCCCCGTAAGGCCTTTGGTGTAAGGCTTTCACTTGCTGGCAAGCAAGACATCGTTCAACAAACGAGGCTACATCTCGTTTCATTCCTTCCCACCAGAAATTCTCTTTTAGATCTTGATACATCTTAGTACTTCCCGGGTGGGCAGTATAAGGGGTATCATGGGCTTCGCTCAAGATTTTATTCTTAAGTTCTTCATCTTGAGGAATGCATATCCTTCCTTCAAAGAGTATGGCATTGTCTGGTGCTTCTTGGAAATCTTTGAGATCTCCTAATCTTATCTTTTCCCGTAATTTTTCCATCTTCTCATCCTTTCTTTGTGCTTCTACCACCATTTTTCTTAAACTAGGTATTGTCTCAACAACGCCTGCTATAGTTCCAGGTGGTTTAATCACTTCTATCTTCATCTTGTCAAATTCTTTTATAAGCTCACCTTCTCTCGTGAGAAGATGTCCTAATTTTGACGTGACTTTTCGGCTTAATGCGTCGGCTACTACATTAGCCTTGCCTGGGTGGTAGTTAATACCACAGTCATAGTCCTTTACTAATTCGAGCCATCTCCTTTGTCTCATGTTTAGATCTTTTTGCTCGAAAAAGTACTTCAGACTCTTGTGATCAGTAAAAATCTCACACCTAACTCCATATAGGTGATGTCTCCAGATTTTTAATGCATGTACTACTGCAGCTAGTTCCAGATCATGAGTCGGATAATTCAACTCATGAGGTCTAAGTTGTCGCGATGCATATGCTATTACCTTGCCATCTTGCATCAACACGCAACCTAGTCCATTTTTGGACGCATCCGTGTAGATTACATATTCTTTGTCTGGTTCGGGGACTGCTAAAACCGGCGCAGTAGTTAGCATCTTCTTGAGTTTTTGGAAACTCTCCTCACACTCGTCCGTCCAAGTATACTTGATCCCCTTCTTGAGCAGTTGCGTCATTGGCCTTGCTATTTTCGAAAATCCTTCAATAAACCTTCGATAATAGCCAGCCAATCCTAAGAAACTCCTGATCTCGTTTGGATTTGTTGGCGACTTCCATTCTTGTACTGCTTCCACTTTAGCAGGATCTACCTTGATTCCTTCTGATGATACGATGTGTCCTAGAAATGTGACTTCTCTCAGCCAAAACTCGCATTTGCTGAATTTGGCGTAGAGTCGTTCATTCCTTAGCGTTTGTAGAGTGGTCCTCAAATGCTCTTTATGTTCTTCTTCATTTTTGGAGTAGATGAGGACGTCATCTATGAACACTAAGACGAACTTGTCCAAGTAGGGGTGAAAAACCCTATTCATGAGATCCATGAATACAGCTGGTGCATTTGTTAGCCCGAATGGCACAACTACGAACTCGTAGTGGCCATACCTTGTTCGAAAAGCTGTTTTGGGTATATCTTCTTGTCTGACCTTCAGTTGATGATAGCCAGATCTCAAGTCGATTTTTGAAAATACACTCGCACCCCTAAGTTGGTCAAACAAATCATCTATCCTTGGCAAAGGATATTTGTTCTTGAGTGTTAGCTTGTTCAGCTCTCTATAGTCAATGCACATTCTCAAGGTGCCTATCTTTCTTTTTGACAAACAAAACTGGTGCTCCCCATGGGGATACACTAGGTCTGATGAAACCTAGGTCCAGTAGTTCCTGCAATTGAATTTTTAGTTCCTCCAATTCTTTTGGAGCCATCCTATACGGTGCCTTTGATACTGGCGCCGCTCCCGGTTCTAAGTCTATGGTAAATTCCACTTGCCTATTAGGTGGCAATCCTGGCAAGTCTTCTGGAAACACATCACGGAATTCTCGTACGATATCCACATCTTCAATTGCTCTTTTTGTCTCAGCTTTCCCGTTTAGGTACACGAGGAATGCCTGAGAGTCCTTCTTATTCATCATCTTTCTTGCTTGTAGGGTGGATATAATTGGTATTCTCCTACCCATTCTTATCCCGTGAAATTCCCAAGCATTTTTTTCTGGAAATTTGAAAGAGATCTTCCGCTCCTTGCATAAGATTGTAGCGTAGTTTTCAGCTAGCCAATCCATTCCTAGGATTATATCTACGTCCGACATCGGTATAACATATACGTTGTTTGCTATGACCTCTAGTGATCCTATGTTCAATTCTAAGTTCGAGCAAACATGCGTTACTGTCATTGTTCCTCCTATTGGTGAAGAGATACTCATGTCCTGATTAGATCTTTCTATTTTGAGTCCTAGGGTGTCCACACATGCACTTGCAATGAAAGAATGTGAAGCACCCGTATCAAACAGAAGTACAACAGGTGTGTTGAGTAGCATGCCCATACCTGCCAGGTTTCCCTGGTTTTTCTCGGGCTGGTTCTGTTTGATAGCATAGGCTCTTGCGTGATACGGTTGCATCTTTTGTTGCTGCTGACGTGGCTGTGGTTGTGGCAGCTGTGGTTGATGTGATTGTTGAGGCTGCGGCAATTGCAGATGACGTGGCTGGGGTAGCGCTTGGATAGCTCTCAGATGTGGGGCTTGGAATGGTGGGTTTGGCCTTAAGCTCATCCCGTGTTGCTTATTTGGGCAACGATTTGCATAATGCCCCTTCTGGTTACAGATGTAACAACTATCACTGCCAGCCTTGCAGATTCCACCATGGTTTTTGTTGCACTTTGGGCAGGGTGAAGTTTTCTGTTGGTTGTTCCCCGCCTTGATTAGGAGCAACTTGCCTTCCAAAGCCCTGTTGCTGGGGTGGTTGTCCCTGCCATGGTTTCTTCTCAGTTTGGCCATTGTAATTGCCTTCCCATTTTCGTTTCCCTTTGTAGTTCTGGGATTGGGCTTGTGGGGGTGGTGGCATAGGTGTTGCCACTGGTCTTTCCCATGGCATTGCTGCCTCAATGTCTAGAGCTCTACTGAGGGATTCAGTATACGACAACCCTCCATGACTAGCCTAAAGCCATCCTGATTTCATGCCTCAGACCGGCACAAAATTTTTCAGCCATTTTCTCGTCTGTATCAACTAGTTCTGGGGCATATCTGGACATGTCGCAAAACATCCTATCATACTGTGTAACCGTCATCCTCCCCTGTTTCAGGTTATAGAATTCCATCTCTTTCTTCTTTCGGTAACTTTTGGGTATATATTTATCATATATCCCAATCTTGAACTGCTCCCAGGTGAGGTTTTCTAGTTGATCAGCTGTCATTGTCTTCATTCTGGCTTCCCACCAGAAGTCAGCCGATCCCGTCAGTTGGAAAGATACACAGGTTAAACGTTCCTGGTCGGTGCAGCGCAGAAAGTTGAAGATGCGTTCGATTGCACGCACCCAAGTTTCAGCCTCAGCTGGATCTCCTGTACCGCTGAATACAGGTGGGTTTTGACGTAAAAACAATTCCTCTATTCTACGTTCTGGCCGTATTGGTTGTGGAGCTATTTCTGGTTCTGGCCCTGGTTCTGGACCTCTTTCATCATTTTGTGGGATTCTTCTCCCACCTCTTGGACGTCCTCTCTTTGGTGGCATTCTGATAAGTCAATATAATATGTTTATTAGTACATGGTAGATGTATTCTAACACTCGTTCATTGCTTCTTTCAATTCCTTGTACTAGCTATATCGTATGCAAAACTTTTAAATCAACAAAATATAATAAGTACTTAACACACGAATTTACTGAAGGCGTGAATTTATATATAAGTACTTAAAGATTCTGCCTCCTAGAGGCCTCTTCGAATAATATGGAGTTATAGAACGGTCCATAGGTAGTTACCGTTCCTGTAGTAACAACTTCCTAGATAGATGAATATTACAACCCACGAGTTCGAGATACATCATACAAGCAAATACAACTGCCCTAGACTATCGATCCATGGGAGCTAGCAGACTTGCCCTTCTCCGGATCCTCTTCTGGGTCTTCCTCCGGATCCTCTTCTGGGTCTTCCTCCGGATCCTCTTCGGAGTCGATATCCAGGTAGTAGTCCTCTGTTTCCTCACCCTCTGCCCCGAGCTGAACACGACCACCGAGAAGTCGGATTTTCACCACATCCTTGCAGGGCGTTCCTGCATCGGAGGTCGTAGCACCCTTCTTAAGGGAAAGAGGCTGAGCAGGTAGTGGCTTCCAACTCGCCTTGCCTGGAGTTTTCTTCCTACTTCCCCCAGTGTCATCGTGGGCTGGAGCTCTCCCCTTTTCAGCAGTCTTGAGTGCCTGGCGCAAGATCTCACCTTCATCGTTGTTCAGTGCATGCCAGGGCTTTGCCCTTATCAATAAGTTCGCGTGCTTGACGCAAGACTTCTTCTAATTGTTTCATGGCCGCACTGTAAATGGGGTCCTCTTCCCCTGGTGGAGGTGGCTGTATCGGGGGTGTACCGACTGGTGATTGGGGTGGTGGCGTCTCTTTCCTTTGGGTTTTTGGACGTGATGTCCCGGCCTCGAAGTCGTTTCGGCATCGACGACCGAGAACAGACAGTTGTGGGGAAACACTCTGCACTGGGATGGGTGGATCTGCTGTTATAGGAGCTTGAGTAGGCATAAGTGGGGTCCTTTCTTCCGGACGAACTCCAACAGGAGCAAGGTCTCCTGGCCTCATATATGGTCCCCTGAATGCTCTGCCAAAGGCATCATAGGTGTAGTGAATTGCTGCGATGAACCGTGGAAAATCGCCTTCTGGATCAAACGACTCTTCTGCAGTGTGTACGTAGTCACCTGCGAGCTCTGTAGCCCATCCCTGCCAGTCTGGTGGAAGTAATAAGATCAAGCGCATGATCCCGTCATAACCAGTGGCTCCATGGGGATGTGCAGCTTTCCACAGTCGATAATAATGGGCGAGGAACTCTCCTAGGTCATCTCTCCAACAACGTGTGTAGGTTCGGTATTCCCTGAGGATACTTTCAGGACTTGGTCGCCTCGTCATTTGCTTTCTAGCGGTGCGTCGTGTTCTTGCCATCTTTGAAAGAATGACGTTCTATAATTAAACTCATAATAAGTTATTATAGCAGTAGGTTTCTAATTACTCTCATGTATTAACAACACAAGTCGTGATCATATCATAAGTAATATTGGTCTTAATATCTAACTTATGCATAATTAATAATTCACAAGTCCTAGATCGTGCAGTCATAATCCCAATACTTACATATGTATTGAAATTTTAAGGGTTGAAAGAGATTCAACTCATTGCACAAATAGTAAATCATTCAATGCACTTTTGTCACTACGAGCTATATAATAAATAAATTTATTGGGTAAGGCAATAGTTGATATGTTTGAACAATTCGAACTATGCCCGTATCATCATGAGTGACACGCTCCGTCATGTCTCTATCTTTATACATCCTCGAGTGACGCCTGATTTTCTTTCTTCTATTGTGTTTTTCACTTCAACTGTAATGAATGATAACTAAACTCATGTATATGTTTTGCTTCTATGTTCTTTGTAAGAGTGATCAAACATTTCTAACGCATCTAAGTTCATCAAGGAATCTACTCAATCATATAGCATGAGATTTAAGCACTTGTACAAACATTTGAAAATACAACTTTCTCAACATTTAATAAATATTTACCTCTGTTTCTCTGTTGAGCAGGATGTTGTGATGAGGTGCTGAGCTTTTGTCAACTGACCTTTCTAACACTAGTATTCAGTAAAGAATAAATTTTGGGATAACTCTTGGGTTCAGAGCAAACGAACTGCTCTGATACCATTCTGTCACGACCGGACTTAACTAAGGATAGGTAAGCCGGGAAACCGTGACTAGGGAAGGGAAATTAGGAGAGGGGACAGAAAGGGGTGATAAATAATTATAAATGAATTAAATTAAGATTTAGACATCATATGAGAATAAGTCACACATATATATAGATAATAACGAGTAATCGGTCATGAGTATCCGATTTAAGTGTTTATACAATAACTTGATTTGACAATCCAACATAATAGGATAAACTGCATCATAACTGAGTGTTCGCAGCGGAAATGAGAACGTGATACATGTATGAAGACATGTATTGCCAAGAGTCTATTTAGTAAATATGACAAAGCTCCGTACGACACCCCATCATCACTCATCACTGCTCAACCTGCACATTTAGAAATACATGCAGGGCTGAGTACAAGGTACTCAGTAGACATATGCCGAAAATCATATACATACATAATAACTGTAAATTGTCATGCCATTTCAATAGTATAACCAAGGGTTTTTACTTTAAAAGGCCCTAAGCATACTAAATTCATTTGTGATTCTAAAGTTCGTCTGATCAGACTAAGTTCTTTTGTAATCTATCATATCTGAATCTGTGTGCCGGAGAGGTGGCCACCTCTCACGGTCACTTGACCGGCCAACCCGCTAGATGACTCACGGTCACTGGTGTACACTAGCCAAGGCAGGATAGCTATCAACTGCTCAAGACTCGAATTCGATTACATGATAACTGGCAAAACCATATCAGATAGATATCATACTGAAATTGAAACATTTTATGGCAAGACAATACTTGAAATAACTTCAATTCAAAGATTTTGTCATGAAATAACTTGCTTGAACGTAACAGTTAAATTCATTTGATATATATGAAAGTAATGCCTACCTGATTGCAGTGTTTTGCTACTTAAGACAATGATTCTCTTTCCTTAGCGCGATAGGTTACTCAGGCGCTTTTGTTTATTTGAACCTTTGATAGCACGAAACATGTGTTCGAGTGAATAATAGGAAAGATAACAACAAATGCAGTGAATCACTATTCACTCATTTCTCTAACTACCCATATTTCCTTAAACGACTGTATCTAACTCATATACAATCGTTCTTCTTTTATCGAAATACTTCATGTACCTTTGAGGATGTAGGAAAGCCCATTTTATATTATTCCTTTATTTATCCATTATAAATAAAGAATAATTTATAAAATATTTTCCTTTTCCCCATTTAATAATGCCAATCAATATATATATATTGCTACTATTAAAAGAACTAATAAGTCATTAATAAATTCTAAACATTAATTCCTGATGAAAATTTCATTGTGAGATTTTAGGAACATTTGTAAAAATATTTTAAAATAATAAAAGGAGTTAACTATAAAAAGAAATTTTCGAGAAGATCTAATAATTTTAATATTTTAACCATTTAATTAATAAATCTTTAATATTTCATTTATCAACTATTCCATCTAATATAATTTTACCAACAAGTTCTCATGAAATCTTTCTCAGAATATTTATATATCTCAATAGCTCATTTATAAACTAAAAGTGATATTTTATCAACAATAAAACTTTAAAATCCTTAATAGGAATTATTTTGAATCATTTCCATCTCAACAAAACTGTATATATTCAACTTCAACTAATAAACTGCTTTTACTCCGAACTCGTATGGAGTCTAATTTTATATCAATAGAAACCTCTTTGAGTCTAGTTTAATAAAAAAAAAGTATGTTGAAAAACTCCAAGTAGTTTAAGAGATATAGCGATTTTCCCATCGCCTACCAGATTCGGCAGTTTCTGCCAACTGAAAGTCCAGATTTTTGAAAAATAGCAAACGTTACCTGAATGAGCTCAAATTTTATATGTAGATAGCTAACACATATATCTTCATAGAATAAAACTTTGAGAGCTAAATATCAACATATGGTTACTGAAATAATTAACCTAATCATCTGCCTCACGACAGTTTTAGCAGATACGGGCAGTAGACTTCTCGAATTTTAAAAGGGTAGTAAACGAAGTTCAAATGATATGAAACTTTGTACGAATATTTACCACACTCCCATCTATACCCCAGAAATTTCTCATAATATAATAGAAACGGGAATGCATCGAAATAAGGGCGTCAACTTACCCTTGTCCAAGTGAGCACTAATGGAAGTTGTTCGCCGGGGTTTTTTTCTGGTCGTCGTTCCGCGATGGGGTTTAGCCGCGAAGGTCTACGACTTAGTTTTCCTCGTGCGAGATAGATCAGGCTACACAACGGTGGTTTCTCGATCCTTTTTCGTCGTAAGGATAGTGAGAAACGAAGGCCGTAAGTTGGCCGGTGGCTAAGTCGGGAATTCGACGTTGGCCTCCGAAGGATATTGTGGCCTTTGGTCGGGAAAATATAGAGAAGGTTTCGGCCTTTCGATTGTTGGGTTTGGTAGCCTAAAGATGGAGGAACGAGTACACGTTCTCGGTTCAGAGCCTAGTGGCCGGTCGACGAAGAAAAGGCCCGGCGAAGGGAGCTCACTTGAGCTCTTGCAAGTATAAAAAACAAATCTCCTAAACTCTCTCTTGCCTCACACCTCTCGCTGCACTTCTTCCTTCTGCAGAACTCTCCTCAATTTATAGAGGAGTTTCTGCAGACAACAGAATCAAAATGGTGGAAATTTTGGTACCTGGAGTTGCAACTTTTGAAGATTTGATCGTTGAAATTTGCATCCTTTGACGATTGTGATCTTGCCGTGAAATTTCTTTCTCGGCGTGCTGAAGCTTTTGAAAATTGTGGATATTGGCGTGATTTTCTTCTCCTACAGGAAACTTTGGGGTGTGATGGAGTTCAGATATGCTACAGGAAGAAATCTGCAATCTTTAGAAAAACTTCTGCAGTAATGGTGTATTGGAGGTGAAGGTGGAATAGTATAGGGAATAGTGTAGGGAATAGTGTAGGAAATAGTGTAGGAATTGATGTGTTGGATGAAAAATCGAGACATACGTGTAGTGCCGTGATCTAGTTTCTCCTAGTTCCTGTAATAATTCTCCAATTCTCGTTTAATAAATACTCCTCGTATTTACATAAATTAAATCCTCAATCTTGAGATTTAATACGTGAAAGTCGGAATTAATTCGCGACTTAATACCTTAACTCATATAATGCGAAATAATAAAATTATTATGCATATGATCTCAAGTTATAATTCTAGCAATTTGATTTAAATAACACGATTTATAAAATCGGTTATAAATCTAAATTTTCTAATAATATTGATTAAATCAATAAACTGGTAAAACAAAGTCTCAAACGTATAGTTAAACCAATAAATTTAATTATTGGTTTCATTCATGACTGAATATTAAATCGCAGCTCTGTATCTCTTATACAGACTTTTACTGAAATATTATTATCTGAACAAAATAATCACCATAAATAATTAAAAGAATTTTATAACTAATGCACATATTTAATCTAATATGTATTTAAAAGAGCGGGGCATCACACATAGTCATTCATACTTTGCAATAATCAATTTTTCCACATAATACATTTTCACAATTTCACATAGTCAAATGACTTGAAAATCATTCTATGAAACTTGAAATCTTTTACCCTTGTAAGTAAATTCTCAAATATTCATGTAAGCTATGGAATATATATAAAATTTTCTAGTAGCATTTTAATGACATAACATGGTGTATTCCTCCACCAAAACTTTAAAATCCTCAATACAAAATCAAAGTAGAATTTTCGGACACCTACAGCTTACCACTCTGCTCTGACTCAACTTTAAAGAATAAATTGATTTAACTCGGAAATCTCCTGGATTCGAGACTTACACCGTTGAAAACCTCTTTGAGTCTAGTTTTGTTTAAAAAAAGTAGAGTGAAAAAATCCTAGTGGTTTAAAAGATATGGATGTGTTCCCACAGTCTACCAGATTCGGCAGTTTTGCATGACTGGAAGCTAGGATTTTTAAAAATTAGTAAACGTTGGCCAAATGGTTTGACATTTGACGTGCATCTGTATTACACATGTATCGTTCTGTCATAAAAAGTTGGGAGGCTGAATGTTTTTGGAAGTTACTGAAAAGTGTGACTCTCAAGACTGCCCTTCCAAATTTCCGGTGGAATTTCGCAGCAGAAGTTTTATATTTCAAAAAGGTAGTAAAAACGGTTCAAATGACTTGAAAGTTTACCAGAATTTTCAAGACACATATATCTACAGACCGTAAAATTTTGAAGATTTTTAGACGAGGGAAACCTTGTAAACTCATCAGTCCAGAACGTAAGAAAATTTCCCAAAATGGTTGAAATTAAAACCTTTACACATATCATCTTAGATCTACAATTTCACCACCATTCTCATGCATTTTCACACTAAGAACTCATCATTCTTTAAATATCATTTCATATAACCCTCTTAAGGGTTTTCAAAAAATATATCTTCCATTCTCATGCATCTAACATGTAGAGGTGTATAAGTACGTGAAAAGTAGTGAAAGTTTGAAGGAGTTCATAACACTTTCCTTCATCAAAATTTTCGAAAATTATAGAAGTAGAGAAGGGATTATCATGCTTCAATATACATGCTTGTTCATCATATAAACCTATACATATCATAAGAAAAGGATTTGAAGGTTACTACCAACAAAATCAAGGAAGGTGGAGTAGAGGATGGTGCTTAGGATTCCTTCAAGCTTGAGCTTGAAGATTGGAGAACTCATGATGGCTTTAGGGAAAAGTAGAACACTTTTGGATCCTTAAACTCTTACTATAATTGGTGAAACAAAAAGAAGAAAGTGTGGTGAAGTGAGGGGGAGGAGGCTGCCGAGATTATGAAGAAGAAGGGGGGGGGGGAAGCTTGTCTTTGATGAGAAGTGATGGTGTGATCTTTCCCATTAATGCACAATCTTGTAGGCACTAGAGAGGTGAAGGGTGAGGATGTCATGAGGTGAGGGAAGCAAGAGAGTGAGAAGAGAGAAGAAGAGAAGAGAGAAGAGTGAGAGACGAGAGAGGGGTCGAGAGAGAGAGATGAGAGAGAGGTGTGCATGTGCATGTGAGAGCTTGAAGTGTGGAGTGTGTTTGCTAGATAGGGTAGGCATTAGAAGGCTCACTGTGCTTGCATGTGCTTCATTTAAGGGGGAGAAAGAGAAGGGAGGTGGGAGAGAAGGTAGACGGCAGAGAGAGAGAGAGAGAGAGAACGAAAAAAAAAGAGAGAGAGAGAGATCAAGATATATATATATATATATATATATATATATATTTGAATAATTATATCTCTTATTTTGTGTGTAGGAATATATCCCAAGAAAATATATCTATTCACGTGTGAGGAAAAATTTATCTCAATTATGATATTACTAATATCATAATAACAATGCATCAATAAATCATATGTGACTATTCTACTAAGTAAAATATTTATATCACATAGACATTTCAATAAAAATATAGGGCGAAGATAGGTTTCTCAATAATAGAATTTATAAGACTCGAGAAAATAATATCGCCTCTTATTAAGCTCCCAAAAATTCTTATCTCAATTATTCGCCCATGCGCATATAAATACTCTAGCTACTATTTAAAAACTTAATTTAAGTTCGAGCTAGGGCACAAATAGCTTCTCAAAATACGGGGTGTTATATCCTTACCCCCTTAAAAAACATTTCGTCCCGAAATTTGAAATCTCACCTTCGGGAAATAATTCTGGATATTTCTCCTTCATTTTATCCTCCAATTCGCAAGTCGCTTCTTCTTGCCCGTGATGTCTCCATTGTATTTTGACCAAGGCAATTGACTTATTTCTCAATTGTTGGATCTTCCTATCCAACACAGCTTCGGGTCTTTCTTCATATTTCAGGTCCGGTTCAAGAGATATATCCTCTCGATGAATAACATGCTTCGGGTCAAACACGTATTTTCTCAATTGCAACACGTGAAAGACATTGTGAACATTCGCGAAATTTGGAGGTAACGCGAGTCTATAGGCAACAGGGCCTACTTTTTCCAATATGTCGTACGGGCCTATAAATCTAAGCTTGAGCTTTCCTTTGATACCGAATCGGTGAATCCCTCGAGAAGGGGAAACTTTCAAAAAGACCTTACTTCCCACTTCAAATTGAATCTCTGTGCGTCTAGTGTCGGCATACAATTTTTGGCGATCTTGAGCTTCTTTAATCCGTTGCCGAATTTGTCTCACAGTTGTGATCATTTCTTCCACTGCATCAGGACCTAACACTTTTCTTTCTCCTACTTCATCCCAATAAAGTGGTGATCTACATTTTCTTCCATAGAGGGCTTCATATGGTGCCATGTTAATAGTCGTTTGAAAACTATTATTGTAGGCAAACTCAATCAGGGGTAACACTTGTTCCCATTGAGCTCCTCTATCTAACACTACAGTCCGAATCATATCTTCCAAAACTTGTATAGTCCTTTCAGACTGTCCATCCGTCTGTGGATGAAAAGCTGTGCTAAAATTCAACTTGGTACCCAATTCCTTGTGTAAGCTCATCCAAAAATATGAGGTGAATTTTGTATCTCTATTGGAGGTAATCGTCATTGGAACTCTGTGTAAACGTACTATCTCACGAATGTATATTTGAGCTAACTTTTCAGACCCATGCGTGATAGGAATCGGTATGAAGTGAGCACTTTTCGTTAATCTATCTATGATCACCCAAACGGCGGTATTCCCTCTATTCGACATTGGCAAAGCGCAGTGATAAAGTCCATGGCAATGTGGTCCCATTTCCATTCTGGGATTTCTAAAGGTTGTAGTTTTCCATAAAGTCGTTGGTGCAACGCCTTCACTTGCTGACAAGCTAAACATCGTTCTACAAATGAAGCTATGTCCCGCTTCATGCCTTCCCACCAAAATCTTGCTTTTAAGTCTTGGTACATCTTCGTACCTCCCGGATGTGCTGCGTAAGGCGTGTCATGAGCCTCGCTCATGATTTCATTTCTTAATTTCTCGTCATTGGGTACACAGATTCTTTCCTCAAACATCAATGCGTTATGTGTGGCTTCTTGGTATGAATCAAACTTCTCGGTACTGATTTTCACTCGCAACCTTTCCAATTTCTCATCCTCTCTTTGCATACTAACAATCCTTGATCTTAGGTCGGGGGTAACACTGAGTGTCGCCATGATCAAATCTGTGGTTTGTGGTGGAAATACCACTTCCAACCTTAACCTTTCGAATTCCCTGACCAAGTCATTTTCCTTGGTTAGGATACATCCTAACTTGGCTCGTTCCATTCTGCTCAAGGCATCTGCCACGACGTTGGCTTTGCCTGGATGATAATTGATTCCAAGATCGTAGTCCTTGACCAATTCTAGCCATCTTCTTTGTCTCATATTCAGATCATTCTGTTCAAAGAAATATTTGAGACTCTTATGGTCGGTGTAAATTTCACACCTTACTCCATAAAGGTGGTGTCTCCAAATTTTCAATGCGTGCACTACTGCTGCTAGCTCTAGGTCATGTGTCGGGTAATTTACTTCGTGTGGCCTAAGCTGTCGCGAGGTGTAAGCTATTACCTTTCCCTCTTGCATCAATACACAACCTAGTTCTTTCTTTGATGCGTTCGTATAGATAGTGTATTCCTTATTTGCTTCTGGAACGGCTAGTACCGGGGCAGTGGTCAACCTCTTCTTCAATTCTTGAAAGCTTTGTTCGCATTCGTCTGTCCACAAGAATTTGACTTCTTTCTTGAGCAGATGAGTTATAGGCTTGGCTATTTTGGAGAAATCTTGTATAAAACGACGGTAGTAGTCTGCTAATCCTAGGAAGCTACGAATCTCGTGAGGTGTCGTTGGTGATCTCCATTCTTGCACTACTTGAACCTTGGCAGGATCCACTTTGATTCCTTCAGCTGAAATGACGTGGCCTAAGAAATTGACTTCTCGTAGCCAAAACTCACATTTGCTATACTTAGCATAAAGCTTTTCAGCTCTTAGCTTCTCTAGCACAGTTCTAAGGTGCTCTTCATGATCCTTCTCATTCTTCGAGTAAATCAAGATGTCGTCTATGAATACTAACACGAATTGATCCAAATATTCGTGAAACACTTGATTCATGAGATCCATGAATACGGCGGGGGCATTTGTTAATCCAAAAGTCATCACTATGAACTCATAGTGTCCGTATCTCGTGCGGAATGCTGTCTTTGGAATATCCTCAGGTCGTATCCTCAATTGGTGATATCCTATCCTTAAATCTATCTTTGAGAAAGCGCGTGCTCCTCGAAGTTGATCAAACAAATCGTCTATACGCGGCAAATGATACTTGTTCTTTAGGGTCACCTTGTTCAATTCCCGATAGTCAATACACAATCTTAAACTTCCATCTTTCTTTTTGACAAACAGGACCGGTGCTCCCCAAGGCGAAGCATTGGGTCTAATGAATCCCATGTCCAACAACTCTTGTAGTTGCAACTTCAGTTCTTGCAATTCTGCTGGTGCCATCCTATATGGTGCTTTGGATATTAGTGCTGCTCCAGGTTCCAAATCGATCGTGAATTCCAATTGTCGATTCGGGGGTAGACCTGGTAGAATATCGGGGAAAACGTCTTGATACTCCCGCACTATAGGTACATCTTCAATCTTTATTTGTGTTTCATCTTCTTGGCTCAAGTATACTAAATATGTTGTCGCACCCTTTTCTTTTAGTATCTTGTTCGCTTGCACTGCAGAGATGAAAGGTGTTTTCTTCCATTTTCTTTTGATGGCATAAAAACATGTAGGTTCCTGGCCAGGTGGCTGGAATGATATCCGTCTCTGCTCGCACTGTATCACCGCATAGTGTTCTGCTAACCAGTCCATTCCCAAAATGATGTCTGTGCTCCACATGCGCATAAGTCTCAACGTCTTAGCCTTAAGCTTAAGAGGTTCTAATTCGAATTCCAAGTTAGGACACACATGTGTAACGGTGGTGACCTTCCCTAAGGGAGTGGCTACCCTTAAGTGTAGCTGGGCTGGTTCTACATTCAGCTCTAACGTATCCACACAGGTATACGAGATGAAAGAATGTGATGCACCTGTATCAAAGAGAATAACAATGGGTACACCTTTCAGTTCCCCAATACCTGTTAAGTTTCCTTGATTCTTATCCTGATTCTTCTGGTTGATTGCATACATCCTTTGATATTGTGGTGGTCTACCTGCTTGCGGTGCAGGTAGCTGCTTATGAGGCTGATTTGGACGGCGAAAAGGTTGTTATTGTAGTGGTTGAGGTAGAGGAAGAATTCCTTCCATTGCCCTAAGCTGTGGGGTTGGAAACTGATTAGGCCTTCCTCCACTCATCCCCTGCTGTCGATTGGGGCACTGGCTCGAGTAATGCCCTGGTTTTCCACAAGTGAAACAATTTGGGTTTCCAGCTCTGCACACTCCTGCGTGTAACTTGTTGCACTTAGGACAAGGGGGTATCCCTTGGTGTCCGGGGTGTGATGTCGCTGGTCCACCATAAAATGATTTATCGCCTTTCACGAATGGAGGCTGAACATTCTGTCCTTGCCATGGCTTTTTACCCTCGTTTCCACGATTTTTCCATTTGCGTTTTCCTTTCTGTCCTTGGTTAGAGTAGGAAGTGTTTGATACTTGAGTGTATTGGGTTGATGGAGGCACTGGTGCATGTGCCGCTTTCTCTGGCTGCATTGCTAGCTCCATATCTAGAGCTCTGTTCAAGGCCTCGGCGTAGGAAAGTGCCGTTTAACTTGCCAATACAACTCTTATCTCTTGTCGCAGTCCGGCGCAAAACAACTCGGACATCTTCTCATCCGTATCCACTCTATATGGTGCATAGCGGGCCAGATCGCAGATAGTCGATCGTACTCCACTACAGTTTTATTCCCTTGCTTCAAGGTGGTAAACTCCATCTCCTTCTTTTTCCTATAGCTTCTAGGTATGAATTTTTCACACAGAGCAGTCTTAAAAAGATCCCAAGTGAGTTCATCTAACTGCTCTGGGGCCATAGTTTTCTGCTTTGCTTTCCACCAATAGTCGGCGGTTCCTTTCGGCTGGTAAGACATGCACATAAGACGTTCTGCGTCGTTGCATCTCAGAAATCGAAAGATTTGTTCCATAGCACGAATCCATTCTTCCGTTTCAGCAGGGTCTCCCGTGCCTGCGAAAGTCGGTGGGTTCTGTCTTAAGAAAAGTTCTTCCACCCTCCTATCTTGAGGTGGAGGCGACGGCGTAGGTTCTCTGGGTTCTTCCTCATTCACAGGTACATTTCTGTACACTCTTCGTGGAGGCATTATGACAATCTACAAGTTTGATCAAAAGATAAGTTCATCTATGTGACGAGGCTTCTCGTACTCTAGTCTCATAGCCGAGTAGTTCACAACATATCATGCATTATATATATATATGTATATATGTATATGTTCACACATTATCACATAGAGTATACTCAATGCATCAAAGTACTCTGTTTTCAATCAATGTATACAAATTGTCAATTACTTCATAACAATGCATCAAAACAAGTAATCACATTTCTCATTTAGTCAAAATGGCCTCTTTGGCCCATCGTATATATATCATGAAAATTGCCTCAACGAGGACTTCTTTTGTACAAAATTTTATACTGTGATCTATATACTGCTATAGGTCAGTACAAAGTACTACTCTGTTAAAGACCTAGCTACTGCATCTATACTGCGTCTATGTACAAGCAGCCCTACAACTGGGTACAGATACTATCCGTTACCCGTGTACTATAGGGGTCTAACAAAATAAGTACAAGCCTTGGTCTAGGATGGAACTATCCATTGCCAGCTAAATCTAAGGGCTATCTAAACAAAGCTACTATATATGCATCTCAACTCAGTACTAGCATATCAATACCATATCCACCCATGACCTCTACCATCATCTCTGCTACCCTCGTCGCTCTCATCCCCCATAGCATCATCACCGTCATCCTCTTGAGCGTCACCCAAACGAGGTATATGAGGCACGCCGTCCTCACTGTCAGAGTCGGCACGGCGGAATGGGTCGAAGGCGGCTCTCTCTCGAATCGGATCCCCTCGGGGAACGTTCGTCTCAAAGGCTAAACCCATGTTATGAAGGTCTAAGGGCTGTGAGGTGAGAGTCCCAACAATCGGAACTACTCCAGTATCGACTTCTGTGTCTCTAGCCATCTCGCGGGGTCGTGAAGGCCCTAGCGCGAATGGATCAACATCAGTCACAACAGTCATAAGCAAATTAAATAAAGAGTTTCATCAGAGTTATGCAGCGAGATACGTTACTATATGTATGAAGACATATAGCAGGGAGTTCATTTTCTTATAGAGTCAAAGCGTATAAAGATAAATATGAGACATAGGAAAGACACAACCAACTGACAATTCCAACAGCCGTCACCCATCCTCGCGCCCAGCTAGACCTGCACATTTAGAATTATATGCAGGGCTGAGTACCAAAAAGCACTAAGTGGACTCATGCCGGAAATAATTGAAATGTTGCTCTTAGAGCTATATGTCAATCTTGCCCCTTTTCAATGCATCAACAAGATTTAGTGAGATTAAAAATACATGTTCATGTTTTTCTGTCATAAACTCATTTGCATCATCATAATAATATCATTAGTCTGCAGACATTATATTCAGGGTATGTGCCAACTATGAGAACTCATATAACATATATATACTAGGTGAAGAGAAGGAGGCCTCCTTCAAATCACCGTGACCGGCCGACTAGAGACGGCTCACGATCACCTCTGCGCACAAAACCTTTATTGTCATATAAATCAGTTAAAGGGCGATATCTTTCATAGAGGCAACATACCACATCTCATTCTCATCAATAATAAATATGGCAAGTTGACAATTTTCATAATACTCATCAATAATACTTCAACATGCTTTATTTTCATAAGATTTTGCATTTGAACTCATTATCAAGGCAGCTTGCCATAATAGAGTTAGAATAAAGCTCACCTGTCTCAAGGGTCGATGACGTAACGCTCAAAGTCATACTAACGCCGGCCGTCACTAGAAACCTTTGGTGGCGCACGTGGTTTAGATTGCCATGTGACAAAATAAACTCTAGTTAGAATTTCGTTTAACTAATATCTTAATACTTATGCTTTCATCATATGCTTAATCTCATCTTATAACTTCTCTACTATTTACCCAATTGGACCTCCCAATTTAATTGGATATCTTATCCAATTAAAAGACTCTCATGAATCCTAGGTAAATAGCATTCAATTAAATCACATAGTCATTCATACTTTGCAATAATCAATTTTTCCACATAATACATTTTCACAATTTCACATAGTCAAATGACTTGAAAATCATTCTATGAAACTTGAAATCTTTTACCCATGTAAGTAAATTCTCAAATATTCATGTAAGCTATGGAATATATATAAAATTTTCTAGTAGCATTTTCATGACATAACATGGTGTATTCCTCCACCAAAACTTTAAAATCCTCAATACAAAATCAAAGTAGAATTTTCGGACACCTACAGCTTACCACTCTGCTCTACCTCAACTTTAAAGAATAAACTGTTTTAACTTGGAAATCTCCTAGATTCGAGACTTACACCGTTGAAAACCTCTTTGAGTCTAGTTTTGTTTAAAAAAATGTAGAGTGAAAAACTCCAAGTGGTTTAAAAGATATGGATGTTTTCCCACAGTCTACCAGATTCGGCAGTTTTGCATGACTGGAAGATAAGATTTTTAAAAATTAGTAAACGTTGGCCAAATGGTTTGACATTTGACGTGCATCTGTATTACACATGTATCGTTCTGTCATAAAAATTTGGGAGGCTGAATGTTTTTGTAAGTTACTGAAAAGTGTGACTCTCAAGACTGCCCTTCCAAATTTCTGGTGGAATTTCGCAGTAGAAGTTTTATATTTTAAAAAGGTAGTAAAAAAAATTTGAAGTGGAATTTCACCGTAAAATTTTGAAGATTTTTAGACGAGGGAAACCTCGTCAACTCATCAGTCCAGAATGTAAGAAAATTTCCCAAAATGGTTGAAATTATAACCTTTACACATATCATCTTAGATCTACAATTTCACCACCATTCTCATGCATTTTCACACTAAGAACTCATCATTCTTTAAATATCATATCATATAACCCTCTTAAGGGTTTTCAAAAAATATATCTTCCATTCTCATGCATCTAACATGTAGAGGTGTATAAGCATGTGAAAAGTAGTGAAAGTTTGAAGGAGTTCATAACACTTTCCTTCATCAAAATTTTTGAAAATTATAGAAGTAGAGAAGGGATTATCATGCTTCAATATACATGCTTGTTCATCATATAAACCTATACATATAATAAGAAAAGGATTTGAAGGTTACTACCAACAAAATCAAGGAAGGTGGAGTAGAGGATGGTGCTTAGGATTCCTTCAAGCTTGAGCTTGAAGATTGGAGAACTCATGATGGCTTTAGGGAGAAGTAGAACGCTTTTGGATCCTTAAACTCTTACTATAATTGGTGAAACAAAAAGAAGAAAGTGTGGTGAAGTGAGGGGGAGGAGGCTGCCGAGATTATGAAGAAGAAGGGGGGGGGAGAAGCTTGTCTTTGATGAGAAGTGATGGTGTGATCTTTCCCATTAATGCACAATCTTGTAGGCACTAGAGAGGTGAAGGGTGAGGATGTCATGAGGTGAGGGAAGCAAGAGAGTGAGAAGAGAGAAGAAGAGAAGAGAGAAGAGTGAGAGACGAGAGAGGGGTCGAGAGAGAGAGATGAGAGAGAGGTGTGCATGTGCATGTGAGAGCTTGAAGTGTGGAGTGTGTTTGCTAGATAGGGTAGGCATTAGAAGGCTCACTATGCTTGCATGTGCTTCATTTAAGGGGGAGAAAGAGAAGGGAGGTGGGAGAGAAGGTAGACAGCAGAGAGAGAGAGAGAGAGAGAGATCAAGATATATATATATATATATATATATATATATATATATATATATATATATATTTGAATAATTATATCTCTTATTTTGTGTGTAGGAATATATCCCAAGAAAATATATCTATTCACGTGTGAGGAAAAATTTATCTCAATTATGATATTACTAATATCATAATAATAATGCATCAATAAATCATATGTGACTATTCTACTAAGTAAAATATTTATATCACATAGACATTTCAATAAAAATATAGGGCGAAGATAGGTTTCTCAATAATAGAATTTATAAGACTCGAGAAAATAATATCGCCTCTTATTAAACTCTCAAAAATTCTTATCTCAATTATTCGCCCATGCGCATAAATACTCTAGCTACTATTTAAAAACTTAATTTAAGTTCGAGCTAGGGCACAAATAGGTTCTCAAAATACGGGTGTTACAACTAAACAACCAAATTTAGTTTACAATATATCAATTAACCTTGTATATCTGCTTTGTAGACACTACCACAACGTTTCGTGCGTCAAGGCAATTTGACAAACAAAAATGCCATGATTTTGAAATATGAAAATTGTGGGGTCTTGTGGACTGCAACCATTACTAAAAGACGGCCTCCATCTTACATCTACCAACTCACTGATGGTTGGCGATAATTGGTCCAACGTATCCAATTGGTGAAGGGGTCAATCTACAAAATCTCTTATGAATCTCAAAGTCACACAATATACGTAGCTCCAGCACGATGTGAGTAAACTTTATAGCTATTTTAAATTAAGATACATAGACACAAATAAACTCTTACTATTGGATTTCTTTTTTCTTGTATAGGAATTGTTGGGAACCTTGTGGAATATCCTAATCCTTGTTTTGATGATACCAAAATCCATAGGTCTTAATTGTAATATACTAGAACTGTTTGAACTCAAGTGTTAGAGTTCGTTTCTAGTTTAACTTGCGGTTCTGAAGACTGAAGGACGAAAAACTGAAGACTGAAGACTGAAGATACCAACTGAAATATCAGTTGAAGAATCAGTTCGGAACTGATTACTTAATACGTGCCGCGTGGACTCAGCGGACTGATACTAAAGTCAAGTATCAGTTAAACATTCTTCCTCAGACTGAACTTCCAACGTTCAAAAGGAAGCCACGTACTCACATAGTACAGCCGCATTAAATGTAGAGATCTCTGGATCATCCCTATCTGCAGAGGTCATTCCTATTTGGTGGCTACTTTATCAGAGACGTCACATCTCCTGCTCTTCAACATAGCCGTTCCCACCAAACAAGGAACCTCAAAGATTGAAGCCTCAACCCAAATTCGAAATGCTCTCCAACGAAGAAATCTTGAAGACGTTCTCCGGCAACGGATCTATTCAAGACCTCTCCTATAAATAGCGCTCGAGGATCACTTCAATCTTCACCGATTCAACGACATAAGCTGAAACTCTGCCAAAATAGTTTCTCAGCCAAAAGCTTAACCTCCCCAAAGCTTGAATCGAAGAAGAGAATTCCAAAGCCAAAAATCAGTCACTGCTGATTACACACATTCTCTTAGACCTTAGGCAAACCTCTGCTTACCCAGAAGCCTAGGTCAAACTTGCTCCAAAGAACTCGTTCTTTGAAATATAGTTGGCAAGTTTTCAAACCTCCTTTCGAGAGATAGAATCGGGTGTTTGTGTAACACCCCGTATTTTTTTCCCTGTGTTGTGAGATAGTGTCTTAACACTATTGAGAGTACTGAGATGTTAAGATACGAGACTAATTTTCTTTTTATGACCAGATATGACAGATTGTCTTTTAAATAGAGTTACGAGTGAACAAACCAATGATGGAGTTAGAGTGATGAGATTTGAGAAATGAGTTGAGCTAGAGATGCTGATTGAATTGAGTTGAGATTTTATTTTATTCCCGACTACCGGGAATAGAATTACCGGATACCGAGTTATCAGAGATTTACTGTCCTATTAAGAAAATAGGAATAATGAGTCTGACATAGAGTCGAGGAAGAAAGAGTGAGAACCTTGATGAAAAGAGTCGGTCAGAGAGACATCTAGGTTGTCTGTGTTTGCCGACTGCTTTGATATGATGTTATGTGAATTTACGTGACTAATTGATTATGTGATTTCTGTGACGTGTGTCTTTATGACCAAGTTATTATGATTTTTATTTGAAACTTTAGCATTTGAAATTTTGATTTAAGTTTCCAAAGCAAGTACGGTTTATTTTTACCGAGAAATCGAATGATGCCGGTTTATGAAAATTTTTCCAAGCATAATATTTTTTTAAAAATTATTTTTCCTACGAAGAGGAATATTATAATTGAGTGAGTGCACTAATATTAGTGCTATAATTATTTTATTTGGTCACATGAATAATTATGCTATGATATTTTATTAATGAGTAATATTACCCTAATTATTGTGATTAATATTTAATCACCCTTCTCACACTATTATTTAAATTTCTCAAGCATGTGACTAAATACCACAAATTTCCAAGTGTAGGGATTATTGAGAGAGTGTAGAGATTAGAGAGAGAGTGTAGAGATTAGAGAGAGAGAGAGATCAAGGCATTAATTGCCAATATTCTCTTAAGATCTCAAAATCTTCTTTAAAGATCACAAGATCAATTCATATCTTGCAACATATTTTCTCTCGCCCTCACTCACCATTTTCGACCCACACCTCTTCTCCCTCATCTCTCACTTTCCTCCATTTTCCTCCATTGTAGAGACCTTCGGAGCTTCCAAAAATTTTACCAAACACCTCAATCCACTCTTAAATCTCACATAAACACATCCTATCTACTTGAATTCAAGAGAATCATTGAAGAAGGGCTTCAAAGCTAGAGTGAGAAAGTGTGAGTCTTGGTAAGAAATTTGGGTAAGTGACCATGTATTCCATAAATCTTGCTTGAATGATGTTGTATGTGTGTATTCTTGAAAGATTGAAGCAAGAAAATCACCCCCTTCCTTTTTCCAAAATTTTCGAAAATTTGGGTCTTCAACCCTTCAAAAAATTTTCTTTTTCTTTTTCTTTTCTTGATTTGGGGTGAAAAATGAGATTTATATGATGTTTGTTGATGATTGATGTGTGTTGTGAAGTATGTGCCTTGAGATGTGAAAGTTCGATGGAGTTTAGTTTACCCAAATTTGGGAACTTTTGAGTTGATGATTTAAATGATGAATTGATGATGAAGATGAGTCCATGAGATGTATATGATGATGATTGATGGAGTAAATTGAGTATATGATGTCAATTGATGAGTTTGATGTGAGTTAGTTTAATAAAATTAGGGATATGTGTATCTATGCTCTAATTTGTAAATTGATGGTTTATATGTGAGATTAAGTGGTTAAGATTAATAGATCTATGAGTGTATTAAAGATTCATATGTGTTTATAAAATTTCCAAGAGTTTAGTTTAATAAAAATTAGGACTTTTTGCCTATGTGTTATTTAAGTGATTTTGGTTTAGGATATATGTGATTGAGCATGATAGTAGTGTCTTTTTATGTTTGATTAAGTCTTTTATTGGCTGAGTAAAATTTTGACTTAGTTTAGTTTATATGAGTTTTTGAGTTCTTAAATGATGTGAGGTTGATGCTTGGTAAAATGAGGTCTAATTGCTCTATGACCATTATGTGAACATTTGTCATGTTTTATTAAGAGATTTATGTTGATACATGAGTTTTCACTAGAGTTTAGTTTACATGAGAAAAAGGGAATCCATATATGTATAATGAGTTATATGGTGTATAAGATCATGTTTGAGTATTTGAGCAACTTTGAGCATGAAAATGAAAAGAGAATTTGATTGACGTGATCGCTGAAACGTTTTCCATGAGATTTGAGTTTATGATGAAAGAAAAGAGTCGAGATTGAGTATTATGAGTATTATGTTGTATTTGAATGTTTTTGAGTGCTATAAGTGCTTAGAATGAGCTTTGATGAGTTTGCTTGAAGAAATGTTGAGTTAAGCATGTTTGCTTGTGTGATGGAGTTCGGAGTCATTTTTCATGACGCACTGACCTACTATTTTCGAGGGGTTTTTGATACCCAAACACCATGAAAATGTTATGGTAAGTATATATGAGAGTTTTGAGCATACCGGTAAAATTTCAAGTCATTTGGACGTCGTTTACTATTTTTATAAAATGCAAAACCAAAACTGCTACGTTCTGCCGAATTGTTCGGTGAGTAGCCAATAGAGTCACCTATTCCAGTATCTTTCTTTAACATTCTGGAACCCACATTTTTATTGTTAAGACATAAGTGTCTTAGAAATGTATCCACCAAATTTCAGATCTTTTTGATCACGTTTACTATTTTTTAAAAATCAAACTTTTCGGTTGCTAAAAACTGCCGAATATGGTAGACCGTAGTAAAACAGTCATATCTCCTAAAATACTTGGATTTTTTTATTATACTTTTTTATATATGAAACTAGACGCAAAGAGGTTTCTTTTGGTATAAGTTACGACTCCAGGGGAGTTCTGTACAGAGTCTGGTGAGTTTTTGAAGTTGAGTCAGTGCAGAGTGAAGTTTGTTTTTGACTTGTCTATGTGTGTTTTTCATATGCTTAAGTGTTTATGCTTGTTTATGTGCTTGATTGCTATGAGTTTGAGCCGAGTTGAGAGTTAAGTCGAAAATAGGACGTGTGAATCCTTAGAAGCCGAGTATACCTAGGGATTGAGTTTTATTGGGTAAATAGACGTTGAGTGAGAAGTTGTAGTTGAGATGAGTTTGGCTTTAGAAATTGAGTTTCTGACTAAGGTTTGTTTTATCACATGAACCTTCGATGACGATGACGATGTGATGATGATATATGAAGGCCCGAGCGAGACGAAGAAGTAAGTTGCCTGATTTCCCTCCAGGATTAGCGAAGGACTTCAGGTGGGCAATATTTTGAGAATAAGTATATTATACGAGCTTTCTAAAATGATTTGATGATGTTATGAGTTGATCAAATGCTTTGAGATAAATGATATTTGAGAACTGTTTGACTTGCCAATTTTTGATGTTGAGCTTGTGTGTTACCCTCTACTGATGAGACGAATTCGGTCCTGCCACAAGCGGGATTTTGTGCACAGAGGTGACTGTGAGCCGTCTTCGGGTTGGCTGGTCACGGTACTTGAGAGGGAGGCCTACTTCTCAGTACCTTTGATGATGATGAGTTGTAGATGTGGTACATACATGTTATGATCTTTGACTGCAATTGTTTACTTATGATATCATGATTATGAAAACTGCATGCACAGATTCATTTACGCTAACTTTATTTATGTGTATTGTTGAGATGTGGCAAGTTTCAAACATATAGCTCTAAGAGCACCTTTCTTGTTTTTCGGCATTTGCCCACTGAGTATTATGTACTCACGCCCTGCATATATTTCTAAATGTGCAGGCTAAGCAAGGAGCGAGATTGGTCTGGTGCTGGTGGGGAAAGTTTCAATCGATGTATTTTAAATTTCCATATTGCCTTTATGATAATAGAGTCTTAATGTTTGAGATACTTAGTTTTTCTTTTGAAATCAAGCAATACACTCACGGTTATGTGTCTTCATACATATAATCGGTTCGCCTTTTGCTGCGATACTCTGCATATTATTCTTCCTTATGAAAAATGAGCTATACCCGTTTTGTTTCTGTTCGTGAAATTCCTGATAATTAAAAAGTTATGACGATGTTGACGATTTTACCCTTGGGATCATTTATGATAATTTTCCTTAGCATGCTTTGTTTTGAGCTTCCGCATGACGTTCAATCTAGTTCTTCTTATCTTTTATTCTTTTAAAAATAGTCGTATCGATACTCGTACCCCGCTATTACTAGCGTCGGGAATCGGGCTGCGACAGTTTGATTGGTAAGGAGTTCAGGAAGGTACTCTGACTCCGTGAGATCCTAGCGCGGGTTGTGCTAGGAGTGAGAAATCCAACGCGAGTGAAGTGTTGGTACTGAAGAGTGAAATCTTCAGTGGTACGGTTGTGTGCACCCGGCAAGCACACGGTTCGGTTTGCAGTGCACCAGTTAAGCACTTGCGGAGTGGATTGTTGGTCTGATCAACCGATCATGGATGTAGGAAGTGTTTTCTGAACCACGTAAAAGTCTCTGTGTTATTTACAACTTTCAGTTTTATATTCTTACTTGTGTTCTTTCGTTTGATAAACTGAATACTGAATAACTGCAAAGAGAAATCTAAGACTAACAACGTGCTCAACCGAGGCTATTACGAAACAAAGTTATTTCCGCTACGTATGATATCAGTCTGACTGATCTATCCTCTGATAGTCAGGAAGAGTGATATCATCTTTTTTTAGCAAACTCGACTGAAGCCTTTACGTGCATCAGTTAAGTTCCAGTAACTTAACTGATAACTTCTTACTGAAGAGTTTTTCATTATCAGTCGTCAACCCTGTTTGGTCAAAACTCATTTTTGTTAACAGGTGTCACAGTTTGCTTGTAAAGTTTCGTTTTGATCTCTATCTTGAGATCCCTCTGTTTTAGAGGAGAAAAATAGCCCATAGGTGTATTCTCCCCCCCCCCCCCATACCCCTATTCGAGAGCCTCCGGACCTAACAGGAATTGAAGTACTTCAACTGTTGGAAGAAAAGCACAATGCCCTCTCATCATCCAGAAATCAAACATTTTATGTATATATACTAACAAACAACTCTTAATATTTTGTTGCTATGAAACTGTTACCTTATGGTTTTTTTTGGTATGAACTTGTTCTGCAATAGCCACTATGTTTTACTTTCCTTCCTACACTGCTATTTTGTAAATCTAAATATTAATCTATTTCAGAGCTTATGTTTACTCTGCTTATTTAGTTAATCTTAAATTACTTACTCTGATTTAGTTTACTTCCAACATTATTGAAAATCTGATTTAGTTACTCTTAAATTGTTGTTCATGAGTTAGTACTTCTATATTCAATAAAAAAGTAATGTACTTTTTGATTAATTACAACATAAACAGAGTTGTTAACTGGAGTAAACTATTTTCGTTAAACTCAAGTAACATATTTTCTCTTTTTTGACTTGAATAACATATTTACTTTGCTCCCATAAAGACATGAAATTAAAATTATATTCATAAGTTCATATAATAACTTGATGTAGAAATTAATACGAATAAATATTACTTATATCCATAAGATATATATGGATAATAAGTACTCACTAAATACATTTGGGAAAATAAAACAATAAATAGATAGCACATCCAATAACAATAAGGTTGTTTATATAGGCCAAAGCACAAATTTTATGTTGAAAAACTATATTAAGCATTTAATAATTGCACATTTTAGAAACACTAACACTATGTTTGGATTAAATTACTTTAACAAAATTATAACTTTATGGACTTATAAACATTTTTTAATCTCTATATTAAATGACTACCAACCATATTTATGAATGAATGAAATAGAGTTTTATTAAAAGAAAAGGAAAAACAAACGAAACACCCTTGAGAGCACAGAGAAGCAAACTAAGGGCCGAGCCTCGTTAAAACCGCTTTGAAGAAAAACCCCGTAGGGAAAACCCCAAAGCGGAAAAAGAGTACTCGTAAGGAAACAAAAAAGCGTCGAGGGAGCGGAAGGAGTAGCTTCGAGAGCTCCGGCCGGACCATCGCCCCCAAGCTACCCCGGCTCCACCCGACAGAAACCCGAAGAACCAAAACACACACAGTCGAGCCCGAAGATCAGACCCGAGCGAACCACAGCAGCAGATGGCCCACAGCAGCTAGGACAGCCGCGACCAACAGCAGCAGGTCCAGCCCGCCCCAAACCCCGTCATCTGGAGACAACCACCCCACCAGCCGAAAAGCAAAAACGACCGCATCAAACAGCCAACATCACCGAACCTTCCTTGAGAAACTGTGCGTTGCTATGTCCGCAACAACAAGCTTCCTAATAGCTTCTATCCCAAATGGCCACCAGCCCTCCGGCTGCATTAAGGCGAGCTAAAGTGGCTTTCCAAGCCGCATAAAAACGCCAGGGGATAGCCAACGAGCGATCTTCCAGAAGCTTCACCACGTATAAAGAATCCCCTTCCAACCAAAGTTTGTGCCACCCACGCGAGTGCGCAATGGCAACCGCGGTGATAACGGCAAGGAGCTCCGCCTCAAAAGCGTAACCCTTGCCACCTTTCAAGTGAAAACAGCCTCTGACGACACAAAACTTATCCCGATAAACCCCCCCAGCCGCGATGTCACCCGGGGCACCCGACGCTGCCCCGTCAGTATTGACCTTGATCCAATCTTCCACTGGAGGCCACCAGCTGACGCTAACAAAATCAGGAGGCGGGGCAGCCCGCATCGAAACTCCGATGGAACGAGTGATCAAATAATCAGACCACAAATTAGAAGTATGGCCAAGTTTAGAGAACGCCTCATCCACTTCTTTGAAGGACGCCTTTGCAAACGCTAAGACGCGTCGCTGCTCAAATGGACGATCTTCAAAAATAGCTTTATTACGTAACGACCAAATACACCACAGAATGTTAGCTAGCAATCCCCAACTTCCAAAAATTCTGAATAAGAGAACAGAAAGAAGCATGCCAAGTCTGAACTAAGAAAGAATGGATGTCCACACAAGCCATGAGATGTGGCATTTGAAACCACGTGAGAAACTCAATCCAAATCGGGGTCACACTGGGACAGCTCCAGAAAATATGGTCGAGATTCTCCGCATCCGCCATGCACAAACTGCAGCGATTCGGAGCAATAAGACCATTCCGCACCAATTTGTCCATCGTAGGAAGGCGTCCATGAATGATACGCCAGCAGGTAATCGAACGTCTCACCGGAATAACCTTATTCCAGATCTAAGAACCCCAAGTAACTTTAGGGAATCGATGCCCAATTTGGGCAAAAGCCAAAGCCGCGGTCACATCCCCACGGAGAGATGGTTTCCAAAACCGGCCTTCTTTCTCCCCCACGAACTGGCAGGTGATGATATCCACCACCACCTCAGGATAGCGTTCGATGAAATTCACCGAGAAGTGCCAAACACCATCGCTAAAGTAATCCGCCACCGATTGATGCAAAAACTCATGCATGAAGGAAGGAATGGCAATTTTATCACAAATTTTGTAACCGAGCCAATCGTCCGTCCAAAAATGGGTGTGCTGCCCGTTACCCACAAGAGCATAAGAATTCTCCACTAACTCATCAACCTCCGGCTTGACACTCAACCAAAAAGAAGAACCCACCACCGACACATTTGCCAAGCCAAAACTATTCAAATAGCGAGAGCGGAGAATTCGGAAAACAAAATCCTCGCCCTTTAACAGCTTCCAGGCCATCTTCATCATGTAGCAGCGATTCATCACAGCAAAGGACCGAACTCCGAGGCCTCCTTCCTCCTTGGGGGCGCAGCAACGACCCCAGCTCACGGCACAGGTCGGCTTTTTGTCGATGGAGCCCGACCAAATGAAGTTGCGGCAACTTCTATCCAGTTCATGGAGCAACGATCTTGGCCAGCGAAAGACCATCATCGAGTGAACAATAGAGCTCCTAATAACTGAGTTGACAAGACAGAGACGACCCGCCATGGATAACTGTAATCCCTTCCATTTTGAGAATTTCTGCACAATCCTATCTTTGATGCTCATGAAATAAGACGCACGCGGTCTCCCAACAAAGAGAGGGACGCCCAAATACGTGGTCGGGAGAGAACCCTGAGTGAAACCCAAGACCCTATTGATCCCCTGCGTCATAGCATACGACACCCCACGACTAAAGAAGATTCTTGACTTCGCTTGGCTACAAATCTGGCCCGAAAGCTCCCCATAGAAATCCAAGATATGTTTAATTTTCTTCGCATTCCTGACAGAAGCACGGCAAAAAATAAGCACATCGTCAGCATAGAATAAATGAGTCGGGAAATCCGACATTCTGTCAAAATCCATGGGCACCAAATGACGCGAGGCAACGCAATTCCTGATAATGTAGCTAAGAACATCCTCAGCAATACCAAAGAGGATAGGGGAAAGAGGATCGCCCTGCCTAACCCCACGAGAGCAAGCGAAGTAACCGCTAAGTCTCCCATTATATAAGATAGATATACGAGCCGACTCAAAGATCACCTCGATCCAACGAATGAACTGATCATGGTACCCCATGGCGTGGAGAGCAGCAATGATGAAGTCCCAGCGCATGGTGTCAAAAGCCTTATGAATGTCGATTTTACAGGCAAAGTTTGACCCGCGATTAATACGATTCATGGTATTGAAGCCCTCCGATCCCATAGCAATGCAATCATGAATAGATCTCCCTGAAATAAATCCAAACTGATTTGGAGAAACAGAAGCTGCCGCAACAGAACTGAGCCTAGAAGCTAAGACCTTAGAGATGATTTTGAACAGAAAGTTAGCTAAGACAATGGGCCTAAGATCGGAAACCGAATCCACCAGATCTTTTTTCGGAATCAAAATCAAGGTGTTAGAATTACACCCCGCAGGTAAGGACGTGTACAGGAAGAAGCTCTTGACCGCCTTGATCACATCATTCTTAATCAAACTCCAGCAATTTTGGAAAAACAAGCCGGAAAACCCATCCGGTCCAGGAGAGCTCTTTCCATCCAAACTAAAGACAGCCGCAGTAATTTCCGTGTCATCCGGTAAAGCGACAAGCCCTTTATTTTGTTCCTCAGTGATAACCAAATCCATGTTAGCCTCTAAAGCCGCCAAATCCACCACATCAGAGGCCGTGTTAGTGAATAACGAGGAAAAGTGACCAATAATGTGCTGCTCAATGACGTTCGAGTCATAAACAATATCATTGCCAATCCGCAAGTGCCCAATATGAAGCTTATCTTTTCTGAACTTGAGCATGTTGTGGAAAAAGCTCGTGTTTTTATCCCCATCCGTGAGCCACGCCACTCTACTCTTCTGCTGAAGGAGACTGTTTTTTTGCGACAAAAATCTATTAAGCTTAGCTTCGCAACTGACTTCCGCATCAAATCTGCTATCATTATAACCCAAATCCGCAATAGTCACCTGTATATCGGACAAATCTTGTTGAGTTTGGGCGATGGCAGAGTCCACGTTCCCAAACACAGACTTGTTCCAGTTACGTAAAACCCCCTTCAAGCGTTTCAATTTCAACATAACAGATAACATAGGGCATCTCACATCAACACCCATGTTCCAAGAATCAGCCACAGCATCCATGAAGTTCGGAAGAGACGTCCACATGTTAAAGAACTTAAAAGATCTCTTAGTCGGAGGAGCAGCGAAGCGGCACTGTAAGACGATGGGGGAGTGGTCCGAAGTAGCTCGAGGAAGAGCATGCGTGTTAATCGTGCCCCAGAGATTTGCAAACGAAGTGGAAAAAAGGGCCCTATCAAGACGAGATTCCACATGGTGAGGCAAGAATCTGCGCCCAGACCAAGTAATCATGAAAAAAATAAGTTGGGATAGACAAACTTATTTGGAGAGCTTATTTCTAGAACTTATTCTTATTTTTAGAGCTTATAAGCTTTTTAAGAACTTATTTCAAAAAGCTTAATTATTAGCTCAACCAAACATCCTCTTAAATTTTAATGTAATAAATGTAAGAATTTGGGCTTTTAACATACACTAACCATTCGGCCTTTTATAATACATAAATGAGTGTAACTATTTGGGCTTTAGCAATACACAAATCCATTTACAGCACTACAAAAAATCCATATATTACGCTGACTAATCAATTCTATAACTCCAATCTTTAATAAACAAATTAAATTCAACTTTAACATTGAAATCTAATGCGTAAAAAGTATTTATATATATATATATATATATAGGGTTAGCTTCAATAGAAAACCCCCCTAAGATTAAGAACTAAGAATGAATCACATCCGTTCATCCAATCAATTTAGATGGCCAAGATTAAGCACTTTTTGTGATTAATGAATTAGCAGATTATTAAATAATGTATTTCTTTTATTCGAAAAGGTTATAATCGTCAAAATCATTTCTGTCGAATTCTTTGACGATGTGAAATCCCGTGAAAATCGCAATTTCCATAAAAATGGAGATTCAACAAAATCGCTATGGATTGCATTTACAAACAATGACATCAATTACAGCAGGTCACAATTTTATGACAAAACGAACTAGTTTGGCAGAGGAAAATCGAAGCTGCAACAAATTCGAGAGACGAGTTGTAATTTTTTCTTCGATTGATTTAGTTTTTTTGTTGATAGAAATTGTGTATTTGTTGTTTCTGGGTTGTGTGTTGTTTGACGAATGCCACCGATTTCTGCACTCCGAACAGGTTTGAGTGTGTAAAAATTGTCGCCGAAGACTACCAATGTAATTTTTTTAAAAAAAATTGAATGCTCTGTTCGGGATTTCCACCACTACCTCTTCTCCGCCGACCTCAATCCCTCAATGAACAATAAGGTGTTCGTTTGATTTGATTTTTCGATCTAGTTGTTTTGACTTCTTCAATTTTGGTTGTTTTTATATAATTTGTGGAATTTTTGTGCTTAATTAGTTTGAATATTTGATTATTAAATGGGTAAACACTATGCGTATTCACATACGTGTGTCTAGTTTGCTGGAATTTAGGACATAAGAGCTCAATGATCCATCCCATTAGTTACCAACGATGGCTGTATTTTGATTTTGATCCATTGTAGTAATATTAAGATGAAATCTGCCTAATGGAGATTATTTCTTGAATTTTTTATGCATAACCTACTTGGTTTTGGATCTTGAAACCGAAATAGTTTTGTAGATTGAATGGATTTTTTATTTTGATGCTTGAGGGGTATATATTAATGATATAATTTGAAGAATTTGTCGTGTTTTTGTTGACCTGATGACTAATGGCTTTCACATTCATGCTAGGACATGTGATTAATTAGGGCCACTCTTGTAGATATGAATAGTTGATTTCTCAACTTGTTCTAGTTTCTTGCTTCTTGTTTCATATTCGATTATTCCCTGTGTTTATTTTGTGTACATTTCACAATTAAATTGAATTTTTGGTTGCAGGTCCACAAGACATGCAGCGCCACTGTCTCATTTTTTCATATTCACGGGGGTATAACTCTTACCTCACTGGAAACTAGCTCACGGGTGACAGCAGCGACGTGCCAATTATAAAGGCACTGCATAAGGGAGTGAGGGTAATAGAGCTTGCGATGTGGCCAAATTCTTCAAAGGATGATGTGCACGTTCGTCATGGAATTAGGTAGCAGAATTTAGATCATGAGCCATTCTTTCTCCGTCATTTTTTTAAATTCTAGAAGGTCTCATTTTGCTTTTGCTGTTAGTGTTTACATACAACTTGTAATTACTTTTTTGCTAGAGAAGATAGAATGGCATATTTTGAATTACTCATCTCCATTTCAAAAGACATGATAGCATGCACCCCCAGTTTTCCATTGATAATTTTAGCTTTCGGTTGCTTGGTTCTCATTTTGCATATTTTGAATTATAGAAGGTCTCATTTTGCTAGAGAAGATAGAATGGCATATTTTGAATTCTAGAAGGTCTCATTTTGCTTTTGCTGTTAGTTGCTTGATATTTTTACTATCATTATAACCTGCCTTTCACATGTAATGTGTTAAACTTTAAATAATGAATTTGAATATTGAATATAGGATATGAATGTTGTTCCTTATAGCTAAAAAAAATTATATACGTTTACTGTCATTGTAACCTGCCTTTCACATATAACTTGTTAATGATAGCCAAGATGATTTCATTTTGATTTTCACAGGTGCAATTTGATGCAGTTCAACCAAAAAAACTTGCAGGTTCATTGAAATATAAATCAGTTCATGCATTTTTTGTTTCCATAATAAACTTCATTCACGTATTGTTTTCGTTCGTAGGTGTAGAAGTTGACGTTCAAGAGGGGTTGCGCGAAGGTTCAAAACAAAGAAAATTACTTCTTTTTTTTTAAGTTCATGACCATATTTTTTACATTAAATGATAGCCAAGATGATTTCATTTTGATGTTCACATGTGCAATTGATGTAGTTCAACCAAAAAGGCTTGCAGGTTCATTGAAATATAAACCAGTTCATCCTTTTTTTGTTTCCATAATAAACTTCATTTACTTATTGTATTCGTTAATAGGTGTAGAAATTGACGTTCAAGAGGGGTTGCGCGAAGGTTCAAAACAAATAAAATTACTTTGTTTTTAAGTTCATGACCATATTTTTACATTTATAATTTTTGCTTCATAAATTTTTTATTCTTCCACTTTCAGTTGAATTATGTCCAAATGAGCCAGTGACCAATAGCAACAATTTAATTTGCGTTGACGAAAAATATATTTTCATTATCTCCTTCAGTTGATTAATGATTATTGGTGTATAAATTTTTGTGAACATTCATAAAACATATGTTGAACCCAACTTATGATTCTGAAGAACGTCCGGTATTAAGAATCTCCCATTGACGCCAAATAAAGAAAAAATAAAATGACATATATGATATGCTTCTGTTGAGAGAGTACTCAAAAAGAGTAGCATAATTCATGCTCCACTGTATTACTGATGAATTCCTCTATAAGCATTACTTTTATGATCAATGCATATTATCATGTTCATAAACACAGTAACAATGTTCATACGAAATTAAAATGTAAATCATGCTGAAAGGGCATCTTTAGGACTAAAAATATATGCAATCGAAACGACATAATGCATCAACCATAGCAGTATACTTCAAATTAAAAGAGATGAACAAAGAAAACTGTTTAGGAGATATTATCCACGCAAATACAATCATTTGATCTCGTATGCAATTTTTAGATAATATCCACACAAATATCAAAAGGTACTGTATATACCTTCCAGCAGATTAAAATACGATAAATGAAACTATAAATATTAGTGTTAAGAACGATCGTCCATTACAACATAATATGGACAATTGCACAGTATGAATGCAAATGAGTGGGTTCTACAAGCAACCAAAAATCATACTTGTGCAATCCATAAAAAATCCCCAGAAAAAGCTTCAACAATTTTAATTCATTGGTCTAAATGTTATTAGGGTTGGGTTAATTTGTTTTACAGTTTTTAGTTTTTCCCAAAATAAATAAAAGTTTGTTCTAAATACATGAACTTTCATAATTTTTGGAATTTTCCATAAAAGTCAATTCAGACAAAATTGAATATGGTGTGATGCTGAATTTTGTTGACGTAGGAGATATATATGATGCGGCCGTTACAGTAGGGAGAGAGAGAAACAGAGGCCGTAAATTGGCCGGCTACTACATCAGGAATTCAATGTTGGTTGTCAAAGAATGTTGCGGCCGTTGGTTAGGGAGATGGATAGAGTATTTCGGCTTTTCGATTTGTGATAGTGGTAGCCTGAAGATGAAGGAACGACTACGTATTGACGGCTCACGGCCTAGAGGCCGGTCGGCATGGAAACGAGCTGGCGAAGAGAGCCCACTTAAGCTCCAGTTCGATTTTCAGTACTTCTGAAGTTCAAGTTCATATTATATCTACATATTGTTCAACATATAAACACCGAAGTTCATTGAAACGGAAAACAAGACATATAAAATTTAAATAAAACAATAATAGAGTTATGTTCATCAAATTAGTAAAATATGTTCATCATAATTAATAAAGAATGCATTGAAAAAATTGAGTTATGCTCATCTATAATATGAGATTTGTTCATTAAAGTTTAAAGGATATTATTTGTTCAAAATCGATTCAGTATAAGTTCAATGGTTTTAAGATGAAATATAAAGATTGATATAATTTTTTCAAAATCGATTCAATATAAGTTCAATCGATACAAATTAATTGTTCGATGAATTAATCCTGATGTCTGAAGTTTACATGTGTTGCTATGGTATGTAATTATTGTTGTAGAATAAGAATGACGTAAAAAAGGCAAATATATATTTGTATGTTCATGAGATTACTAAAACACGTTCAAGAGATGTCAAAGCAACCATATAACACTGGCTTAAACTCTATAATGAAGAATAATGCATATCAACGGTGATTCAAAACACACATGGATTGATCGAAAAAATAGTAGAATTTGCGTGTGAATAAAATCATAACGTTATTTATTTTATTAATCTGCAAACTGAAATGTATTAAAGATAATTAACAAATCAAATCTTCCAAATATAAAAAGATTTGATTAGTATTAATAAAAGGAAGTAACCGATATAGATAATGAATAAATTACTAACATAACCTTAAATCTAATATGAACGAGAATTAATCAGCCAAATCATGACTGTGAGATTATGTAGATCTAATGAACAAGATTTCTTCTCACTTCTCAAAATATTTAGGCTTCTCAATTGAACCTCTCCCTATATATATATATATATATATATATATATATATATATATATATATATATATATATAGGGTAGAGTTCAACAAGAACGTAAATATTTGCAAAGTCTAGAGTCATAATCTCGTTCGTTAGATCGATTTTAATCAAGGGCTGAGATTAAAAGCAAATATTAGTATCCCTTAAATTACTCACTGTCACAGCCCGACCTAAGCTAGTGAATAGTTAAGTCGGGAAAAAGTGTGACTGAAAACAAAATAAGAAAATGAAAAAGAAAATAGATCTCAATAAAAATTACTAACCTGCTTAAACAATAATTTACCAAAATATTTGGTAATCATTAACAATCTGTTCTAAAACTCAACAGCAGACAACTCACAATACATAACGACAAGTTGTCTAAGTATCAAGTGACATAGTTTTGTAAGCTATTAGTTTGAAATCTTTGCAACACATCAATAAAGTAAAACACATTAAGCGTTGCAGCGGAGTAACTTAAGTGGATTACATGTATGAAGACATGAAATCCTGAGCCTAATTTAGTACTTATATATCAAAAGCTTTGCTCTGCTCGCCTCCATCTGCATCACAGCTTAACCTGCACATTTAGAAAACATATGCAGGGCTGAGTACTCAAAAGCACTCAATGGTCACATACCGAAATAACTTGAAAGCTTGCTCTTAGAGCTATATATTGAACTTGCCATCTCAAGCATCACACAAGAGTTTTATTTAAATAACCTGTGCATGCAAAACTGTAAAACTTCCCTGTAATTATCATAAACTTTATATGTGTCTGCAGGCATATTTCTTTGTACTCTACCATATCTGCAATGATAACTGTGTGCCGAGAAGGTGGCCACCTTCTACGGTCACTGACCGGCCGATACACTAAACCGGCTCACGGTCCTAGACCGGCCGATATGCTAAACCAGCTCACGGACCTAGACCGGCCGATACGCTAAACCGGCTCACGGTCCTAGGCCGGCCGATATGCTAAATCGGCTCACGGTCCCTTGTGTACACTAATCCTGTCTAACATCTGGATAGAACAGGATCCGAATTCGATTAACTTCTGGTGCCAGATAGGTATCATACAAGCTCATAAAAGTTTTGGCAAGTCAATAACTTTAATATGACTTTATTCATGTAAACATCATGAAATAGTGTGCACTTCAGATTTTGAGTTTAGAAAGCCCACCTGATACGTTTAACGGTGTAGAAACTCTTGCTCACTTATCTATCATTGCTACTGTCACCTTCATAATAGCAAGATTCTAAAATAAGATTGGATAACTAGATAAGAAGAATTAGCTATAAATAACATCCCAATAAACTTTTAATCTTTTGCAGAGCTAGGGTTGAATCAACTAAACTAACTAATATACTAACATATTATACAACTTAAACTACGATAATTGTAACTCTGACGTTAATCATAATTCCGTTCACACTAATTAAAATAATTCTACATGTCTAGGCCATTTAATAAATCAACTAATTATTAGCTAATAGTTAATACTCCTTTATACATATTTATTAGGCTTAAACTAAATAATTAGGCCACTTAAATTAAATGAGGCCCAATTATATATATTAAATCCATTATCTGATTAGCTATCAAAGTCCAATTAATAAATTAACTGGCCCATGAACATTACTGGCCCAAACAATTATTCTTAGTCCACTTAAAAATTAGAATTAAAAACAAAATAAATCTAGAATCTTCATAACATGAAAGCAAATTAATTCTCTTTCTCATTTCTCTTTTTCTTTCCTCACGCAATGCTCTCTATCGCTCCCTCCTCTCTGTCTCCTTCGGCAAACATCACCGGTTCTCGCCGCCTCCGGCGTGGCGAGGCCGGCTCCTCATCTTCTCCTTCCTCTCTATTCCCTATTTCCTTCTCTAATTCTAAGATTCCCAATTTCTAGGGTTTTCTGCCTCCGTTTCCCCTCTTAAATTCGCCCCTCCGGCGAGTGCTGCCTCTGCCACCACTACCGCCGTCTCCATCGCACCGCTACCCCTGCCTCAGGTATGCTCCCTCGCTGCCCTCTCTCCGCTCTCTCTCTCGTTCTCCTTCTCTCAACCCCTCTCTCTGTCTCGATCTTTCTCTCTCTCTGCCCTCAACCTCTCTATCTCTCTCTCTCTCTCCTCTTGCTATTGGCGGCCACAGCGGACCGCCGTGGCGCGGGCAGCGCCGGCGGTCACCGCCTGTCGCGCCTCCGCCGCGGTGGCTCGCGGCTGCTGCTGTTGCCGTCCCCATTTCCCTGTTCTATCCCTTTTTCTTTTTCTCTATTCTATTTGTTTTTCTGACATAAAACTCTTGCTTTTAGAAATCAATGCTCTTCGGTAAACATCGCTGGCGGAAGGCGTCACCGGCCCGACAAGGCAGCCTCGGTTTCACTATGGCTATTCGAATTTCATCTGTTCTTTTTTTTCTTTTTATATTTATTCAGTCCATAAACTCTTCGAAACAGGAAGCATACTCTAGATGCTGAAGAAAATCGAGTTTTATTGCTTGGTATCTTAAATTAGAACTAGATGTAACTATTGTCTGATTCTGTTATTCTTGGCTGCTGTCTATGAATGAATTACTGAACTGTATAAATGAATACTACCTGAATTGCTTTGCTGTGAAAGATTGTTGGGGAAGAAGCTGTGGATGATTTGTGTTTTGGATGGATGATTGCTTGTTGGTGTTTTGATTGCAGAATGGAAAAAATTGAATTGCCGAAACTCACCAGATTTGTACTGGATTGAGTCGGTCTACAAGCTGCTGAGTATAAAGTTGGAAGCTACGTGTTGACTCAATAGCTAATCTGCCTTAATAATCTCAATACTCTAATTTACGCTAATAAGGCTGATTAATATTTAGTGATGGGCTTGGGCCTCTTTTATATTTAACAATGTTAACAAAGTCATTGGCCCAAATAATAACTATTGGGTTTTCTTTTTATATGACAATATTCCTGGCCCAAATAAATAGCTACTCGGCTGTGAATAAAAACTTGAGACAATTTAATTTGGGCTTTTTGCATAAAATCCTATCAACCTTAAAATCATGAAATACTCGGGCTTCTATGATTTTAAAAATCTCGATATAATCTGCTCGTTAAATAACTAAGTTCAGATTTTGCATAAAAATTGAGACTTCTCTTTCTTCTTTAAAATCATAGAAAACAATATTAAATATATATCTATACTGCAGTGAAAATGCTGGGTGTTACATCCTCTCCCCCTTAAAAAAATTTCGTCCTCGAAATTTGACTACATTAGATTTCGTCCTCGAAATTTGACTACATCAGAAAAAAAACCGTGGCTGATTGCGTTTGAGATTTTTGTGACATATCTCGATATGCGCTTTATAAGGTTGATACAGATAATGGTTGTAACTTCCCATAGGGTTTTGAGGTAGCGCCTTTACTTGTTGGCAAGCCAAACATTTTTCTACAACCAAAGCTATATTTCATTTCCATTTCTTCCCACTAAAGTTTTGTTTGAGATCTTGACATATTTTTTGCGTTTCCTGGGTATGCAGTATCTAGCATACATGAGCTTCATTTATGATTTCATTTCTCAACTATTATTTGTTGAGCATACATAATATTTTCTCAAACAAGAGCGCTTTACCAAGAAGCTCAATCCCTTCTATTCCTTACCCGTAATTTTTCTAACTATTTTAAGAATTTTGATTCTCAAATCATGAGTTATTGTTAACATTGGAATTACAACTTCTCTGGTTTGCTGTGGTAGAACCATTTGTAAATCCAACTTTCAAATCCTTGATGAGAATGTTTCTTCATGGGTAAGGAGAAATCCTTAGTTAACTTGAATTTTTCTACTCAAGGCATCCACTACTATATTCGCTTTGCGTGGATGATAATCCCTTATTAATTCGAGCTATATTTTTGCCTCATACTTAGATCTTTTTGCTCGAATAAGTATTTTAAATTTTTATGAGGTGTATCAATTTTACATCTCGTTTCATAATACTATTGTTTCTAGTTCAAAGTTGTGTTGAGCAATTCAGTTTTTGCGGTCTAAGTTTTCATGACCCATTAACAATAACTCTTTCACTTTGCAACAATGCTCGACCAAATCCATCTTTGATACACAGGACCGATTTCATATGGTCTTTCGACTTTGGGAATTCGGTCAAATTTAAAATAGCCTTTCATTCAGTAGCATATGAGCAATTTTAGAGAAATCTTTAGACCTTGGAAGATGTGATGCAGACTATTGTACTAGAGCGAAGAAGTGGCTGCTTTAGTGGTAGGGACACTGGCAATCGTGGGTGATTCCGGGTTCCAAAACTCTCTTTTCAAATAAGACTTGTCTTTTCCTCAGTTCAGAAGGAGCGAATTCCCCGTCGGCACAGGCAGGAGACGACCATCTCAAGGTGCATCACGCGTACTCATAAGCCGCATTATGCACTAGATTGAAGGATGAATTGGGAAAAAGCTTTTGCTACTCATTGAATTTGCCTATAATAATAGTTTTCGGGCAACAATTGCTATGGCGTCATATGGAGCTCTTTGTGGAAAGAAATGTCGATCCCCACTCTATTAAGATGAGATAAGTGAGGGAAAAGTGCTGGGATCTGATACGATTGAAGAAATAATTACACTTATCCAACAAATTCGACAGTTGTTCAAGAAGGTTCAAGATCGATAGAAATTTTATGCAGATACTCGTCGATTTGATTTGGATTTTTGAAATAGGCGATAACTTTTTTCTTAATTTTCCGCCTTTTTAACGAATGCACAAGTTCGAAAGAGAAGTATCTAGAATCTTTTTCTGATGCTTTGTCACAGCCCGACCTAAGCTAGTGAATAGTTAAGTCGGGAAAAAGTGTGACTGAAAACAAAATAAGAAAATGAAAAAGAAAATAGATCTCAATAAAAATTACTAACCTGCTTAAACAATAATTTACCAAAATATTTGGTAATCATTAACAATCTGTTCTAAAACTCAACAGCAGACAACTCACAATACATAACGACAAGTTGTCTAAGTATCAAGTGACATAATTTTGTAAGCTATTAGTTTGAAATCTTTGCAACACATCAATAAAGTAAAACGCATTAAGCGTTGCAGCGGAGTAACTTAAGTGGATTACATGTATGAAGACATGAAATCCTGAGCCTAATTTAGTACTTATATATCAAAAGCTTTGCTCTGCTCGCCTCCATCTGCATCACAACTTAACCTGCACATTTAGAAAACATATGCAGGGCTGAGTACTCAAAAGCACTCAATGGTCACATGCTGAAATAACTTGAAAGCTTGCTCTTAGAGCTATATATTGAACTTGCCATCTCAAGCATCACACAAGAGTTTTATTTAAATAACCTGTGCATGCAAAACTGTAAAACTTCCCTGTAATTATCATAAACTTTATATGTGTCTGCAGACATATTTCTTTGTACTCTACCATATCTGCAATGATAACTGTGTGCCGAGAAGGTGGCCACCTTCTACGGTCACTGACCGGCCGATACGCTAAACCGGCTCACGGTCCTAGACCGGCCGATATGCTAAACCAGCTCACGGACCTAGACCGGCCGATACGCTAAACCGGCTCACGGTCCTAGGCCGGCCGATATGCTAAATCGGCTCACGGTCCCTTGTGTACACTAATCCTGTCTAACATCTGGATAGAACAGGATCCGAATTCGATTAACTTCTGGTGCCAGATAGGTATCATACAAGCTCATAAAAGTTTTGGCAAGTCAATAACTTTAATATGACTTTATTCATGTAAACATCATGAAATAGTGTGCACTTCAGATTTTGAGTTTAGAAAGCCCACCTGATACGCTTAACGGTGTAGAAACTCTTGCTCACTTATCTATCATTGCTACTGTCACCTTCATAATAGCAAGATTCTAAAATAAGATTGGATAACTAGATAAGAAGAATTAGCTATAAATAACATCCCAATAAACTTTTAATCTTTTGCAGAGCTAGGGTTGAATCAACTAAACTAACTAATATACTAACATATTATACAACTTAAACTACGATAATTGTAACTCTGACGTTAATCATAATTCCGTTCACACTAATTAAAATAATTCTACATGTCTAGGCCATTTAATAAATCAACTAATTATTAGCTAATAGCTAATACTCCTTTATACATATTTATTAGGCTTAAACTAAATAATTAGGCCACTTAAATTAAATGAGGCCCAATTATATATATTAAATCCATTATCTGATTAGCTATCAAAGTCCAATTAATAAATTAACTGGCCCATGAACATTACTGGCCCAAACAATTATTCTTAGTCCACTTAAAAATTAGAATTAAAAACAAAATAAATCTAGAATCTTCATAACATGAAAGCAAATTAATTCTCTTTCTCATTTCTCTTTTTCTTTCCTCACGCAATGCTCTCTATCGCTCCCTCCTCTCTGTCTCCTTCGGCAAACATCGTCGGTTCTCGCCGCCTCCGGCGTGGCGAGGCCGGCTCCTCATCTTCTCCTTCCTCTCTATTCCCTATTTCCTTCTCTAATTCTAAGATTCCCAATTTCTAGGGTTTTCTGCCTCCGTTTCCCCTCTTAAATTCGCCCCTCCGGCGAGTGCTGCCTCTGCCACCACTACCGCCGTCTCCGTCGCACCGCTACCCCTGCCTCAGGTATGCTCCCTCGCTGCCCTCTCTCCGCTCTCTCTCTCGTTCTCCTTCTCTCAACCCCTCTCTCTGTCTCAATCTTTCTCTCTCTCTGCCCTCAACCTCTCTCTCTCTCTCTCTCTCTCTCCTCTTGCTATTGGCGGCCACAGCGGACCGCCGTGGCGCGGGCAGCGCCGGCGGTCACCGCCTGTCGCGCCTCCGCCGCGGTGGCTCGCGGCTGCTGCTGTTGCCGTCCCCATTTCCCTGTTCTATCCCTTTTTTCTTTTTCTCTATCTATTCTATTTGTTTTTCTGACATAAAACTCTTGCTTTTAGAAATCAATGCTCTTCGGTGAACATCGCTGGCGGAAGACGTCACCGGCCCGACAAGGCAGCCTCGGTTTCACTATGGCTATTCGAATTTCATCTGTTCTTTTTTTTCTTTTTATATTTATTCAGTCCATAAACTCTTCGAAACAGGAAGCATACTCTAGATGCTGAAGAAAATCGAGTTTTATTGCTTGGTATCTTAAATTAGAACTAGATGTAACTATTGTCTGATTCTGTTATTCTTGGCTGCTGTCTATGAATGAATTACTGAACTGTATAAATGAATACTACCTGAATTGCTTTGCTGTGAAAGATTGTTGGGGAAGAAGCTGTGGATGATTTGTGTTTTGGATGGATGATTGCTTGTTGGTGTTTTGATTGCAGAATGGAAAAAATTGAATTGCCGAAACTCACCAGATTTGTACTGGATTGAGTCGGTCTACAAGCTGCTGAGTATAAAGTTGGAAGCTACGTGTTGACTCAATAGCTAATATGCCTTAATAATCTTAATACTCTAATTTGCGCTAATAAGGCTGATTAATATTTAGTGATGGGCTTGGGCCTCTTTTATATTTAACAATGTTAACAAAGTCATTGGCCCAAATAATAACTATTGGGTTTTCTTTTTATATGACAATATTCCTGGCCCAAATAAATAGCTACTCGGCTGTGAATAAAAACTTGAGACAATTTAATTTGGGCTTTTTGCATAAAATCCTATCAACCTTAAAATCATGAAATACTCGGGCTTCTATGATTTTAAAAATCTCGATATAATCTGCTCGTTAAATAACTAAGTTCAGATTTTGCATAAAAATTGAGACTTCTCTTTCTTCTTTAAAATCATAGAAAACAATATTAAATATATATCTATACTGCAGTGAAAATGCTGGGTGTTACACTCACATCCCTCTCTCCTCTCTCCTCTCTCTCTCTCTCCCGTCCCTTTTTCCCTCTCTCTCGTCTCTCACACAGAACACACACACACACACAGAACACACACAAAAGGTGGCGCTGCCTCCTTCCTCGGCGCCGCCCAAGTTCAGCCATCAAGTTGTGTTGAACTTGTGTTGAATGGTATTGAACTTCTGAACTTCTGAACTTGTGTTGAACTTGTGTTGAACTTGTGGTATTGAACTTCTGAACTTGTGTTGAACTTGTCTTGGATCGGCGGTGGTGGCTGAACTTCTGAACTTCTGAACGCTGAACTTCAGAACTTCTGAACGCTGAACTTCTGTGTGTGTGTGTGTGTTCTGTGTGAGAGACGAGAGAGAGGGAAAAAGGGACGGGTGAGAGAGAGATGAGAGATGAGAGAGGAGAGAGGAGAGAAGGGAAAAGTGACGGAAGAGAGAGAGAGGAGAGAGGAGAGAGGGATGTGAGTAATTTAAGGGATACTAATATTTGCTTTTAATCTCAGCCCTTGATTAAAATCGATCTAACGAACGATATTATGACTCTAGACTTTGCAAATATTTATGTTCTTGCTGAACTCTTTCCTATATATATATATATATATATATATATATATAGGGTTGGGTTCCGGTGGATCCCAATGCTTATAATAGATCCGTAGATCCAAATCTAGACCACACATTTATGACATGTGGCGCATCAAGATGGTGACACGTGGCAAGGCATTTCAAGGCAAAATCTGGAGAGGGGTAAAATTGGAATGTAATTTTTGAAATTGAAAAAAAAAATAGATTTTCTCAAAATAGGTATATTTTAGATGCATAAAGTTTCATACGAGAATGCATGAACTTTCATATAAAAATGCATAAAGTTTCATATAAAAATGAATAAGATTTCACCCCACCCCCCACACCCCTGAACCCCACCCCACCCCAGAACCCCACCCCACCCACCCCTACCCCCCCACCCTGTTGGAATAATAAATTATTAAACTTGATTTGTAGAAGGAAAAATCTAGAATCAAATAAAATAAAAGAAAGAAAAAGAAAAATATAGAGTATTCTAGAAAAACCTACTAAGTGAAGGAAATTAGAAGAAAATTCTAGAGACTATTTTAAACCATAAGTTAAGTCGGTCATTGAAGAAATAACCGACATTGTACACTATAAATATGTATTGTATCATTTCAATTTGTGATGTGAAGAAAAAGTGATTAGTGGAGAAATAAAATATTTCCTTGCTTTTCCTAACACACACGTCCACATTTCCAAACACTATTATACCTTTAATATAAAGTCATCCATCCAATCAATCCCTCCAAATTAATTAATTCTCCCACATATATATTTTCCATATTTCCAACAAAGTGGTATCAGAGCCACAAGATTCTGCTTGTGGTATGGCGAATTTACAATCGTTTCAAGTCCCCATGCTCAACAAGAGCAACTTCGACAATTGGAGTATCAAGATGAAGGCGCTATTGGGAGCCCACGACGTTTGGGAGATTGTGGAGAACGGCTACGAGGAGCCGCAGGACGAGGCCGCACTATCCCAACAACAAAAGGATAGATTGCGAGACGCGAGAAAGAGAGACAAGAAGGCTCTCTGTCTCATTTATCAAGCGCTGGGGGACGACGATTTCGAGAAAATCTCAAACGCGAGCACCGCCAAAGAAGCATGGGAGAAGCTCCAGAACGCGTGCAAAGGAGCGGAGCAAGTAAAAAAGGTACGACTTCAAACTTTAAGAGGAGAGTTTGAGTCTTTACATATGAAAGAGTCCGAATCGATATCGGATTATTTTTCAAGAGTCTTGGCGGTGTCTAATCAAATGAAAAGAAATGGTGAAAAATTGGAGGATGTAAGAATTATGGAGAAAATATTGCGCTCACTAACCCCAAAGTTTGAGCACATTGTGGTGACGATCGAAGAAACTAAAAATTTGGAGGAGATGACGATCGATCTCTTGTTGGGGTCGCTGCAAGCATATGAGGAGAAGCAAAAGAAGAAGCAAGAAATTTCAGAGCAACTTTTAAAGTTGCAAGTAAGCCCGAAAGAAAAAGAAGAAGGTTCGAGCAATGGCCATGGACAATTCGGGAGAGGACGTGGTCAAAGACAAGATCGAGGCAGAGGCCGTGGACGTGGACGAGGACGAGGAGGCTTCGTCAACAGTGGTGAAAGAAATGAGTTTACAAGTGGTCGGGGGAGGAGCAACCCGCAGTCGAGGTACGATAAGTCTTCAATAAAGTGTTATAATTGCCATAAATTTGGGCACTATGCTTCCGAGTGCAGAAGTGAAAAAGTAAGGATTGAAGAAATGGCCAATTATGCCGAGAACACGAGTGAAGCAAATGGTAGTGTGCTTCTGGCATATAAAGGAGAAGCTGGAAGAGATGACACGTGGTACCTCGACACTGGTGCTAGCAATCATATGTGCGGGAAAAGAAATATGTTTGTGGAGCTCGATGAGTCGGTAAGTGGCAACGTTTCCTTTGGTGATGAATCTAAAATTCCAGTTAAAGGAAAAGGGAAAATTTTAATTCGCTTGAAGAATGGAAATCACGAATTTATTTCCAATGTTTATTACGTGCCCAATATGAAAAATAATATTTTGAGTTTGGGACAACTCTTAGAGAAAGGTTATGATATTCACATGAGAGATTATAACCTTTCAATAAGAGATGGCAAAAATAATCTTATTGCCAAGGTGCCAATGTCTGAAAATAGAATGTTCTTATTGAATATTCGAAATGACATGGCAAAATGCCTGAAAGCGTGTTACCAAGATAAGTCTTGGTTGTGGCATCTTCGGTTTGGGCACTTAAATTTTGGCGGTTTGGAGTTGCTGTCAAAGAAGGAGATGGTGAGAGGTTTACCATCCATCAAGCATCCCGATCAACTCTGCGAAGGTTGTCTACTCGGGAAGCAGTTCAGAAAGCCATTCCCAAAGGAGTCAAGCTCAAGAGCTCAAAAGCCACTGGAGTTGATTCATGCTGATGTGTGTGGGCCGATAAATCCAAGCTCCCTGGGTAAAAATAATTATTTTCTGCTATTCATTGATGATTTTTCTAGAAAAACGTGGGTATATTTCTTGAAGCAGAAGTCAGAAGTATTTGATGCATTCAAGAAATTTAAAGCTGTCGTCGAGAAGGAGAGCGGACAACAAATCAAGGCCCTGAGGTCCGATCGAGGCGGAGAATTCACGTCAAGGGAGTTTCTAGAATTTTGCGAAGTAAATGGAATTCGACGGCCCCTGACAGTTCCGAGATCCCCCCAACAAAATGGAGTGGCAGAAAGAAAGAACAGAACAATCATGGAGATGGCGAGGAGCATGCTAAAGACGAAGAATTTGCCTAAGGAGTTCTGGGCAGAAGCAGTGGCGTGCGCAGTGTACCTATCCAACCGATCGCCGACAAGGAGCGTGTGGGGAATGACTCCACAAGAAGCCTGGAGCGGGAGAAAGCCAGGAATTTCCCACCTAAAGGTATTTGGGAGCAAAGCCTACGTGCATGTACCAGATGAGAGAAGGAAGAAGCTCGATGACAAAAGTGAAGCATTCATCTTTATCGGGTACGACTGTAACTCTAAAGGCTATAAGTTATACAATCCAAATACCAAGAAAACAGTGATAAGTCGGGATGTGGAGTTCGACGAAGAAGGAGTCTGGGATTTCAGCTCCAGCGGTGACTTCACCTATATCCCACAGTTAGAAGAACAAAAAACAGAAGAGCAAGTTGGAGAAGTCCAACAAGAGCCAGTGACTCCACCAGCTTCACCAGTGCCAGTCACTGAAGACTCGCCACCATCTTTCTTAAATGAAAGAGCCACACCACGAGCAAGGAGTTTGGGCGAGATATATGAGGATACTGAAAGGTTAGAAGATCTTACCTTATTTTGCCTATTTGCTGACTGTGAACCTGTTAGCTTTGAAGAAGCAGCAGATAGTGAAAATTGGCGAGTTGCGATGGATGAAGAGATCAAAGCCATAAAGAAGAATGATACATGGGAGCTCGTGACATTACCAAAAGGGCACAAGGCCATTGGAGTCAAGTGGGTGTATAAAACTAAGAAGAATTCCAAGGGTGAAGTGGAAAGATATAAAGCGAGGCTCGTCGTGAAAGGATATAGTCAAAGAGCTGGAATTGATTATGATGAGGTATTTGCTCCCGTCGCTCGCTTAGAAACTATTAGACTAATACTCTCTCTTGCAGCCCAAAATAGATGGAAGATTTATCAAATGGATGTCAAGTCAGCCTTCTTGAATGGGTATATAGACAAAGAAGTCTATATCAAGCAACCAATGGGCTACGAGGTAAAAGGGCAAGAAGATAAAGTCTTGAAGTTAAAGAAGGCCCTATATGGATTAAAGCAAGCACCAAGGGCATGGAATAGCAGGATCGATAAGTACTTGGAGGAGAATGGTTTCACCAAATGCCCTCACGAGCATGCTCTCTACGTGAAAGCCAACGGAAGAGATGTCTTAATTGTGTGCTTGTATGTAGATGATTTGATTTTCACAGGAAATAATCCAAAGATGATTGAGGAGTTCAAGAAGGCCATGTCAAAGGAGTTTGAGATGACAGACATTGGGCTGATGGCGTACTACCTCGGCGTGGAAGTCAAGCAACTCGAAGATGGGATCTTCATCACACAAGAAGGATATGCCAAGGAAATTCTCAAGAAGTTCAAGATGGAGGACTGAAAAGCAATCAACATGCCAGTGGAATGCGGGATAAAATTATCCAAGAATGATGGAGGAGAAAAGGTGGACCCGACATTGTTCAAGAGCTTGGTTGGAAGTTTACGGTACTTAACTTGCACAAGGCCAGACATTCTTTATGCGACAGGACTCGTGAGTCGCTATATGGAGAATCCAACCACTACGCATTTTAAGGCGGCAAAGAGAATTCTTCGCTACCTCAAAGGTACGCTCAACTACGGCCTATTCTATTCAAATACTCATGATTATAAGCTTGTTGGCTATAGTGATAGTGACTGGGCCGGAGACAATGACGATCGGAAGAGTACGAGCGGGTTCGTATTTTTTATGGGAGACACCGCTTTCACCTGGATGTCCAAGAAGCAACCCATAGTCACGCTATCAACGTGTGAAGCTGAATATGTGGCTGCTACATCCAGTGTTTGCCATGCAGTTTGGCTACGGAGTTTACTGGAAGAGCTTGGATGGCCACAAAAGGAGCCAACAACGATTTGCGTGGATAATAAGTCAGCAATCGCGCTCTCAAAGAATCCGGTTTTTCATAATCGAAGTAAGCATATTGACACCCGCTTCCACTACATCAGAGAATGCATCGCAAAGAAAGAAGTTCAAGTGGAATACGTGAAATCACAAGATCAAGTTGCAGACATCTTCACAAAGCCACTCAAGTATGAAGACTTTATCAAGTTCAGAAGTTTGCTCGGAATGACAAATCAAGTTTAAGGGGGAGTGTTGGAATAATAAATTATTAAACTTGATTTGTAGAAGGAAAAATCTAGAATCAAATAAAATAAAAGAAAGAAAAAGAAAAATATAGAGTATTCTAGAAAAACCTACTAAGTGAAGGAAATTAGAAGAAAATTCTAGAGACTATTTTAAACCATAAGTTAAGTCGGTCATTGAAGAAATAACCGACATTGTACACTATAAATATGTATTGTATCATTTCAATTTGTGATGTGAAGAAAAAGTGATTAGTGGAGAAATAAAATATTTCCTTGCTTTTCCTAACACACACGTCCACATTTCCAAACACTATTATACCTTTAATATAAAGTCATCCATCCAATCAATCCCTCCAAATTAATTAATTCTCCCACATATATATTTTCCATATTTCCAACACACCCCCCCACCCCCAAAAAAAAAAAATTTATTTTTTTAAAAACTGATTTTCTGACCACTGACCCACCCCTACCCCCCACCCACCCACCCCCCCCCCCACAAAATTTTTTTTTATTATTTTTTATTTTCTCAAAAACTGATTTTCTGACCACTGACCCCCCCACCCCCCACCCCCCACACCCTACCCCCAAAATTTTTTTTTTTTTTGAAAATCAGTTTTGAAAAAAATAAAAAAATAAAAAAAATTTTGGGGGGGGGGTGGGGGGTGGGGGGTGGGTGGGTGGATGGGGGTGGGGGTAGGCCAGCAATCAGAAAATCAGTTTTTGAAAAAAAAAAAAATTTTTTTGGGGGGGAGGGTGGGGGTGGGGGGTGGGGGGGTGGGGGGGGCAGGGGTGGGGTGGCGAAACTACCAGATTTATTAAAATGAAATGCATTTTTTGTATAATTTAATGCATTTTTATGTGAAAACTTTATGCATTTTTGTTTGATTTTATATGCATGTGAAACATGCCTATTTTTGGGGGTGGTAATGGGGAGGGTTGGGGGGTGGTGTGGGCTGGATTGGGGGGTGGTATGGGGTGGGGTGGTGAAAATACCAAAATTGGAAAAATTAAATGCATTTTTCTGTTCAAAGTTATGCATTTCATGTGAAAACTTTATGCATCTTTGTGTGAAACTATATGCATCTAAAATATATCTATTTTGAGAAAATCTAAAAAAAATATATATTTTTTTAATTATTAAATCCAAAAATTACATTCCAATTTTACCCCTTCAGATTTTGCCTTGGAATCCTTGCCACGTGTCACCATCTTGATGCGCCACATGTCATAAATGTGTGATCAAGATTTGGATCTAGGGATCTATTATAAGCATTGGGATCTATATGATCCCATTCCTATATATATATATATATATATATATATATATATATATATATATATATATATATATATACATTTTTTATTTTACTCTTTCTTTTTCTTCAAAATTTCATTTACATAAGATAGCAAAATCGCAATAGAAATAAAATTAAAATGTAATATATTCTATTTCATTTTGACTTGAGTTTTTTATTCTATGTAGACAAATATTTTTTATTCAATGTACACAAATATTATTTTCAATATTCTTTTCACTTCACTTTTACTTTCAACTATCAATTAAATTCTAATTTCATTAAGTGAAACTCACGTGAAAATTACAAAAAAAAAAAAACAAAAAAAAAACCTCATGTATTTTTTTTATTAAATTGAAAGTTCATGTAAAAATAGCAACTTTTTAAAAAGTTCATGTATTTGTTTTTTGCCATAATCCCTTTACAATAGCCAATATACAAAATAACAAAAATACTATATACATCTCAGTTTGCAATTCTTTTCACACTTTTATGTGTATAAAACTCGTACCTATGTATCAGTTGTTTATTTCATTCTATATCTTATATCTTGTAATTCACAATTAAAAAAACTATTTATTTATTTAAAGATAAATAATATGTTATTTTAGTTTTTTTCTAACTAAGAACAATAATTGAAAGCGACTAAAAACTAAAGAGTTAATAGTACATACAATTTATTAACTAATGTCGGCTCGAGAAAGGCGAGATCATATGAACTATATATATATATTTTTATCATGTAAATATTACAATATATACTGAGTTTATTAAATAATTTCTTCACTGATAAGTGCTACCGTCACCATCTGACAAAATTTATAGAAATAAATTAACTTTCCACCTCTTTCTTATCACATAGATCAATTTATCCATTCCTGTTATATAAATAAGAGTGGATTTTTAAAATGACCACTTTCATATTGTAAAATTAAAAATTATCCATTAAGATAAAAATATTAAAAAATATCCAGTGTTACTAAAATATCCTTCACATTAAAAATTATAAAAATGTCCACTTTACATCACCCCTTTAAAAAATCCCACAATTCACAACCAGTGTGAATTCACAACCAAAAATTTTTGGTTGTGAATTCACATTCACAACCAGAATTTTTTGTTTGTGAATTCACAACCAGTTGAATTCACAATCAAAATTTAATTCACAATCAATTTTTTTTGGTTGTGAATTCACAACCCAAATTTAATTCACAATAAGAATTTTTTGGTTGTGAATACAAAACCAGTCGAATTCACAACGAAAATTTAATTCACAACCATAAATCCTAAACTCTAAACCTTAAACCCTAAACTTACTATAAACCATAAACCCTAAACCCTGAACCTTAAACAGTCGAACTCAAAACAAGAATTTTTTTATTGTGAATTCACAAGCCTAAGGCCACTCTAAATCCTAAACCCTAAATCCACTCTAAACCCTAAACCCTAAAACCTAAACTCTAAATCTTAAATCCACTCTAAACCCTAAACCCTAAACCCTAAAATTTAATTCACAACCAGAATTTTTTATTTGTGAATTCACAATCAAAATTTAATTCACAACCAGATTTTTTTGGTTGTGAATTCACAACCTAAATTTAATTCACAATAAAAAAATTGGTTGTGAATTCAACACCAAACGAATTCACAACGAAAATTTAATTCACAACCGTAAACCCTAAACCCTAAATCCTATCTACACCCTTAACCCTAAACCATAAACCCTAAACCCTGAACCTTAAACAATCGAATTCACAACAAGAATTTTTTGATTGTGAATTCACAAGCCTAAGCCCTAAACCCTAAATCCACTCTAAACCTTAAACCGTAAACCCACTCTAAACCCTAAACCCTAAACCCTAAACCCACTCTAAACCCTAAACCCTAAACCAAAATTTATTTGTTGTGAATTCATAACCAGTCGAATTCATAACTAGAATTTAATTCACAGCCATAATTTATTTTGGTTGTGAATTCAAGTAGTTGTGAATTTGGGGTTTTAAAATTTGAATTCACAACTAAAACTAGAATTTATTTTAGTTGTGAATTCGAGTTTTAGTTGTGAATTCATAGATTTGGTTGTGAATTCAAGATTATTAAGTTGTGAATTCAAAGAGCTGGTTGTGAATTTAAGAACTTTAAGTTGTGAATTCATCGAGCTGGTTGTGAATTCATAGATCTAGTTGTGAATTTATGAACATTTAGTTGTGAATTCATAGATCTGGTTGTGAATTTAAGAACATTACGTTGTGAATTCAAAATATTTGTACAAAATTGTGTGATTTTCATCAATTTCTTCACTACTTATAATTTTTTTTATTAAATTCAAATTGAATTTAACTCTTCCTCAAATTTCTCTTTAAAACAAAATTCTTCTCAGATTTCTTCATACAAGCGCACAACTCTCAATTTCTAAAAACTCCAATTTAGAAACCACTCTGTATATCATATTTCTCTGTAAAATATCAACATATTTCTAGAAGCTAGAAACTAAACTACAATTCTAAATCATATCCCATGAGCTTTGAGTTTCACCTATGGTACAACACCCTATCAGTTTCATAATCCAATACATATGGTAACACTTGTTCTGCTAATATAAAAGAAGAAGAAAAAAAAAGGGCAAGAAAATCCATAGTTCGTTGAATACAACAAATCATTCTCAACAGCAGCAGGCAACCAAGATTGAATCTATAGTAAACTTACAAACAAACATATCGCAAACATCAAGCTTTGACAAAAAGCAATGCAAAATATATGCAGTCTTATTCCCTCGATGGGAAATCACAAGAAAACAAAGCACAACATGCCCTTGGAGTTTCACAGCTCTAGGCAACACTCACAGTTTGAGTAGGAACCTCTCTCATGCTTTTGCACCTATTACATTGTTCTCGTGAGGCATAATTGTGATTATTGCAATTTGAACACATCCAATCCCCATCACGCCATTGCTTTGCTCCTTTCCCAACAAGTGCAGAATTAATATACTGTAATACATACGCCGCCTACTCTCCAGATCTGGAGCAAAATGTCGAAGACAACACCCCAGCCGCCGACTCTTCCCTTTCCACTTCAACCACCCCAAGGCCACCAGGTCTATGTGAAGGAATATTAAATTGAATTAACGTTCCGTTTGCCCGATGATCGTTTCTTGGATTATTATTAATTCATCATACAACGATTAATCCTAACATGCTCCTATGAATTAACAGCTGCACACAGGTGTTAGGATTTACTTACTTGTGAATCGGATGCACAGATGATTGATGATCGTATCGAACAGCTCCAGTTCTGATCTTCTGAACTGTATCCCGCTCAAGTCTCACCGTTGGATGGACAACGAACTGTGAGAAATCCCAAGACAGAAAGCTCCCACGTGTTTCCTGCGCCTACTCTCAGTTCTCAAACCCTAATAATTATCAGTGTGTTTTTCCTGAGAGCTGACAGTTGTATTAAATAATACAGAAGGGGGGAGGCGCCACTTTTAGGGTGTGGGGCGTTTTCTGGCTCTATCTGGCTGGGAGACTTTGGGCCAGTCCAGGGACCAGATACAAGGAATAAAGATGGGTCTCAAATAAATTAATTATCTATGGTCAGCCCAGACCATAATTAATTTATAAATATTAGTTCATTCCACTAGAGAACCAATATTGACTTACCCCTTTATTGCCGGTGATGAGTCGGGGCTTGTATTTAGACTTATTAAATCCTCGGATTTAAAATATCCGACATCCATTAATTAATTAGAGCTCTGACAGCCTAAATTAATTAATCTCTTTGTAATCCTTAAGCAGTACCACTCAAACCTTATTATTGCGTCTGAACTAAATCAACCTGCAGGGTTTAGCGCAATAAACATTATTGAGCTCCTTAAGGGGATGTCATTATCCTATACGGATACGAGTACCAATACAGATAATCAGATATCATATATTAACCGCTATCACCCAAGATACAGAGTACTCAAGTTACTATATAACTCTTGCTCATAGTAAGTCAAAGTGATAGACGAATCAATATATATATATCTGACATCTTATTAGTATTAAGATCTTATAAGTCACCGAGATCTCTAATTCTTCACTTAAGTCAGATAGAAGAATATATCTCACTGTGGTCCTATCAATACGTATTACGTACCAGTATAGATAAGTAGTCAAGACAAACTACTTCCATCTATACCGCAACCTAAACCAATAACTTGTCCTAGAGTTATTTCGGTTGTGATCATATTATATCTCTTAAGGTTAATCCAATTATATGGTTTTATGTGATCTACAACACACCATATAATCTACTTATATAGAGATAAAGAACATACATATGCAATCATGAACCCAATCAGATAGGAGATTAAAAAGTGAAAACAGGAATCATTGTATACAAGCATAAAACGTTCTTGCTTTCAGTATACAAATCCAACAATCTCCCACTTATACTAAAGCAAAACTTTTAGTATACAATGTGTCTAAATACTAGCTATTACAACATCCACTTCACTCTTTGTTTCTTCTCCCACTTATACTGAAAGTTTTCTCTCTAAGTGGGTGGCATCAACCGCAGCCCCATCCCTCGAGCATGCTTCTCGTAGGCCTTTTGCGGTAAGCTCTTCGTGAAAGGATCAACTAAGTTCTCCAAGGTGTTAATCTTCTCAACTAGCACATCTCCTCTACTTACGATTTCTCGTATGATGTGGTACTTTCTCTCTATGTGTTTGGTCGCCTTGTGGCTCCTGGGTTCCTTAGAATTTGCCACTGCACCCGAGTTATCACAATAAATTATGATACTCTTAGGCAAATTAGGTACCACTCCTAGATCCAAGAGGTAGTTCCGGAACCATACAACCTCTTTAGCAGCTTCGGAAGCAGCTACATACTCGGCTTCCATGGTGGAGTCTGCAATGCACTTCTGCTTTGCACTCCGCCATGATACGGCTCCACCTTCCAAGGTAAACACATATCCAGAGGTAGATCTCTTCTCATCCCGGTCAGCCTGGAAATCCGAATCGATGTAACCCAAAGGAGATAGACTGTCTGACTGGTAAACTAGCCTATAATCTCGAGTCCTCTTCAGGTACTTGAGAATATGCTTTACCACAGTCCAGTGTCCTGGTCCAGGGTTCGACTGATATCTTGCAACCATGCCAACGACATAGCAAATATCAGGTCTCGTGCAAAGCATTGCATACATGAGGCTACCTACGGCGGAAGCATAGGGTATCTTTCTCATCTCCTCAACCTCACTAGGCGTCTTAGGACACATGTCCTTAGACAGAGGAATGCCATGTCTAAAAGGTAGCAAGCCTTTCTTGGCATTTTGCATGCTAAAATGAGCAATCACAGTATCAATGTAGGTCGCTTGAGATAAGCTCAACATCCTTTTCTGGCGATCACGGACAACCTTGATCCCCAGGATGTACGCTGCATCTCCTAAGTCCTTCATTTGAAACTGTTCGGATAACCACTTCTTTATGTCCGATAATAGCTCAACATTGTTGCCAATGAGGAGGATATCATCTACATAAAGTGCAAGGAAAACCACGTCACCATCGGCATCTAAACGGTACACACAACTCTCGTTTTCACAGCGAGTAAATCCATAGGATTTAATCACCTCGTCAAAACGCTTGTTCCATGACCTCGAAGCTTGCTTAAGTCCATAAATGGACTTCTTCAACTTCCAAACAAGATGCTCTTCGCCCTTCTTCACAAACCCTTCGGGTTGCTGCATATAGATGTCCATTCCTTCTTCAAGGAAACCGTTTAGAAAAGCGGTTTTGACATCCATTTGCCAAATCTCAAGGTTCATGTGGGCTGCTATGGCAAGGAGTATTCGGATGGACTTAAGCATGGCAACCGGCGAAAAGGTTTCATCATAATCTATACCCTGTTCCTGGGTATAGCCTTTCGCCACCAGTCTAGCTTTAAAAGCTGCGACTTCGCCATCCGAATCTCGCTTTCTTTTGTATACCCACCTACTACCTATAGCTTCAAAGCCATCAGGTAGTTCAGTTTTCTCGTATACACCCATAGCAGTCATGGATTCTATTTCAGAAACCATGGCGTCGTACCAAGAATCTGCATCTAGATCTTTCATCGCTTGTCTATAGTTATCAGGGTCGACATCCTTTTGTTCATCAACAGGAAGAAGATCCGAAGATTCTCCCAAGAACATAAATCGATCGGGTTGAACTACAACCCTCCCACTACGACGAAGTGGTGGTGGTACAGCTGTGACAATGGTTTGTGCAGTATCATGTGGTGCATTCACTTGCACACTTGGCTGGGGTGATGGAATCGCCTGTCCATTGCCTTCGATTTCTTGAAGAACAATCTCGGACTTAGACTTGTGCTTATCTATATAATCCTATTCCAAGAATCGTGCGTTGGTGCTAACAACCACTTTCTGATCCTTAGGATTATAAAAATAACCACCTTTCGTTCCCTTAGGATATCCTATAAACAGCATTAATTCGCATCTAGGTTCCAATTTCTTCGATTCCTTGTCCAGCACGTATGCAGGACAACCCCATACCTTTATATGGCTCAAGCTGGGCTGGCGCCCTGACCATAACTCGATAGGAGTTTTAGGAACCGATTTGGAAGGTACTAGATTGAGCAAGTAAACCGCTGTTTCCAAGGCATATCCCCATAACGAAATAGGCAATGATGCATAACTCATCATTGATCGTACCATTTCCAAAAGAGTTCTGTTTTTTCTCTCCGCTACACCGTTCTGTTGGGGAGTACCCGGTGCAGTCAATTGAGATGTAATCCCAAAATCTGACAAGTATTGCAAAAATTCGTTTCCGAGGTATTCGCCACCGCGATCAGACCGCAATGACTTGATAGATTTACATGTTCTCTTCTCCACTTCTGCCTTGAATTCTTTGAATTTCTCAAAGCATTCAGACTTGCGTTGAAGTAGGTAAATATACCCAAATCTTGAGTAATCGTCAATGAAAGTGACGAAATACTCATACCCTCCACGAGCTTTTGTGGACATTGGTCCACACAAGTCAGAGTGAACCAATTCTAACACATGTGAGGCCCTAAACCCCTTGGCCTTGAAACGCCTTGCCGTCATCTTTCCTTCTATACAGGATTCGCAGGTTCTAAATGGAACAGCTTGAAAGTCTTTCAAGACTCCATTTGAAACGAGCCTTTGGATCCTGTTTAGATTGATGTGGCCTAACCTTAGGTGCCACACATGCGTATATTGTTCATGAGAATAATACTTCCTCTTATTCGGATTAGGACAGATTTGTGATGTAGATGCAACATGGACAGAATTTTTAATTGGACATGTAATAGTATAGAGAGAGTTGTTCAAAATTCTAGAATAAATAGTCATGTTATTTTTCATGATAGAGACGCCTCTATCAAAAGTAACAGAATATCCATCCAAAAACAATTTTGAAACAGAAATAATGTTCCGCCGAAAATCCGGCACATATAAAATATCTCTCAAAACTAAAATGTCATCACCAAAACATAAAGATAAATCTCCAATAGCAACAGCTGCGACCTTCGACGCATTGCCCATGGAGATGGTGATCTCATCACTTTCCAGCTCCCTTGTCGGCTTGAAGCCCTGCAAGGTGTAACAAACATGATCAGTTGCCCCCGTATCCACTACCCACGAATGAGTAGAAAACAAAGCTAAACATGTCTCAGTTACTAAAACTTGTGACGTACCTTGTCCCTTTACCTTGAGCATCGAACAATCTTTCTTCCAATGCCCAGTCTTGCCGCACTTGAAGCACTTCCCTTTTCCCGTCGGCTTCTTCACGCCGCCGCTAGGGCCGTCCACTTTGGCTTTGCCACTCCCACTAGCTTCGTTGTCATTCTTGCCTTTTGGACCCTTCCACTTCTTTTTCCCGCCTTTCGACGAAGAAGTAGATCCTTTGGCAGTGACAAGAACCTCTTTCTCTTTTCGCGTGCCCATGACTCCCTCCGCCGTAACTAGAGCATTCAACAACTCATTGAGAGTATAGTTGGCCTTGCTCATAACGACGTTGAGATGGAAGTTCTCATAGGATTTGGGGAGAGTGTTGAGGATGATATCGACTTTGGCTTCGCCTTCGATACCCCCTCCTAGCAGATCAAGCCTGTCAAACAAATTTATCATATGCATGACATGATCGTGCACAGAACTACCCTCGCTCATAACACATGCTAAGATTTCTCTCATGATGTTAAAGCGGGCAGATCTTTCGGACTCCCCATAAACCTCAGAGAGATTTAACATGATCGTAGTCGCATCGTCCATGCCCTGATGCTGGAGTTGCAAAGTTTGCGACATAGTCATCATAATATAGCACTTGGCCATATTATTCGACTTGTGCCACCTCCTATGCACCTCACGTTCCGCATCAGTTGACTGATCAGTTAAGGCCGCGGGACGTGGAGTGGTAAGCACAAAACTGTGCTCATCAGCGTCAAGAATATACATTATGTGGCGTTTCCATTCGGTATAGTTAGGACCGGTGAGAGGATTGTTTGCTAGAATATTAATTATCGGAGACATAGACATATCTGAAAGTAAACAATTTAAACATGTAAGAACATGAAAGCATATAGTTCGTAACAATAATATTGTAACCTTTTGATAAAAACAATATTAATGAAACCTCCAACGGCTCAAGGAATCCCATGTGCAAGCCACGCTGTGTGGACGTTTACACACGAACTCCTCAACCAGACTATTCACCTAGTCATTTAATTCCCATGTCAACTTAACCTTTTGACAAAAGAAATTAATAGTTGGCACCTTAACCAGACCATATCATCATCAAGAAGGGACTCCTCGGGGAGTTGTACATTGTACTTGATATGATATCTAAGCAATGACCACATTTTAACCTTGAAAATTAAATTCTCGAAATTGACATACTCACTCGGACCATGCCGCTTTCAATTTAATTTTCATGGTTATCTTATTCAATTCCATTCTCCAAAGTACTTATAAAAATTATACAAACGTTTACTGCATAACTCCCACTACTTTAATGGATTCAAATATTTTAATAGAAATCTCTTCTGACAAACTTATGAAAAACAAATATGAAGTAAGCCACGCTATGTGGACGTTTACTCATATTGCTAATCACTTTGTCTAGAGACCGCATGTGGAGGTCTAAAATAATTTTAAAGAATTAAAATTATTAAAACTGCTTAGTCTTTTTAACTTCAAAAGGTTTGTACATGCTCAAGCACATAATCCTAATCATGCTTTTCTAGAACGCAACATGTAAAACATGCTCACAGAATTCTAAAACATGCTTAAGAAAACGACAAACCTACTATCATGCTTGTCTAAGCGCAGTTAATAAAGCATATTAACAAGCAGAGACGAACAAAAGCAAGTTAAGAGCATAAGAGATTAACACCACGGCATGCAAAGAACAGAAATAAAGAATTAAAATTCTTCGTGACCCATTCGTGGAATCCCAACATCTATTCTATTACATTTAAAACAGAAAAGAAAGCCCAAAAACGTAAACTTGGCCCGAACACTTCAAAACAGGCCCGTCTTTGGAAAGTAGGGTTTGAGCCCCCTAGGGTTTGGAAGAAACTCGGCCGCCTAGGATTTGGAAGCCCTAGGCGCCGCCGCCTTCCTTGGAAGCCCTCCCTCCATCGCACAGCAGCCGCCCGGCGTTGCAGTAGCCCGGCGCGCGCAGCGCCCCGGCGCTCGTAGCAGCCCGGCACTGGTTCGGCCTCCTTGGCGTCCAGCAACAGCACGGCAGCAACAGCAGCAGCAGTCCCCGGCGCGCGCGGCAGCAGCAGCAACATACGACAACAGCAGCAGCAGCAGCGGCAGCGCGCCGCCCGCCGGGCGCGCAGCGCGCAGGCGCTGCCCCGGGCGCGCACCGCCCCTGCCGGCTGCTTCCCGTCGCACGCCCCGCCACAGCCCGCCTCGCCTTGGCCCGCCTCATCTCGACGTCATCTGGCAATCTCGATGACAGCAGCACGCGGCAGCCCGGCAGCCTGACCAGGCGCGCGCGGTTGGATTTGTATACTGAAAGTAAGAACGTTTTATGCTTGTATACAATGATTCCTGTTTTCACTTTCAAATCCAACACTATGCTCTCCACAAGTTGAATCCGACGACTCCAAGTTAGAATCGAGAGCGAGAGATAGACAGAGGCATCGCGGTGGTGGTGGTTGTGCGGCGCTGCCGTTGCGATTGCCAGAGATCTACCACCGCAACTGCGGCTGCGTTTCTCCACAAATTGAATCCGATGACTCCAAGTCAGAATAGAGAGATGGCGGAGGCGACGAGGCCGAGGCGACGGCGCTTTGCCGGCGATCTGAGCTCGAAAGGAGGAAGGGAGAGAGAGAGAGAGAGAAGGGCGAAGGGAGTGTACGAGAAGAGAGAGAAAGAGAGTGGAGAGAGAGAGAAGAAAATGAGAGAATGAGAGAAAGAGAGAGAGTACATATTTTTAAAGGAGGGTATTTCTGTCTTTTCAATCAAAAAGTGGATAGTTTTTATTATTTTTATCTTAGTGGACAATTTTTATCTTACAATATGAAAGTGGATAGTTTTATATATTAACTCTATAAATAATTGTTACTTTTGGCACATACATCTACATCCTCCTTAAAAAATCATTTGTAGTTTCTCTTCTTCACTGAAAAATCATTTGTACTTATATAAAAAATTAGTTAACAAATTTTTAAATATATTAAACAAAAACAAATAATATCTTTAACATTAACACATTTTTTTTATTCGTTATGCGATTATAATTTCATTAACAAATTTACATTGGCATACTTCAAAAGGCACTTATAATTTGAATTTGAAAAAAAAAATAACATTTTATTTTATTTAGTCAAATCATAATCAATTACTTTCAATTCCCCAAAAAATTACTATACCATTTTTCATAAAAACACGACACACCCATAATTTCTTCCCAACTAACCACATTTCTGATTTTTTTCTAGAGTATTTAAAAAAAACAAAAAAATTAAACACACATACTGACCACATTTCAGCGTACTTACCAACAAAAGAGGAAGTTTAAGAGACTCCTCTGTCTCATTTCATACACACAATAGTTGTTCTTTTTCACAAATCTCCATCATCTTCCTCTACACACTTCTCGCCGCAGCAGACCATTGATCTTCTTGCCCACTTTCGCGTCGCCTGGCACCGCCTCTATCGTTGCTTCTACACCACTGGCAACAGGTAAATCGAATATCTACCAAAAGAAATACTCAATGATCTTGTTCTCAACTCTATTTGTTTATCCTAATCTATATACCAAATCACACATCATCTTGTTCGCATCACAATATAATCTCTTTCTTATTCTTTCACTGCAATCACTGCATTTCATTATTTTTTCCCCCAATTGTATATGAAGCACACTATTTTCATGTTAAGGCCAATACCCTGCTTTGTTACTATGGCATTTTACATAGATTGTTCTCTTGTTTATCCGTATGTTTTGTTTTTTTTTTTTTTTGCTGAGAATGCTCTATGATCTTGTTTATCCTAATCCATAAACCAAATCACGTACACAAATGATCATATACACATCACAATATGACGTCGCTTCAGTGCATCTCATTATTTTTCTCTTCATGTTCTTACAAATACCCTGTTTTCTTACCATAGGTTTCGCATACATTGTTCTTTGTTTATCCACATGTGGAAACATACTCTGTTTAGTTTTTCACTTAGCTATTTTGTATAATAGGATGGTAGAACCCTATTTCACAATTAGTTTGAGGCACGGGCACCAATCAAGGTTCAAGACTAAGTATTTGGTAATTCTAAACTCTAACAAAACCTTAATCACATTTCAGGCTTTGATATTCTAGTCAAATAAAATGTAACCATTTCGCCTCATTTGTCTAGATGATTCCTCAGCCATTTCACAAAGCCTATGAAGAGTTCTTCAATCCCAAAATGACACTAAGGTTAGGCCCCAACAACATAAGAGAAGTGACAGTAGAAAAACTAAATTTGGGCAACAACAACATACCAGTTTGGGCATTCACAATTGGCGTTGAAGGCATCATAGATGATTTCAATCTTGAAAACATGGATCAATTGAAGTTCACATTTCGATTGGAGAACATAATATTTGATATGAATGTAACTGATTCCAAAGGCTTGGCAAAAATGTTGAACACTGATATGGCACTCCCACCGGCTGCTCCAACACTTGAAATAGGATTCAACCCACCTCTACCACCAGCCAACCCAAGACATCAGCCACCTCCACTACCACCTCTACAGCCACCTCAACAGCAAGCTCCACAGCAAGCTCCACAACCAACCTCCACAGCCACCTACTCCACTGCCCAACAGTCCAATGTTTAGCTTCAAATATAAGAAACACTTATATTACAAAGTGGTAAGTTCAACAACTTTTATTCTATACAACATAAACAGCTATATAGTTAATTCATTTCTTCATTGAAATTTGCAGACGGTGCCGAGATCATTCTACTATGCATACCTTAATCGAAAGAAACATGCCAGGCTTCAATTCGGAGATGCACAAATCCGCTGGCCAATCAAAGTTCATGTTAGGCGTCATGAAAGCCCTATAATGGAGTTCACTAAGGGATGGAGAGACTTTGCACTTGCAAACAGCCTAAGCCTACACCAAAAATGTGATGTCACCTTCATTACTGCTAATCGTGTGGTTGTTGTTCGAGAGGCGCCTTTCTAACTGGTAAAACTTGCATTTAAATTGTACATATTATTTACTCTTGCATTCAAACTAATACACAAATTATTGTGCAGGGTCCAATCTACAACTAGGTGGAAGTTTTATGTTTACTGAAGTTATGAATGTTTCCTTTTGTTTTCTAAACCCCATGAACCTGTAATACTTTTGTTGAACTCCACTTATATTTTGTACTAATTGTTAGGTCCGGAGGGTCTCGAATAAGTGTATGGATAGGGAATACACATATAGGCTATTTTTCAAAAATAAAACTCTAAATACAAACTGACTCAACCTTTTTAGTGAAAAGAGTTTTGTCAAAACAAGGTTGACGACTGATACTGAATACTCTTCAGTAAAGAGTTATCAATTAAGTCAAAGACCTTAACTGATACACGTAAAGCTTCAGTCGAGTTTGTTAAATAGAGAGATGTTATGAATCTTACTGACTATCTGAAGTTAGATCAGTTAGACTAATAACACACGCAATGAAAAACTTTTATTTCGAAATAGCCTATGATTATAAACAAGTTATCAACAGTTAAGTTTCTCTTTGCAATTAATTAGTTTTCAGTTTAGAAAGTAAAAGCACAAGTAAGAAGGTAAAAACTGAAAGCTGTAAATAACACATAAATTTTTACGTGGTTCGGAAAACACTTTCTACATCCACGGTCGGTTGATCAGACCAACAAATTCACTGGGCATGTGCTTACGGGTGCACAGCAAACCGATGCGTGTGCTTACGGGTGCACAGCAAACCTGAATGTGTGCTTGCGAGTGCACAACAAACCGAAACAACTGAAGAGCCTATCTTCAGTACCAACACACTGGGTTGGATTTCTCACTCCTAACGCACACTGGGCACTAAGATCTCACGGAGACAGAACACTGGTCTGAACTCCTTTTTGACACAAACTCTCAATTCGGTCCGTTGAAAAGAGGTTTGAAAACTTGCCAACTAAACCACAAAGAACAAGTTCTTTGCAGTCAGTTTTATCTAGGCTTTAGATATACAATATTTACCTAAGTTCTAAGAGAATGTATGTAATCAGCAGTGACTGATTTTTAGCTTTGTGATTCTCTTCTTCGATTCAAACTTTGCGGAAACTTGGTTTTGCTGAGTAACGAATTCGGCAGCGTTTCAGTTTATGTTGTTGAATCGGTGAAGATTGAAGTGATCCTCGAGCGCAATTTATAGGAGACGTCTTGAATAGATCCGTTGGCGGAGATGGTCTTCAAGATTTCTTCCGTTAGAGAGTAATTTGAACTTGGGCTGAGGCTTCAATCTTCGAGGTTCCTTGTTTGGTGAGAACGGCTACTTTGAAGAGCAGGAGATGGGACATCTCTAAAAAGGTAATCACCAAAAGGAATGACATCTGCAGAGAAAGAACGATTCTAAGATCTCTGCATTTAATGCGACTGTATTTTTGGAGTGCGTGACTTTCTTTGAGCTCTAGAGGTTCAGTTTGAGGAAGAATGTTTAACTGATACTTGACTTTAGTATCAGTCTGCTGAATCCACGTGGCGTGCATTAAGTAATCAGTCGAAACTAATCCTTCGACTGGTAAGTCAAACATCAGAACAACAACTAAACTAGAAAAAAAAAAAAACTCTAACGCTTGAGTTCGAACAGTTCTAGTCTATTACAAGTGAAACCTTGATTTTGGTATCATCAAAACTAGGATTAGGATATTTCATTAAGTTTCCAACAATTTTCCCTTTTTGATGATGCCAAAACCACACAACAGTTCTCAGCAAGAAAAAGACTGAACTCAAAGCACAAGCTATTAAACTGGGTGAATACTATTCCCCCTTAACAATTGAACCTAAAACTTGCACTTTGAAGGAAGAACACAACAGTTCAAAGAAACTGAACGAAGACAAAACTGAAAGATAGTAATTAGAGCCTGGACAAAAAGTTATTGTCTTCAGGTTGAGATCAAAAAGAAGTTCTTTTTCATTAACAAAAACTGATGAGAAATCAGTTGAGGTACAGAGCAAAACATACAAATGAGTAAAAACAACAAAGAAAAACACATGGAAACCCGTGGACTCCAGCAGTCTGCTCGTCTACGCCTTGAACTTCTTTGATCTTCATCTTCATTTTCATGTTCCTAAGCTTGTTCATTTCACACTTATTTTCCATTGACTTGAGGTCTTACTGGAACGTCATCCTAAAACTTCTGGTGATCCTTTTGCTTTACCATCTTTAGTCTTTCGAGAAGATGCAGAGAACCATCATTTTTAGAAGGTTTTTCTCTGACTTCTACTTTCACCCTTTTTGGCAACATTAAAAAGAGAGTTGATGATGGAAGCTATGATCAGATGGTACCCAACTCCTATTCTCAGAAACTCGTGAGAGGATTTGAGAAGTGGATGAGTCCAGAGATGCAGAAGACGAAGACGCCAGTGGGAAGGAAGATGAAAAGGGAGACGGAGAAGAGAAGGAGGCTGGGAGGTGGAGAATATGAGGGTTGAAAAGGAAAGAGGAGCGTGGATGTGGAGAAGGTGAGAGGGGTAAAGGTGAGTATGCATAGCTCTTTGGAGATGGTCGTGTAAGAGCGGCTATACATACGGACCTTAAATGGAGGATGAGAGGCTTATGAAGGAGAGAGAGATGACTAGGTTGGAGAAAGAGGGAGAGTACGGGAGAGGGATGTGGGAAGGAAAAATCAAATCAGTGACAGTTGTGAGGACTAGCGCTGTCGATTTGCCGGCACGATGTCGTTGTTCAAATAACCATGTGCGGCTGGGGATGCCGGCATATAACGAGAGAAAGCTCGTTGTTGTTGCATGCCATGGAGGTGAGCAAGATATGTGAGATGAGCTTGATGACCTCCTGAAGCTTAGAGCCTTCTTGGCACCAGGCATTAGGATGGAAGACACTCTTGTCGCTGGATATAAGTGAGGGTATAAACAAGCTTGATGTCGGAGAGACGTTGAGATCCAGTGGAAGGGTCCTGTGAAGACTAAGTGTGTGAGCGTCATTCACCCACTCCATGACTTCGTTGTCATTGAACTCTTCTTTGTCGGAATGAAATTTTTGTGCAACTTTTGAAAGTAAAAAAAATTCTCACAGACAAGGCTGTGGAGAGATGTTAGTTGTTGAAGAAAACAATTGAGGGCAATGAGGCATATATAGACTATATTCCCAAGAAAGAAGATGAAAAGTTTTTCGAAAAAGGTGCCTAAAATCTTTTTGAAGAAAAATTTTACGTCTACCGTCACTGCAGAGGACGGAAGCTTCAAAAGGTAAGAAAAATCATTGCAATTAGTCAAATTAATGAGATTTTCAAGATTTTCATTTTAGAGGCAAAAGGGTTGGAAAGATGTTGAGTAAAGGATCAGGACAAGTTAAAATAATTTTTAAATCTTCTTAAAAGTACTTGTCCTTCACGGATATTTCATTTTCCAACAATCAGTTAAAGTTTTTGAAAAATACTGATCAGTTTGAGAAGGATTTTTGAAGACTATCAAGGACTCATAACTGAATTAACTGATTTACACAGGGTAAGTTGAAGATACTTACTGATTGACTGATCATTGTAGTCAGTCGATACCACTGCTTCTGGTTGACTTATAAGAATAAGTTCCCCCTCAGATGTAGACTCATCTTCTTTGATTGCCACGACAGCAGTTGAGGAGCAGCAGTTGGCTGAGCAACAGTCATCGTGACTGCAGTTGAGATCTTCAAAAGCTGCATCACTCTTCAGGAAGCTGCACCAGTTGATGAGGGCGATCCTTCCACAAAGATCATTGAACCTATCTTCAGGAAGAGCTTTGGTCAGCAGGTCTGCTCTCTGAACTACGGTCGAAATCCATTCAACAGAGATGTTTTCTTTTCCACATGATCACGAATGAAGTGATGTCGGATTGCGATATGCTTGACTCTTGTGTGATGAACTGGATTCTGTGATATTGCAATAGCACTGGAGCTATTGCAATAAATTGGGACTTCATTTTCTTTGATCCCATAGTCCTTCAATTTTTGGACTAGCTATAGGAGTTGTGAACAATAGCTTCCCGCAGCAACCTATTCAGCTTCAGTTGTAGAAGTGGCGACTGAAGTCTGCTTCTTTGAAAACCAAGAGATAAGTTTGTTGCCTAGGAATTGACAAGTTCCCGAAGTTTTTTGCTGCATCCATATGAGCTTCCTTTGGATCTGACTGATATCTTACACAAACCCCGACTACATACGCGATATCTGGTCTGCTAGCAGTCAAATAGAGTAATGACCCAATGATTTCTCTGTATTTGGTTGAAGATACAGATTTTTCTTCTGATCCTGGATCTACCTTCCAGTTTGTGTTCATTGGAATCTTGACTGATTTCATGTGCTGAATACCGAACTTGGTGATCAGTTTTTTAGCGTACTTCGACTGATTGATCAGTATTCCTTCATTGGTCTGCTTGACTTGTAATCTAAGAAAGAAATTCATTTCTCCCATCATTGACATCTGAAACTTCTTAGTCATAATGTCAGCAAACTTTTTGCACATGCGTTCGGATTTGGATCCGAAGATTATATCATCGACATAAATTTGGACAAGTAGGAGATCTTCTCCTTCTTTTAAAGTGAACAAGGTTCTGTCAACTGATCATTTCTTGAATCCTTGTTCAACTAGATACACAGAGAGAATATCGTACCATGCTCTTGGAGCTTGCTTCAATCCATAGAGCACTTTCTTCAGCTTGTACAACTTTTCTAGTCCAGCAACCTCAGAACCCAGAGGTTGTTCCACATAGACTTCATCGGTGAGCACTCCGTTGAGAAATGCGCACTTCACATCCATTTGGTGTACCTTGAATCCTTTGTGAGCGGCTAAGAAAAGCCTGACTGCTTCCAATCTTGCAACAGGTGCAAAGGTTTCATCGTAGTCGATTTTTTCTTCTTGACTGTACCCTTTGGCCACTAGCCTTGCTTTGTTTCTCACCATGTGACCTTCTTCGTCTTTCTTGTTTTTGAAAATCCATTTCAAACTAATCACTTTTGCATCGTCTGGGCGATCCATAAATTCCCAAACTGAATTCCAATTGAATTCATTGAGTTCTTCTTGCATCGCGATAACCCATTGAGTAGACTTTAGAAATTCTTCAATGTCCTTGGGATCTGTAGATGATAAGAAACAGCTGAAATTCTTATCTTCATTGATGCATGATTTTTGCCTAATAGTTCTTGTTTTGGGGGTTTGATTGTGCTAAGTGTGAGTTAATTATTCTGGATTTTGGTGCATTTATGAATCTGTTTGATGCTTTGTAGGAGACTTTGATTAAGATAGTAGGAAGAATGTTATGTTGGAGATTTTAGATCAGAAATTGCTTATTCGGGCTCAAAGCGGTGCCCTGCGCTGATAATCACTCGCCAGCGCTGACAAGGCTGCAGCGCTGACAATCCCTCACCAGCACTAAGAACACTCCCCAGAGCGGTCAAGGCAGCTAGAGCTGACCAAGCTCGACAGAGCTGAATTTCATTCGCCAGAGTAGATTTCCATAGCCAGAGCTGAATTCCAGAGCTGACAGAGCTAAATTCCAGAGCTGACCAAAACTCGCCAGAGCTGCCTACGTCTCCAGAGCTGTCAATCACGTGCAAGGTCGCCAGCGCTGGCAATCACTCGCAGGGCCGTCAGCACTGCTCCAGAGCTGGCAATCACTCGCCAGCGCTGTCGTGACTTGCCGAGCACTTTTTCCCAACCTGCACTCTCCAATGCGCACACGACTCTATCTTTTAGGCCCAGATTTGCTGGGCCCTCTTGATTGTCTTTAGGGTTGATGAAAGGCAGTCTATAAAAAGGGTTTTACGGTTCTTGATCATAATCAATCTTCTGCCTCCGGCACATCAATCTTTTGCCTCCGACACATCAATCTTCAGCCTCCGGCATCAAAAACAGTTTAGGGTTTTTTCTAGTTTTTGAGTTCCTTGAGTTTTACGAGATTCTGTTCTAGTTAGCTTTCAATTTCCATTTATTAGCTTTAATTCTCCGTGTCGAAGTTGTAATCAGTGACATTAATTCCATTCTCGCGACGTTATTGGTATTTCTTATTTACGTTAACTTCTTTGAATGTGCATGAATTATGTTGCGCTTTCAATTTGCAATTTCATTTATGTCAAATTAGATTAGAAGTTTTTATTTACAGCTATTTAAACTGTTAGCGTAGTAGCTTTTAATTCCTAGTAGCCTTAGTTTATCTTTTAATTCTGCCTAGGGTTTAATAGTTTATTTTCTAAGTTTAGTTTTAAGTTGAGATTTCAATTCCAATCATTAGTTTAAGTATAATAATCAAACCTTAAAATTTACTGCTTTCGCTGTGATACAATTAGGAGCCCTGTTGAATCTTCCTTGAGAGACGACTTGGGTTAGCTTACATACTACAATAGATCTCGTACGATTGCGAGTCAATCTAGAATAGTGTGTAGGTTGAGTCAAATTTTGGCTCCGTTGCCGGGGAAGGTTTTAGGCGTTTTAATTGTCACTTTGTTTTCTGTGTTTATTTGCTTTGTTTTTTTTTTCTTTTTCTTGTTTCTGTCACTCTCTCCCTCCGGTGCGTTTGATCCGTGTGTTAAGTGTTGTGTATGCAGGGACGCCGTAGTCTGAAAAGAAAACTAGTGTCTCATTTGGACAACACTAACACGGGTATTTTCAGAAAGAATTGCAGCAAGGAATTATTTTCTGAAGGAAAGGAGCGCGACAGAGCAGACGCGGGATTTGAGTCGAATTCTGAAGGAAATGAGCGCGACAGAGCAGACGTTGGATCTGAGTCTGACTCTGAGGGAAAGGAGCGTGACAGAACAGACGCTTTCTACTCTGACACCAGTCTGGAGGATACAGCGAGCTCTGACTCTGACCGTTCAAAGCAGTCCTTAGAAAAAGAGGAAGAATTAAATAGATTATTATTATTATTATTATTATTATTATTATTATTATTATTATTATTATTATTATTATTATTATTATTATTATAAATTAAATAGATTATTATTATTATTATTATTATTATTATTATTATTATTATTATTATTATAAATTAAATAGATTATTATTATTATTATTATTATTATTATTATTATTATTATAAATTAAATAGATTATTATTATTATTATTATTATTATTATTATTATTATTATTATTATTATTATTATTATTATTATTATAAATTACACAATTGAATAGATTTTTTTTAAAAATCGTACCACGGTGGACTCGAACCCGAACCTCAAGTCTTAGAGATTAACCACATACCGATAGACCAATACACGTACACAAAACTAATTATCTTGCTATGCCTTTTTGTGGGACCAAGAGAAATCCATAAGGACCATAACCTCAAATTCTTTATATTTTCTTTAGGACAAATATCATATAACGTTCGGTCGCATGCATTTGTAATAAGATCATAAAGTTTAAAACTGTTGATAAATTTACACATAATATTTAAACATTTTTGCAACCGTATACGGTCGGTCGCATGCGTGTTATAAATGATTAATGTAATATCCACACAACACTAATTAAAGAGGTGATTGTTACGATGAAATGGAAAATGTGGTGACCATTTTTTCGTCCATTCTCATTCATATGATTGGTAAAAGGGAGAATCAGACTACTACATAACATGACATAAATAAATCTCGCAAAGAGACCTACTCATCACGTGCGGTGAGCTCGACAAATATATTATTCACCAGTTTAATTCTTTTTGTTTTTGAGTTGAACACACACGTACTTAACATATTTCACACGCCAAACTGATAAAGTCTAAACCTAATTTGAGTTGGCCACATTCGATATTGAATATGAGCCCCAAATAATTTTCTTTTGAATGCTATTTGTTCTTCTTGTAAAATAAAATATGGAAAGAAACCAACTCGATAAGTATATCAAGTTTATGGTAAAATAATAATATGTACAGGGTGTGTATCCATTGGAAAATGTAGATAGCTAGAATTTATAGCTCAAATTTCCAAAAGCCCACAAATTGTCGCCTTCTACAAAACTTGAAATTCTAAAGAGAAAAAAATAATAATTCTGGATTGATGCAAACGTCTGAGATATGGATAATGTTGTATAGTGTAGTAGTGTAGTGTACGTGTAAATGCGTATCTTTTGACTCTTAATTAATGGCATGCAATAAGTGAAATATGGGAAAATATATTGCATGGGAAGGAAATACGAGTTTACGTAGTATTGTTTTGTTTATGCTTTAGATTCTTGTGACGTGTTTAAGATAAATCTTACCATCGAACCAAATAATGGATAATGGATACACATATCACATTCGTTTCCTTCCATTTATACATTTTATTGTACCAATATATAAACCCCATTTCATCTTTCGCAATTTCATTTTCATACATTCATCACTACTCGAAGCTAAACTACTGCATCCAATTAATAACATATGATTTCCACAAAGACTACTAAGATAATGGTGGCCCTCCTCCTAGCGGCGTGCATGGCTGCCGCGGTAAGCTCCAGCGCCGGAACCTCGGCGATCTTCAATATTTGCGCTGTCACGAACTTCAAGGAGACCTGCCAAAAGAGCCTCGCCGGAGCCACCGGCACTCAACCTAAGGACCTTATAAAGACGGCGCTCGACGCGGCCGCCGTGGAGCTTCACAGCGCCGTAGAGAGCGCGGCCACCTATAGAACAGCATCGGCGGACGAGATGGCGCAGGGGGCGTTGATGGTGTGTGAAGAGATGCTCAACACCGCCATCGATGATCTGAGAAGGTCGTCCGACAAAGTAGACAAGATCGAAATGGGACGGCTGAGCTACAACATCGCCGCCGTGAGGAACTGGCTCAGCGCAGCCGTCACGCACAAGGAGAATTGCATTGATGAGCTCGAGACCACCGCAGGTACGTACCTAAAAATGAAAACTAATGTTATACATTATCAACGTTTCTAATTATAATGCACGGACATTTCAGTCATATATATATTACGTATGAAACAAGCCCTTATATATTATATGTTTTTACTTATATTAACGTATGTTATGTTTATGTACGTAGGCGAGATCGGTGAGAAGGTGAAGGGGATGCTGGAGACTTCGAGCGAGTTGTTGAGTAACGGTCTAGCAATGATCGCCAACACCGAACCAAAGCTACTCGGGGAAGAAATTCCTCCTTCAGATGCGGATGAGGTGCCGTCACCGGCGGCTGTGGCTCAGAAACTGACGGTGGCTCAGGACGGCAGCGGGCAGTTCACGACCATCAACGACGCCCTCAAGAGCTTGCCCCAAATGAGCGACGCACCGGTTGTGGTTTTGGTGAAAGCCGGTGTTTACAAGGAGTATGTTGTGGTTCCCAAGGGCATGAACAACGTCGCTCTAATCGGAGATGGGCCGTTGGCCACCGTCATTTCCGGCAGCAGGAGTAACGCTACTGGTTATCGGACTTCTGACTCTGCAACTCTCAGTAAGTAACATCGCGTATTCAACCCTAATTTCGAAGAACCTAGCTAGGGTTATGTATAGCATAATTGTGTTGCTTCCTCTAACTTAATTGTGTCTAGTGAAGCCAAAAATTCTACCAAACTCATAACGAATAGTAACTTAATTCATTATTTTCTTAAACACATATATATAGTATGGCCGATGCTGATTATTGTATAATAGTTAATTTATACAAGTCAACATCTCATGTTAACTGCATATATTTAATAATTTGTTGTTTAGAATTACAACTCACACTTACATGCAATAGTAATGGTGGAGGTCATTGGTTCGAGTCCTCCGTCACCGTCATGCGGTCTACTTATATAATTTATCAATAAAAGAAAAAATCCTAATAATTAACCTAGCTAACATATGGATGGCCATATATTCCACTGCAGCCATCAGAGGAGAAGGGTTCTTGGCGAAGGACATCGGAATCGAGAACACCGCCCCGACGACCCAGGCCGTGGCGGTTCTAACCGCCGGCGACAAGGCCGTGTTCCACAACGTACACATCGACAGCCTCCAAGACAGCCTCTACGCCAACTCGTACCGCCAGTTCTACCGCGACTGCCGCATCAGCGGCACCATTGACTTCATCTTCGGCGACGCCATCGCTGTCCTTCAGAACTGCGAAATCGTGGTGCGCAAGCCCCTCCCCAAGCAGTACTGCACCATCACCGCCCAGGGCCGGACGGAGAAGACCGGCGACGGTGTCACCGTGATCCAAGGCGTAGGGCCGGCCCTGACATTCTGGGGGCCCTAGGCGAAAGGAAAAAAAAAGGCCCCCTGAAAAATGAAGCTTCATAATTTTATAGCAAACTTGAGATAGTTGCATATATAACTAACATTATTATAAAGTGCAATAAATCATAAATTAACGATCAAATAATTATAGAAATAAAGTAGATTTTTAATATTTTGGGAACAAAATTATCAATAACCTCTTCAAGAATACCCCATGTTTAAAGTATAAAAGTGCTAATACATTTAACCTTTTTTGAGATGTAGTAGAATGCAAATATATTGATTTTAATTTTAAAAAACTTCTTTCTACTAAAGTTACAATAACCAGTATAGTCTTTTTTTAGGGGACAATAACCACATTATAATCAACAATATTCTATATGCAATAAAAATATTAGAAAAATAATCTAAATTTTTTAATAAGATTAATATTAGTGGACTTGTATTTATTTTGGGGCCCCCTAAATTTAGGGGGCCCTAGGCCCTTGCCCCTTTGGCCCTATGCAAGGGCCGGCCCTGCCAAGGCGGCAACATCACGGCGGAGGAGGCCTTCCTGAATGCACAGCCGCCGGTGCAGGCGTATCTGGGGCGGCCGTGGAAGCAGTACTCGAGGACGATCATCATGCAGGCGGACATCGGGGGGTTCATCCAACCGCAGGGGTGGGCGCCGTGGAATGCGAGCAACTTCGCCCTCGACACGCTCTTCTACGGCGAGTGGGCCAACAAGGGAGCCGGGTCGGATCTCAGCAATCGGGTCAAGTGGAAAGGTATTCAGAATATGACGCTGGAGATTGCGGAGAGCTTCACTGCTGGGAAACTGTTTGTGGATGATGAGTGGGTCAAGAACACTGGGGTTCCCTATGTTGCTGGAATGCTGCCTACCGCTTAATTAAGTACATAGCTACACCTACTTATTAATTAATTAGTTATTCATTATTATTAGAGCTATTTAATTATATTTTGAACACCTTGACAATATTTTGTTAATATGTTAATGAAGATGGTGTTTTAATGTTACTTACATGTGGTTCATGGATGGGATCTCATATATTTTGGGTGTTCCACTATCAAATTCGTTATTTGAATAAGATTTAGTTTAATATTACTCCATCCGTCTCTCAAAAATTTACCCTAAAGAGAATGATACGCATTTTAATAAAAGTTTATAAAAATTATTTAATGATGAAATCGTATATAAAAATAATGTTTTAAGAGTTGTAATTGTAAATGTCATGGCGGAGTTATGTACAAAAATAGAAAAAAAGGGATTTGGAACAAATTTTTTGGGGACACCCAAAAAAAGAAATTGGGGCAAACTTTTTGGGGACAAAAGGAGTATAATATAATGGATATATAGTAATTAACATTTACGGAATTTAAATTTTTAAAAATTGTATAACCTACTTAATTATGAATTTCTCAGTCTTATATAATAATTAATTATTAACTAATAAAATTAAAATATAATGCTAAAAATTGATTATATACCCTAATTTGTATAATAAATTCTAGTTACTAAGTATAAAGTTAAACTAAAACACAGAAATTGAAAATTGAAAAAAAAAATTAAAAATTGAAATTGGTGCATAATGGAATATCAAAAAGTGGAAATACATGGATTTCAAGTGCTACATTTGCACATCTTAAAATTAAGTGTTTAGATACCTACTTAAATTTACAATTATTAGCTAGGGTTTATTAATTTTATATGTTGCGTGCATGAAATGCTGCCCAAATAATTATTAATTTAATCATCATAAAAACTTGATTGCAACTGGTTGCATGGAGCAATAGTATTGCACCCGACTCAGACCGACAGACCCTAACTCGCAATGGCTTGACCCGAATCCCTTGAAATTAAAAAAAAAAATGAAAAAAAAGAAATTAAAATCAGTAAACCCTAGCAGCCTCTATTTCCTTGCCCCCTCTCTCTCTCCCTGCTCTCGTCGTTTCTCCTTCTTTTCCAGCGAAGGCCACTGCCACTGCCACCATCGGCGTCTCCCTCTCTCACCTCTCGCCTCTCCAAGCTCACCATCCTCTCTATCTCTCTCCTTCACGCCCGACGCTCTCTCAATGTCTCCTCTGCTCTCCGCGCACAGTCGTCGGCAGCCGATCTCGCTGCTGCACTTCTTCATCCCGACTCACTGGCTGCAGTTTTCCATTGTCAGCCACGCTCAGAATTGAACGCTTTCTCGCACACCTTTTTCGGGTGAAGGACTCAAATTTTCTTTTCAATATCACATGCTTCGGATCCATAATTTTCCAGAATTCAAATATTCAAAGTGCCAATCGCAATGTGAAACTATGGTTTGAGTTCAATTATTCAAATATTCAAAGTGCCAACCTTAATCTGCAAGCTTTTAGCCATTTTTATCAGCAGATTGGAATCCAAAATGGGGATTGCAGCGGCGGCGATCAGAATCAATTAGGGAAGGAGAATTCGCAAGGATCGCGGCACTAGCTTTCCTCCATTCTCATTTGTTTAATTTAGATTGATTCACGACTATGATTGAATCATCGGAATGCAAGCTGCTTAAGATTTTCGATTTGTTTGAAATTAATACCATAGAGAAATGATGAAGCTGCGATCATTGATCTCATATCCATACCGCCTTCGTTTTGCTTCTTCTCTTTTCTGCTCAGCTCAATTCAATGCCCATGCAAACAGGTAATATTGTCTTCATTTTTCTAGGTTTTTTTAATGCTTTTTATTTTTTTGTGTGTGTGTTTTTTAACTTGCAGTGTACGTGGAGTAGAGTATGTATGTAGCAGGGTGGAATGAAGTTGGTTGTGATTTTAGTTTGTGGTATCCAATTTTGAGGTATGTTGTCAGATAATTAATGTTGGTTGTATTAATTAGTATAATGATAATGAGTTGCAGTGGGCTTGCTTGTTTGTTACAAGTTGGGAAAGTTTATTGTAATACAACATATGAGCTGCATCTCATTACACACACTAGTGCCGCACCTATGTTATGCACGGGTTATGAATCATAAATTTTTGCCAGATAAAATATTTAATATACTTTTGGTTCTGTAAAAAAAGTGGCGCAAATTTTAGTGAAAGTGGTTAAATATGTTAGGAGTTTAGAAAGACTCCCACTATAAAGGTAGTATTAATAATAATAATAATAATAATAATAATAATAATAATAATAATAATAATAATAATAATAATATATTGTGGGTGGAGAGAGTGCCTTATCATGTGGTAGAATAGGTCAATAAATTAAGGCCCAATTTGATAGCCTTGTTATAGCTGAATTGCTTCCTTTCATGGGCTAAAATTCCTGTTTGACAGTCAAATAAAATAATCTAGGAAGCCCATGTAAAACGCTTGGTCCGGGGCTAAATCACTGTTTCACCAAGGAAACACAACCGAGCCTCCCCCCGGGTTAGCTAAGCTAGAGTTCCAAGTTTAATTTTCTTTCACAAAATTGCCCCCAATTCATCCTCTCTCCCTGCCTCGTTTCTTCTTTCTCTTTCCCTTTGCCTATTGAAACCATAATGGCATGTTCAAAGCATTTTCAAGCAAATTTCTCGACACCCACCGTTTCCTCTTCCGCTTCCAACCTGCCGGACACCCGTCCCTCCTCCGCCGTAGCCTCACAGTCATGTCAGCTGCCGCCGTTAAGCGTGTGGGTACTCACAACGGAAGCTTCCACTACGACGAAGCCCTCGACTGCTTCATGAACCCCCTCACGAAGAAGTTCTCCGAAGCTGTCGCGACCACTCGACTTAATTGAGGATAACTAAGCCGGGAAACCGTGACGAAGGGACACAGTTATCGACGGCGATAGAAAGGGAGTTTCTGTCACGACCGGACTTAATTGAGGATAATTAAGCCAGGAAATCGTAACTAAGGACACAGTTATCGACGACGATAAAAAGGGGGTGAACAAATAGTAGAGGATCGAACTAAAATTTGTTTACAGAAGGGAAAATTTATAATACACCTGATGTTTAGTCACAAGACTCGAACAGACTTGTAGGTTCAGATAAATCTGGCTTAACTGAAAGAACATAAAACCTAAGAGTACGCAGCGGAATAACATAATCTGATTACATGTATGAAGACATGTATCCAAGAGTTCATTCATTTAACTTGTGACAAAAGCTCCGCTCTTCACTTCATTTCCATCAGCCACTGCTCAACCTGCACATTTAGAAATATATGCAGGGCTGAGTACAAAAAGCACTCAGTGGGCACGTATGCCTAAGTAAACGTATAAACATGCATCGTGAAACGATAAATTGTCATGCCAATATAAACAGTACAGCAAGGGAGTTTTCGTGAAATAGGCCCAAGCTTACTAAATTCATTTGTGATTCTTAAAGTTCGTCTGATCAGACTAAGTTCTCTTGTATTCTATCATATCTGGAACTGTGTGTCGGAGAGGTGGCCACCTCTCACGAACACTTGACCGGCCAACCCGCTAGATGACTCACGGTCATTGGTGTACACTAGTTAAGGCAGGATAGCTATCAACTGCTCAAGACCCGAATTCGATTACATCATTGGCAAAGCCAAAGCAGATAGATATCATACTAAAATTGAAACATTTTATGGCAAGACAACACTTGAAATAACTTTAATTCAAAGTTTTTGTAACGAAATAACTTGTTCAAACGGTAGCATTAAACTTGTTTGATAGATATATATAAAACTGAAATTAACAGTTAAATCATCTCATGCATTGATTCGTATAAGGGGCCTACGATACGCAGGGGATCTCCATATACGTATAGTAAAGTAATGCCTACCTGATAGCAATGCTTTGCTTCAGTTCAATAACTCCTTGACTAGCTCTTACTCTTGTGCTTAACCTAATGCGAGAACATAAGGTCAAATCTTAGCTCGATTATTCAAATATTCAAAGTGCCAACCTTAATCTGCAAGCTTTTAGCCATTTTTATCAGCAGATTGGAATCCAAAATGGTGATTGCAGCGGCGGCGATCAGAATCAAGGGAAGGAGAATTCGCAGGGATCGCGGCACTAGCTTTCCTCCATTCTCATTTGTTTAATTTAGATTGATTCACGACGATGATTGAATCATCGGAATGCAAGCTGCTTAAGATTTTCGATTTGTTTGAAATTAATACCATAGAGAAATGATGAAGCTGCGATCATTGATCTCATCGATACCGCCTTCGTTTTGCTTCTTCTCTTTTCTGCTCAGCTCAATTCAATGCCCATGCAAACAGGTAATGGGCCCACATTTTTTTTTGCTTTAATACTGTCTTCATTTTTCCGGGTTTTTTTAATGCTTTTTAAATGTGTTTGTGTGTGTGTTTTTTTTAACTTAGTGTACGTGGAGTAGAGTATGTGTAGCAGGGTTGAATGAAGTTGGTTGTGATTTTAGTTTTTGTGGTATCCAATTTTGAGGTATGTTGTCAGATAATTAATGTTGGTTGTATTAATTAGTACAATGATAATGAGTTGTATAGTGGGCTTGCTTGTTTGTTACAAGTTGGGAAAGTTTATTGTAATACAACATATGAGCTGCACCTCATTATACACGTATCTGCCCCAGTTTTTTGGATTCCACTTTTACTTTTCTTTTAATTACTTACAAATCAATATTTGTTCAATTAAAATGAATGCCTCTTTGTGAATTGCAATTTCTAGTTGAATTAATCTTGAAATATGGTGGGGAATTGTTAAATATTAATTAATCAAAATATATTAACAGTGTAATTTATTAAAAAAAAATAGTGTCATTAAGATATAATAAAAGTGTCATTTACTAATATGAAATAATATCATTTAGATAAATTTAAAGTGTTATTTAAATATAAATGTAGTATCATTTATTAATGCATATATTGTTATTTACTAAGAAAAATAGTGTCATTTACTATGGAAAATAGTACTTCATCTGTCCACGAAATGAGTACTCATATTTCCTTATTCGTCCGTGTACAAAATGAGTACACATTGTCTTTTTTGGCAAGTGTACCCCACAAAACTCTTTAATTAATACACTAAAAAAGGTGGGACCCTTATTCTATTAACACTACACTCAATATATTTCTTAAAACTCGTGCCGTACTCAGCTCATTTCGTGAATGGAGGGAGTATCATTTTTAGATTTATTTAAAGTATCGTTCACTAAGAAAAATAGTGTCGTTTACATGGGCGGAGCTAAGGGGTGGGCAGGAGGGGTTACTGGACCCCTCTGGGATTTTTAAAATGAGTAGAGTATTTTTGTAATTTTATAAATATATTTTATAGTCATTGTTGAGTTATTTTATATGAGTAGGGGGTGATTAACATGTAAGCTTTATAATTGAATCGACATTTTAATGATGTAAATACATAATTAATTAATACATGTCGTGCTTGAATCCTAGAGATACATTTTTTTTAATTTGATATTGAAAGCTAATTTGCAGTAATTAGGTGGTATGGACTGGCCCAAAGTATGGCGGTCGCGCAATCACCCCAGCGGCCGAGTAAAAATGGCTAATTAGGCATACCACCTAATTAATGGCCATACTTTAATGTTTTAATATTAGGGGCCAAAAATTGAATTAATGCTCTGTTTGCCCGATGATCGTTTCTTGTTAATTTATCATACAACGATTAATCCCTAACATGCATCTATGAATTTAATTGCTGCACGTTGGAGTTCAGAAATACCTGAAGAATTCAGAAGAATTCGTCAAATCGCAGCTGAACAGACCAGTCAGCTTCAAGCCTTCGTTTGAAGCCTCAAACGTCCTCAAATCGTATTCTGCCCAGAAATACGACTTCTTCGTCTTCGAGAGAGATTTCCGTGGCCGCCTGTTTCGCCTGAATCGGAGTTCTGTGGAGGAAGTTATGGCCGTTCTCCCGAATCTGCCAGAACTTGATTTCCTGTGAAAATTCTGACTCCAGCTCTGATCTTCTGAACTGTATCCCGCTCAGGTTTCACCGTTGGATGGACAACGTTCTATGAAAGTCCCAAGAGAGAATGCTCCACACAATTTCCTGCGCCCCACACAGCTCTCAAAACGCTAATTTTATCAGTGTGTATTTCCTGATAGCTGACAGCTGTATTTATAATAAAATAAATACGTAGGAGGCGCAGATTAGGTGTAGGAGGCGTGTTCTCTCTCTTCTTGGGCTAGGAGACTTTGGGCCAGTCCAGGGACCAGATACAAGGAATAAAGATGGGCCTCAAATAAATTAATTTATCTATGGTCAGCCCAGACCATAATTAATTTATAAATATCAGTTCATTCCACTAGAGAACTAATATTGACTTACCCCTTTATTGCCGGTGATGAGTCGGGGCTTGTATTTACACTTATTAAATCCTCGTATTTAAAATATCCGACATCCAATAATTAATTAGAACTCTGACAGCCTTAATTAATTAATCTCTTTGTAATCCTTAAGCAGTACCACTCAAAACTTATTATTGCGCCTGAATTTAATCAACCTGCAGGGTTTAGCGCAATAAACATTATTGAGCTCCTTAAGGGGATGTCATTATCCTATACGGATACGAGTACTAATACAGATAATCAAATATCATATATTAATCGCTATCACCCAAGATACAGAGTACTCAAGTTACTATATAACTCTCGCGCATAGTAAATCAAAGTGATAAACGAATCAACATATATATCTGAAATCTTATTAGTATTAAGATTATATAAGTTACCGAGATCTTGATTCTTCACTTAAGTCAGATAGCAGAATACATCTCACTGTGGTCCTATCAATACGTTATGACGTACCAGTATAGATAAGTAGTCAAGACAAACTACTTCCATCTATACCGCAGCCTAAACCGATGACTCGTCCTAAAGTCATCTCGGTTGTGATCATATTATATCTCTTAAGGTTAATCCAATTATATGGTCTTCTGTGATCTACAACACACTATATAATCTACTTGTATAGAGACAGAGAACATACATATGCAATCATGAACACAATCAGATAGGAGATTGGATAGTGAACTTAGGAAACATTGTATACAAGCATAAAACGTTCTTGCTTTCAGTATACAAATCCAACAGACTCAACAAAAGATGTCGTTCAGAGTCGTAGCATAAAGGTCTTAAGTTCAGGAAACAAAAGACAGATACTGGCTAGTTCTACTGTTCTGACCCATTTCTCGACGTCCGTGGGATCACCCAGACCATCGAACGTTGGAGGCTTTTCCTTACGAAACTTTTCCCAGCAGTACGCTCTGGTGCTACTTGAGGGATAGGCTGTTCAGGGATGAATCCCCTGCCGCGTCCGCGACCACGTCCTCATCCCTTACCGCGTCCTCTTGGCGCATCTTCCATTGTGATCTACGGATGATATCAACACAACAGTGAGACTCATTCCGCATGCATGCATACAAGTATACATACATAGATATACACAAGGTATATCGCTTCTATAGTATAACCCTGTGAAAGGCCTACTTTATGTGGAAACTTATCTATCTCAGTGGAAAACTCAAGTGAATCCTTAATCTCATTTCATTGCTTCTACGTTAAAACATATCTATGTTAAACGTCTCTATCTTACCAGTCCTTACTTAAATCGATCAAGCGGAGCTATCACGACTAACATTCCCAAGGTATTCTTGGGTGGCACTCAAACAGTTTGTAAGAGGACCCAGCATTCTGATCGTATAGGCATTGAACCTAAAACGATAACATAAACTTTCTCATTCGTTCATTCATTCATTTGTTTCCTTTGAAACCTTTAAAACACGTGGACAATAAATGTCCCATTCCTTAAAAAGTTTGCTTTTGCCGGAAAGATTCAAGGAATCTAACTCGACCGTTTATCATTACTTCGTTAAGGGCTCGGTAGTCCCAAACACGAAATAACATTCATTGAGTCGTTATGGGTTCGGGTAGTCCCAAACACGACACTATCGTTAAGGGTTCGGGTAGTCCCTAACACGATATTAACTTGGTTATATGAGTCGAAGACTCAAAATAACAATATGAAAGCGATTAGCAATTCATAACTTATAGCATATGGAAAAGCGATAAGCAATTCGCATAGCATCATTCATTGAAAGCGCGCACTTCTTGAAAACTCTCAAAATATTTAAATATCTTTGAAACTTTTTAAATCGTACCTTTCTTGCGGCAGTGTGACGGCGAGCTGAGGTTCAACAACTTTCATAGAAGTCTAGAGGCACTAATCTAGACTCAACATTAGAAGCTTTTGGTTATTATCAGAGACATGAAAGAAAACTTATGCTCTGATACCACTCTGTCACACCCCAATTCTTGAAACAATAACTATAATCGGGGTACGACTCATCATTTAAAATGAACAAGGGAAAAACCTAGTGAAATCCGAATAAAAGGGATAACAATCGGGCTTAGCCCCTTTGGATGAAGAAAGACAGGTATTCAAGTAATACAAATCAATCAACAAACATAATAACTTCAGGATCACAAGTTTAGTGTCATGCATCAGATAACAAACATTTATAGAATGTAATACTTGCGAAATTATAGTCTCGACTCAACAAAAGATGTCGTTCGTAGCATAAAGGTCTTAAGTTAAGGAAACAAAAGACAGATACTGGCTAGTTCTACAGCGAAAGTCAAAACACGGAGTTGAACCCTAGCCTCAGCTCGTCCCGTCAGCACCATCCATTAACCTAAAAAATATTTGAAGATATTTGGGCTAAGTACTAATGTACTTAGTGGGCTGCAACTTTAAAATATTTCATAATCTGAAGAACAGTTTATCCAATCATACTGACATGACTTAGAAGGTTTTTGAAGTGAAAGAACTTCTAAGCATGTTAAAACATTTCATTTTATATATGTATATATACTTAATTTGCACGCAGTTGTCACACTCATTTCTGTTACTCGCTATGATCCCGGACCTTTTAGCCACCGACGGATCCATTTATCCCATTTACTTGAACTGAGGGCGTAACCCAGACAAGTTTACTTTTGACCTCGGGACGCTACCCAAGCAGGCCCTTACTTTACATACTTCGGAACACATCCAGCAAGCATTCTTATAACGTCTCTTAGTTAGTGTCCGAATGGAGATCAAACCCACCGAGTCAGCTAACGGTGTACACAATTCTCAAATAACGTGTTAGGCTATAAGAGAACCTCAATTGATTCGTTGTGGCGAGCATTAAACAGAGCAGAGTGCACATAAACATTTTATTGGATAAACAGTTTATATTTTACGAACATTTAAGCTCATTAGCTCAATCATACATTTGAAAAATAAGCCCACCTGTTTAGGCAAAGCCTGTCGTTTAACTTATCTCTGAATCGGAATAGCAGTGCTAATCCTCCTGATGTTCAAGGCCTACAAGAAATCTATTCTCAATAGGTCTCCTTAAATCTAAACTCAAGTCATGGTAAAGTGCTTAACATTCTATGATTCACTTAGCCGGGTTTTCAAAATTTAATGAATAAATAAATGGAAACATTTTTCTTGAGTTAAGAACACCAACAATATTCTTACTCTTCTTTCTTGTGATTGGAGTTTTAAGATCCAATTAAATCATGATGCAATGCATGACTCATTTCATACTTAAGCATAATAGTCTACTTAAAAAGCACAAGTCCAAGATACATAAACAAAGGCAGCCCACTGCCGCCTCTGCCCCCCCTCTCCCCCCTTTCTCTGCTCTGCTGTTCAGCTCTGGCATTCAGCTCTGGCGGTCAGCTCTGTCATTCAGCTCTGGCATTCAGCTCTGGCGGTCAGCTCTGGCCTTCCAGCTCTGGCCTCCCAGCTCTGGGAAGCTCTGGCCTTCCAGCTCTGGCTTTCCCAGCTCTAGCTCCTTTCCCAGCTCTGGCATTCTCGCTACTCTGCTCAGCACTCATCTCCCTACTCATCTCTTCATCCCCAACCTCTGAACATACGCCGACTCTCTCTCTTTCTCAGCCTACCAGTACAGCTCTCGTCGATCACCTTCTTGGCAACGGCGAAGCGCCGTCACCTCCCTCTGTTTCCGACGACCGCAGCAAGCCACGGCCGCCACCCTCAACTCTCATCTACTCTCGACTGATCCACCCACAACCAACTCCACAAAATAAAACACGCACAAGGCACGACTCTAAAGCAACATAAATCAAGACTCTACCTTTTTCTTTCAAAAGTTATGCAGCTAAGATACATATAAACACACAAAAATATGAACATGAAAAAGTGTTTCCTAATCGAAAAGTGAAGTGAAGTAGCAGGGGAGTTAAAGGTGGAACCTTTAGAGGTTTGATCAAATACTGATGGTCGGCTGCTTGAAATCGTTGGGCTGCTGTTCTTGAAGCTCGGCGTGTTGGAAACGAGAGAGAAGTGAGTGAATGAGAGAGGAGATGATTTTCATGAAGCAGCGGAGGAGATAGATATTTGAAGAAGGGAAAAAAAGTGAGGCGGTGGAGTGGAGAAAATATCAAGGATTCAAAGTGGGTTGGGCTTGATGGAAGATGATGGGTTGAGCCCTCATTCTTTTCTTGAAAGCAATTAAAAGCTTAAGGCCTAAATAAAATTAAAGCCCACTCATAAAAAGCTTGAATGCTTAATTAAATAAATATGCAATGCATATAAATTTAATAACTAAAATTTACAAATGCTTTTGTAAATCATCTTTGTTGGAATTAAAATAAATTCTTTTTCTCAAACCGACGTGAATCATCTTAATTCTAAGTTCAAAATTATTCTAAACTTAGCTCGAGGAAACGGGGTATTACATACTCTAAATTAAAAGTATAATTTAAATATATATGTAGTATCATTTATTAATGCATGTATTGTTATTTATTAAGAAAAATGGTGTCATTTACTCAGAAAAATAGTGTCATTTAGATATATTAAAAGTGTCATTTACTAAAAAAAATGTCATTTAGATAGAGTAAAAGTGTTATTTAAATATAAATGGTGTCTTTTACTAAACAAAATAGTGTTATTTACGTACATATATTAAAAGTGTCATTTAAATACAAATATAATATCATTTACTAAGAAAAATAGTGTTATTTAGATATAATAAAAGTGTCATTTACTTAAAAAAAATACTATCATTTAGATATATTAAAAGTGTCATTTATTAAAAAAAATAGTGTCATTTAGATATAATAAAAGTGTTATTTAAAATTAAATATGGTATCATTTATTAATGCAAATAGTGTCTTTTACTAAAAAAATACTGTCATTTACATATATTAAAAGTGTCATTTAAATATTAATATAGTATCATTTATTAAAGCAGATAGTGTCATTTACTAAGAAAAATAGTGACATTTAATTAAAAAAAATGTCATTTTTAGATATATTAAAAGTGTCTTAGTAAGAATAATAGTGTCATTTGGATATATTAAAAGTGTCATTTGTAATGTAAATATAATATCATTATTAACGCAGATAGTGTCTTATATTAAAAAAAAAATAGTGTCATTTACATATAGTAAAAGTTTCATTTAAATAAAAATATAGTATCATTTATTCAGAAAAATAGTGTTATTTAGATATATTAAAAGAGAGGTTAACAAAGAAAATTGTGTCATTAGATATAGTAAAAGTGTTATTTAAATATAAATATAGTATCATTTATTGATGCGGATAGTGTCTTTTATTAAGAAAAATAGTGTCATTTACATATATTAAAAGTATCATTTAAATATAAATATAATATCATTTATTAATGCAGATAGTGTCATTTACTAAGAAAAATAGTGTCATTTCCTATTATTAAAAGTGTCGTTTGTAATATAAATATGGTATCATTTATTAATGTAGATAGTGTCTTTTATAAAGATAAAAATAATGTCATTTTCTATTATTCAAAGTGTCATTTATTAATGCAGATAGTGTCTTTCACAAAGAGAAATAGTGTTATTTACATATATTAAAAGTATCATTTAAATATAAATATAGTACTCCATTTGTCCCCTAAATAAGTTCTGAGTAGGGGACGACACGAATTTTAAGTAAAAGTTGTTAAGTGTATTGATAGTTGAGAAAAAGTGTTATAATTAGTACTGAAAGTGGTGAAAATGTGTTATAATTAGTATTGAAAATGGTAAAAGATTGAAAAGTAAGAATAAATAAAGTATTATTAGTGGTGGGGTGTTATGTCCCAAAATTGATAGGAAGTTATTTGGGGGACATCCCAAAAAAGAAATATCGAAAATTATTTAGGAGACGGATGGAGTATAAATATTGTATCATTTATTAATGCAGATAGTGTCTTTTATTAACAAAAATAGTGTCATTTACTAAGAAATATAGTATTAAAGTCAATGTTAACTTTGACAATGTTAGATTGAATGCTGATAACATTTGTGTTGTAAACATTTTTGGGAACCAGCCAACATTTCAAAGTCTGCCTTGAAGCTGAATTTTGACTCTCCATTGATAACTGCAAATATTTAATCTTTACCTTTCTTTCACGTTGAATTATTGTTTGGTTGTAGAATAAAGGTTTGTGGTGGTTGACCACATTTTTTTAATAAGTGGAATTGTGGTTAATAATGGTCCAAAGTAGTGGGCAGTTTGTTCCTATTTTTCAGGACTCGTGATCTTTTCAACCAATATTTATGGTTGGTCGACTGGTAGTTTTCAGAAGTGTATTGCAGCAGTTATATGAAGCTTTTGGACGTGAGAAGTGGGGCAAACTAACCGTGACTTGGAAGTCTATAAAAGCGGCAAGAAGCTTATCTCATTCTTACGTTTTGGGAGTGCATTTTCACAACCAACTCGTCATTTGTCTTGCTGCAAACATGACACTAGCTGATAAGATCCTTGCCGATCGATCGAACACAACGCACGCGGAAGACTGAACTGGAACGGAAAGGATGGAAATCCCAAAACCTCTTAATCTAACCCACGGAATGAGGGTTGGTTGATCTCGCCGTTACGTCGATAAATTGAATTCGTCTTGGAAAAATCAAGAAGAATTCGAAACTCTCAAGAGAGAATAAAAACTCACAATTTGATTAAAGGTAGGCTGAAAATTCGTCCAACACATAGTAGCCTTATATATAGGCACAACTAAACCTAGTCTAATAAGGAAACAACTTAAAAACAAGCCCTAATAGGCCAAACAAGGCCCTTACTTTAAAAATCCGAAAATTAACAAGGCCCTAACTAATGGGCTGCGAAATAAAGCTAAGTAAATAAAAATTGAAGTCTTTCACACTTCGGCCCACTCGCACGTAATAAGATTAATCAAACACGGGCTCAATTCGCCAACTCCACAATCTCCAATTGGCTTCTTGATCAACTCTTGCTTCCAAACTTCTTCAACTAAGATCATCAAGCTCTCCTTGAACTTCTTGGCTCGAGCTCTTGTAACTGGACCAACAGGAACATGCACCGGGTCTTGCACCAACGAACCTTGGGCTGCATCATTCCCCTCCTCTTGAAGAGGATTTGTCCTCAAATCCAAAGCATCACCTACATCAAAAGGACTCAAATCAGTCACATTAAAAGAAGCACTCACATTATACTCACCTGGTAAGTCCAACTTGTAGGCATTGTCATTGATGCGCTCCAACACTTGAAATGGCCCGTCGCCTCTAGGAAGTAACTTGGATCTCCGCTGCAATGGAAACCTTTCCTTGCGCATGTGCAGCCATACCCAATCACCGGGCTCAAACACTACTTTGCGACGTCCTTTGTTGGCTTGCTCGGCATACTGCTTCGTGCGCCTCTCAATATTCAGCCTTGCCTTCTCATGAATCTGCTTCACAAAATCAGCCTTTTTCTTGCCATCAAGGTTAGTATACTCATGCTCAGGTAAAGGAGATAAATCCAATGGAGTCAAAGGATTAAATCCATACACAATCTCAAATGGCGAAAATTGAGTAGCAGAATGAACAGAACGATTATAAGCAAACTCAACATGAGGCAAACAATCTTCCCAAGACTTAATGTTCTTCTTGATAATAGCTCTAAGCAAAGTAGACAAAGTCCTATTCACTACCTCTGTTTGACCATCAGTTTGTGGATGACAAGTAGTAGAAAACAAAAGTTTAGTACCCAACTTACACCACAAAGTCTTCCAAAAATAGCTCAAGAACTTCGAATCCCTATCAGAAACAATAGTCCTAGGCATGTCATGCAATCTAACAATCTCTCTAAAGAATAGATCAGCTACATGAGATGCATCATCAGATTTATGACATGGAATAAAATGTGCCATCTTTGAAAATCGATCAACAACCACAAAGATGGAATCTCGACCACGCTTAGTCCTAGGCAAACCTAACACAAAATCCATAGAAATATCAATCCAAGGTGCTGTAGGAATAGGCAATGGTGTATACAATCCATGGGAACTCACCCTAGACTTAGCTTGTTTACACGTAACACATCGACCACAAATTCTCTCAACATCACGTTTCATATGAGGCCAAAAGAAATGCTCATGCAGAACAGCTAAAGTCTTAGCAATGCCAAAATGTCCCATCAAACCCCCACCATGAGACTCAAGCAATAACAACTCACGTAAAGAACATTTAGGAACACATAACTTATTCTTCCTAAAAAGATAGTCATCATGCCTAAAATACTCTCCACTAGCAGCTCTCGCACATGCTATATAAATCTCACCAAAATCATCATCATGCTCATACAAACTCTTGATACACTCAAAACCAAGCAACTTAGCATCTAAGGTAGAAATTAAGGCATACCTCCGAGAAAGTGCGTCAGCCACCACATTCTCTTTACCTTGCTTGTATTTGATGACGTAGGGAAACGTCTCAATGAACTCCATCCACCTTGCATGCCGCTTGTTCAACTTGTGCTGCCCCTTCAAGTGTTTCAACGACTCGTGATCCGTGTGAATGACGAACTCATTGGGCCACAAGTAGTGCTGCCACGTTTGTAAAGCTCTCACCAATGCGTACAGCTCCTTATCATACGTGGGATAACTCAATGTCGCCCCGTTTAGCTTCTCGCTGAAATACGCAATGGGTCGTCTCTCTTGCATCAACACTGCACCAATACCAACACCAGAAGCATCACATTCAATCTCAAAAGATTTGGAGAAATTAGGAAGAGATAATACCGGGGCGTGGGTCAATTTATATTTCAACTGCTGAAAAGCATCCTCTTGCGCCTTGCCCCACTTAAACTCCACATGTTTCTTGATGACTTCCGTCAAAGGTGCTGCAACACTGCTAAAATAAGGCACGAATCGCCTATAGAAGCTAGCAAGTCCATGAAAGCTTCGAACGGCTGCAATGTTCGTCGGCGTTGGCCACTCTTGGATAGCTCGTATCTTCTCCTCATCAACCTGTACACCCTGTGCACTAACAACAAAACCAAGAAACACAAGCTTGTCCGTACCAAAAATGCACTTCTTAAGGTTAGCAAACAACTTTTCCTTTCGAAGCACATCCATAACAGACCTCAAATGTTCAACATGCTCATCATGATTCTGGCTATAAATGAGGATATCATCAAAGTAGACAACAACAAATCTACCAATGAAAGCACGCAAAACATGATTCATAAGACGCATGAACGTACTAGGCGCATTAGTCAAACCAAAAGGCATAACTAACCACTCATACAAACCAAGTTTTGTCTTAAAAGCAGTTTTCCATTCATCACCTTCCTTAATCCTAATTTGATGGTATCCATTACGCAAATCGATCTTAGAAAAGACACAAGAACCATGCAACTCATCTAGCATATCATCTAAACGAGGGATAGGATGGCGATACTTTACCGTGATGTTATTGATGGCTCGGCAATCACAGCACATCCTCAAAGACGAGTCCTTCTTTGGTACAAGTAGAACGGGTACCGCACAAGGACTCAAACTCTCCCTCACATGCCCTTTGGCCAATAACTCGCCAATTTGCCTCTCCAACTCCTTTGTCTCCTCCGGATTGGTTCGGTAAGCTGGTCGGTTCGGCAGTGTAGCGCCGGGCACAAAGTCAATCTGATGCTCAATCCCTCGAATTGGTGGTAAACCGGCAGGTGTATCGTCGGGAAAAACATCATCAAACTCCTGCAAAACAGAATGAATAGAAGGGGGTAGAGAAGAGAGATCGTTAGTAATAACCAAGTTCTCCTGATATCGCAACAGCATGATCGGCCTCTCCTCCTGTACACACCACTTCAAATCACTAGCCCTAGCAAGAAATGACTTATGAATCAACCCATTCTCCTTCTTCTCCATGGGCTGCTCCTTTGACTTCACCTTGTCCGCCTCCTTTTGCAATTGTACTTGATCCTCATAAACTTGTTTAGGAGTAAGAGGAACAAGTGACACCTTTTTCTGCTTGTATTCAAATGAATATTTGTTGGTGAAGCCATCATGAATAACACGGCGATCAAACTGCCACGGTCGCCCCAACAGAATGTGGCTCGCTTGCATAGGGATCACATCACACACAACCTCATCCTCGTACTTCCCAATGCAAAACGGAACCTTCACTTGCTTCGTCACTTTGATGACGCCTGTCTCATTCAGCCACTGCAAACGATACGGCTTGGAATGCTTCTCCGTGGTCAGCCCCAATCTCTCAACCATGGCTCTACTAGCCACATTCGTGCAACTCCCTCCATCAATGATCACACTGCATACCTTGTCTTGAACAAGACATCTCGTGTGAAAGAGGTTCTCCCGCTGCTCTCGCTCATTGGGTTGAGTTTGGACACTCAAGGCTCTCCTAGCTACAAAAAGCTGTCCATTGGGCGCGAAAATCTCCTCACACTCCTCCTCATCATCGGTACCATCTCCATCCTCCAATTTCGTCATATCAGGATCGGTCTCATCACCATCCGTCACGACTTCGCCGTCATCTCTCATGATCATAATTCTCCTGTTCGGGCAGTCACTCATAATATGCCCGAAGCCTTGGCACTTGAAGCACTTCTTATCTCGATTTCGACCATCAGAAACGGCCGGAGTGCCCTGATTTGCTGCACCGGATCCCTCGGGTCGGGACCTAACGAACGGCTTCTTCTCCTCTCTCGGCGGTGCCTCCTTTTTCCATTGATTCCCTTTTGACGAGGAACCATTAGAAACTGGTTGCGATTGCCTCCAATTGCCCTGATTCTGGCGCTGGTTGCTGTTGTTGTTGCCCCTCCTCTTGAGTTGATTCTCGATCTTGATGGCCATGTGAACCATGTCCTCCAACTCAACGTAGTGCTGCAACTCCACCTTATCACGAATATCCCAATGCAGACCAGTCAAGAATCTCGCCATGGTCGCCTCTCGCTCCTCCACCACATTGGCTCGAATCATGGAAACCTCCATCTCCTTATAATACTCATCCACACTCCGACTGCCTTGCCTCAAAGTCTGCAACTTGTTGAAAAGCTCGCGGTAGTAATGATTCGGCACAAAACGCTTCCTCATCACAGCCTTCATCTCCTGCCAAGTCTGAATAGGCGGCTCATTGTTTCTCCTTCTACTCGTCACCATCTGATCCCACCAAACAAGTGCATAATCTGAGAACTCAATGGCTGCCAACTTCACCTTCTTGAGCTCTGAATAGTTGTGGCAATCGAACATAAGCTCCACCTTTCTCTCCCAATCAAGATACAATTCTGGGTCATTCTTCCCTTGGAAGGGAGGAACGTTCATCTTGATGTTGCCCAGATTGTTATCTTGCCACGTTCTGCCGCCATCATCCTCTTCGTCAAATCCTGTATCATCTACATGCTCCTCATACTGACGGTGGAATCGACCTCCGCCACCACCACGGCCTCCTCGCCCGCGGCGACCTCCTCGTGTGAAAGTGGTCTCTCGAGAATGAGACTGCTCCATCAGCTCGATCTTGTCGTACACTCCCTCGATTTCTGAGTGTAACATCTTGCCAAATTCTGAGCGAAGTGCCTCCACTACGAGTTTCAACTGTGGATCCATAACAGGGCCATCGCTCACATCCGCACCCTGTTCATCTTTCTTAGACATAGTGACAAAGAAAACAAGAAACGGTTAGTGAAACAAAATAAAAGGACCTCACCACCTCACAAACACTCGTGTATCACTCAAGATGAAATCACTCAGCGCTCGTGTATCACACAATTCAACGGCTTTTTTCACTCTAATAATCTCACTCTCTCGTGCCTTTTTCCACTCAATTTCTCTCTCAAGGAATCAAATTCCCTCAATCTACCAACTGAACTCAAAAACCAACTGCACCAACGAGATTGCCAAACTGTCTCAACGAGAGCACTCAATGAAACGTCCCACAAGAGACCACACCAACAACACTAAATGGATACGAAAAGGTGGGAAACCCCCAACGAAAACGAAAACTACCAGAAACGCAGACTGAACAACCCAAAAAAAGTACTGCGCAGAAACAGGCTCAAAACGCTCTATTCTACCCAAGGATTTCAGAAAACACAACGAGAAATAATCGAAAACTGGAAAAAAGTGTATGTCGAAACTGTCCCGAAAGGCTCTATACTACCCAAGGACTCCAGAAAACACAACGAGAAATAAGCAAAAAACGGGAAAAAAGTACGCAGAAACTGCCCCAAAAGGATCTATACGATGCCAGTGAACTATAGGAACAAGATGCTGTAAGAAAATTTTCGGAAATTCTATACTTTTTTTTTTTTTTTTTGAACCCTAACAGACTATAGGTTCTGAAAAAAAAAAATTTTCAAGAACCAAACGAAATTATGACGTATGGATTTATATGGATGTGTGTAAGTCGTATGATGATGGATGTGTATAAGCGTGTATGTTTATGAGTAAATCAGACCACGCAGATAACTGAATTCAAAAGATATTATGGTATTGAAATCACAGCAGAAGAAAAACAGACGTAGAAAACGGAACAGAAAACTCGGACGTAGAGAACCCTAAAAACGCAGAAAACGGAAACCCTAAAATTCTACCCTTGACACAGAAACGAAAACGAAACCTGGATACGAAACGCGGCTCTGGTGCCAAATGATAAGATCCTTGCCGATCGATCGAACACAACGCACGCGGAAGACTGAACTGGAACGGAAAGGATGGAAATCCCAAAACCTCTGAATCTAACCCACGGAATGATTTAGGCGAACGAATCCCTAAACCCCAACGTGCAGTTGACGCAGCAACTCGGGGACGCTGAATGACACCCGACGAGGGTTGGTTGATCTCGCCGTTACGTCGATAAATTGAATTCGTCTTGGAAAAATCAAGAAGAATTCGAAACTCTCAAGAGAGAATAAAAACTCACAATTTGATTAAAGGTAGGCTGAAAATTCGTCCAACACATAGTAGCCTTATATATAGGCACAACTAAACCTAGTCTAATAAGGAAACAACTTAAAAACAAGCCCTAATAGGCCAAACAAGGCCCTTACTTTAAAAATCCGAAAATTAACAAGGCCCTAACTAATGGGCTGCGAAATAAAGCTAAGTAAATAAAAATTGAAGTCTTTCACACTTCGGCCCACTCGCACGTAATAAGATTAATCAAACACGGGCTCAATTCGCCAACTCCACAATCTCCAATTGGCTTCTTGATCAACTCTTGCTTCCAAACTTCTTCAACTAAGATCATCAAGCTCTCCTTGAACTTCTTGGCTCGAGCTCTTGTAACTGGACCAACAGGAACATGCACCGGGTCTTGCACCAACGAACCTTGGGCTGCATCACTAGCTCTTCAAGTCTTGCTTTGACGGAGGAGTCTTAGGCAGCCAATCTGTAAAGCTTACTCTGTATTGACGGGAGGTCAAGGGCAATGATTGAAGATCGAGGATATCGAAGCGTAGTAGACTGTCTTTGTCTAAGTAACTTTTGTTATTCGGCTGTTTTATTTTTCTGTATTGATTCAGCATTTTAGTGCAGGTTCTAGATAGGTAGTTTTATCTTAGGCAGTCAATCTGTAAAGACAGATTACCAGAGATCTGAATCTGTACTTTGTATTGTTGATGATCATAGTTATTTTAGCCTTGGGGCACTTACGGGTTATAGTTATATAATTCGTGAAAAAGTATTCCTATGTGTTACTCATTTCCGCTGCATGTTAGCTTTGATGTTATTAACATTCTGTTGATAACATTCCTTTTAACATTACTCTTTCAAATTACACAATTTACTTTAGGTAATTTGGGGCACTAAATTCTTTCATATAGTATCATTTACATATATTAATAGTGTAATTTAAATACAAATATAATATCATTTACTAAAAAAAAGTGTTATTTAGATATATTAAAAGTGTCATTTACTAAAAAAATTAATGTCATTTAAATATATATAAATATAGTATCATCTATTAATGCAAATAGTGTCTTTTACTAAAATAAATAGTGTCATTTACATATATTAAAAGTGTTATTTAAAGATGGAAACGTTTGTAGGTCGTTTTTCTGCATTTTGAATGTTGCTAACACTCAACAACTCTCTAATCAAAAGGGACTAATGTAGATTTACAAAACCAAAACAAAATATAAAGTAAAAGATTCTTGAACCAACATTAATAAAAAGAAGAAAAAAATAAGAATGCCAGAAAAACATTGAGAACACTGCGAAATCTACTGGAAGACAATTTCCTGACTATCTTCTTGGCATCGGAGACGTCATCCTCCTCCGCTAGCTTCTCGATGTTTTAAAGGTATCCCGAGCTTAACATCTTCTTTCTCGCACTATTACTCCGCGTGAGTGACATCAAAATCGAAAACAGAAGCTTCTTATTACCGGAGTTGGGTTGGTCAGGAGCAAGTATCTACATCAAAATGTCGCTGTCTTCCACCATGAATCTCTTTATCTCCTCCACCGCCACGAGGTTCTTCAACATCCCTCACGCCAAGCAGACCAGCTCGCTCTCACATCTGCCGCAACAAATTTTCAACAGAGCCGGCATGCTATCGTGGGCAGAAACCGCCCAAGCGTTGTCAGAATTCCCCGTCATCTATCTATATATAATATAAAAGAGCAGTTTAACCGTAAAATTTTACCGCCAATTTTTCTCTCTCCTATAAAAAAACTATATTCTCTCTATCACAATCTATCTCACTATTTACTCATTAAATATCTATTAGTTAATCTATATATATAAAACATGCACGAATTTTTTCTACAAAAATTTCTCTCTTTACTATGCATTTTTTGTTTTGATTCTTTTTTAAAATTCATCAACTTTTACTTATAAAAAAATATACAATTTTTATTGAAAAATGATGGATAAAAAAATATGAGAAAATATTGAAAAATATTTTCACATCATCACCCAAAGATAATATTATCCAATATTGGAGAAAAAATAAGCTGCCCCGAGAAAAAAATCTGTTTTGTCAACAAAAAAACTCTTTCATAGTAAACATATGAAAATATTAGAAAAATAGTGAAAATATATATACTCTCTACTTTTCCATAAAAGTAAAATGCACCATGATTATTTTAACTAATTCTGTGTGTGCTCGTCAGCTTAAGATCAGAATTACAGGAGCAATATAAGAAACAAATTAAATCACTCACTGACTTTATTATTTGTGATGGCTATATGCATCCACAAATAATTCAAGTGTAATATATTCATACAGTGAGCTCAATATAGACGTAAAACCACAGGGATGGGATGACTGAAGAAGGCCATCGAGACAAAAGTGTACGTCGTTTCTCATCTCATCTACCTATTTTATCAAAGCAAAACAAGAAAAGGAAACATAACGATGCAACATGTACATACTTGTTCTCGCAGGATTGATTGTTCGGAGAATACATGTGTCGAGGCAAGGGAGCTGACTGAAGTGGAAGAACAGCATGGCCGATAGCCCCTTCTCACCACGAAACACAACCTTATCTTGATTCAACATTCATGGCTAAGGTTGTAGCATACAAAAACCTCATTTCCAATAATCTTAAGGCAATAACTAGATTATTCTACTTTACATAATTAGACACAATTTAGAATATCAGATTGTACTAAAATTCAACTCTCAGCTATAGCAGGAAGTACTTGACATTGGTAGAGTGCACAAACAATTTAGAATATCAGATATTGAACTCTTTTTTTCCTTATGGTAGAGTGCATAAACAATTTGGCATCAATGCTTCATTGAAGGAAATAAATATCTGCATAATTCTAATGATATGCATAGTTCTTCCAAGATAGGTTGCAGGCTAACAACTTTCATCACCGGTTTGGCCAAAAACACAAGCAACATTTACCATGGAACCTTGACAGAGTCATGCATAGTAAAAGGATGCTGAAAGAAAAACGTATGAACAATGCCCACTTTTGCTTCGGTATGCCATTATACTTCCAATGAGTGGAAAAATCTGAAACAGAATACCAAATATTAGGGCCTTCTGATTCTTAACAAATACTTCAAATATATTTATGACTTGAAAAGAAATGAACCAATGTCAAGCTCTATGCAATGTGAGTCTTGTCCAATGGAAAAGCAGTCAAATTATGCACTAGCAAGTATTCCCAATTTGATATAGATTATTAGCAATGCCAGTGAGCAGAATCTCATGGCAATTTATTGATCTAAAGTATTAGCAATACCCAACTCAAAGAAAAAAAGCATTAGCAATACCAGTGTGGTGAGCAGAATCTCATGGCAATTTATTGATCTAAAGCATTAGCAAAACCCAACTCAAAAAAAAGACCAAAGAAAAAAAAAATACTCCCTCCGTCCCATTATTTATGGCACATACCTTTTCGGCAGGGAGATTAAGGAAAGTAAGATTGTAGTGTAAAAGTGTATAAAGGTGTGTGGGCTCATATGCTTTGTAGTGTAAAAATATTGCCTAAAATGGAAATGAGCCATTTAACTTGGGACAACCCAAAATGGAATACATGCCATTAATAATGGGAAAGAAGGAGTACTTATTTATTAGCAATACCAGTCAGCCGACTCTCATGGCATCCTAAGAAAAACAGTATTAGCATACGCTTGAATGAAAGCAGGAAAGGGTTCTGATCCTGTGACTGATGCAAGACTGTATTTATTTATCATTATATCTATATATCAGTCAATTGAGAAACTTCATCAGCATGTTCTAAAGATCTTATGTGATCAATGAGGAATATGCAAGACTCTGCTTACAGTGCAATGATGCAGAACCTTATGCTAATCTTAAAGGGAAACAAGAATGACTGACTAGGGGACATGACTATGAAAAGCACACTGAGAAGACAGCATAAGAAACATCAGAATGTATTAAACAATAAACACAATATTATAAGCAGTAGAATTTTACCTTATGTTCCAAGATTGGGTGCTGAATTAGCAATAGGTGGACCATAAGAATATCTCCAGGACCCACATGCGTCGCATTTGTCCATCTTCAAATCATTTTCCAAAGTACAAAATCTGCAGGACCAGGATGAGCTTTTCATCTTATCCTTTTCGGGCTTTTCTGTTGTGCAAAGGCCGCATATTGGGGCCAACGGCTGCAATAATAAGCAATACTGATTATGAACTTGAAAGAAAGACATTAAGTAACTCGGCCAACTTCATGAAATGATTGAAATCTAATCAGAAAAACATTTCTAAGCATGCCACGTTCAACGACAAATATATACATGATGACACATTAGAAGTAACTCATTTATACAAGATATGTCAGAGCTTTCAGTGAGAACGTCCATTAATTTCAGGACAGATCTAGCAAATTTTCTGCCGCTAGAAATGGTTACGAGATATCACAGTAAGGCAATGAGATAAACTCAAAAAAGTACATACACACACTAAAGTAACTAGCCAAGGATTGCCGCAGGCTATAGCCCAGCTTGGATTTGTCCATGATAAGAATTAAAAGAGATGGGATACAAAAGAAGTTGTCTCTTGTTACGCAAAGTATTTCAATACAATAATTAAAAACATAAAGATGCAGTAGAAGTAGGATGCATAAGCTATACAAGTTAACACGATAAATACCCCTGAACCCAACTTGTTAAAGATATTAATTGATGCATATTTCACATATTTAATACCATCTTTTATCTATCTATATATATATATATATATATATGGGGTTGGGTTAACATAAAAATCAAAGTTATTGTGAGAAATGAGAACCAAATATCGTAAATGCACAATAATATACTTCTTATTGCATTTTACAACAATTGTATTTGAATTTTTACGTTTCTCATCTTCCTATATTACATAAAAACTAAATTGTTGAAATTGTACATATATAATACTCTCTCCGTCCATTAAAGAACTTCCTACGAGGGAGTGATACGGATTTTAAGAAAAGGTTGTTGAGTGCATCACCTGAGTTTGAATACTAGAGCAAGCGAAAATTTTATTTTTTTAAAGTGCATTAATTTTAACAACAGATGCATTGTTTGCATGTTCTCACAAAAAATGCAATTCTCGTTATAATCAATGCACTATATATATATATAAATATATATATATAGATATAGATACACACAAACACACACACATCTCAAGTGGTATATGCATGGTCTAAAACGAGCATTGCGTTTTGTTAGCCAAAGCTGTCTGCTGCAGCAAGTCTGTACATTACTGAAAGGTTAAAATAATAAAATATTCTCATCACAAATGCAAACACGTATAGAATGAACTAAAAAGGAAATATTGGCTGGAACAACCTGCAAATTGAAAACATTATCTAGCTTACATATAGAGTAAGGAGAACAATACCAAAAACATGACATTGGAAGAAATAAGAACAAAGGCAAGTTGAACTCACTGGATTCAACAAAGTGCATGTTGTACATTGCCATGTGCCAGAACTACTTTCATGCATTAGGTCATGGCTAGAAAGGGATGATGATGCTGGAGCTTCACCACATAAATCTTTATTAGGATGCATTTTATCTGGATAGCGCGTGGACCGATTTTCTGAAGCTGTATTTGTCAAGTCTATTAAAATGGGCTCTTGTTGTCTATCAACAGACTGGACTAAAGAAACATCATCTGATTCTCGTTTCCTTTTCACAGATTTTACATTCATATCATGTTCTTTAGATGCAGTTCTTGAGATTTCAGAACAGCATCCTTTATTTGAAGAGTTTGGCAGCGAATCAGTACAGTCTTCATCTCCAGATAAATCATAGAATTCTGACCCACACCATATGTTATCCTGAAATCTTCTTTCAGCTGCCATAGCAGCAGCTTGAGCAGGACTCATGGCAACCATGATAGAACTATCACCTCCAATTTTGTTAGGTCCTGAAGGTAGCAAGGATTGAAGACGGGCTCTATTTTCTGCAGCAGTAAGTGCAACCTGGCGGAGAGATGAATGACGACGTTTATGGGAGACTCCACCCAAACGCTTTCCAGGAAGATCAAATCCTTGTCCTGCTCCACTGATCCCTTTGTTTATGAAGTCTTCACACTCCTATGGACATTGAGTATTACATTAAACACCCTTTTGGAATAATGTAGTATTTTTGGTAAATCACATAATAGCAAAGCGTCACATGTTTATATAGATGAGAGATGAATTCACCATCAAATCAAAAATTGGGAAAAGATAATGCCTCACTCTTCACCAATGGTTCATAAAAGTAATTTATCAAGAGTATAGTACTGGATTTGTTTATCAGTTTTTTTAACTCATCATAAGTTACAAAAAAAATAGTCACAAAAACACACAAGTCTACAATGTTTAGCAATTACTCCATCTTTTACTGCTGCAAAAATTAAAAATATATTGTTTCATATGTCAGAAGTGCTAAAATAGTTTCTCCAAAAAAACAATTTGAAAGTATCGTTCAGGTTTTGCCTCAACACACATTTTTTGTTTTAACATATTTCTGCAGGATTAAGTTTAAAAACCAACTAACGCAGGAGAAAATTACAGACATTGAATTCTAAACATAAAAGTGCCACCATATCACAGTCATACAAAAAAGCATGTACCTTTAAGCTCACACTAGAGCGTCATGTCTAAAGTAAGCATGAAAAAAATGAAGCCTTATAATCCCAGTGATGGTTTTAAGTAAATAGAAACTTCTGTTGTGAGAAATAGGCAGAACCCATCACAGCAGAACAAACTACCACTGTTTCAGCTATATCAAGTACCCCCTAATCTAAAGCAGCTTCTCTTTACAACCAAGTTCCAAGTGCAGATATAGGTTGATTGGCCTGGAAAGACATGGAGAACTCACTCCACTACTGGTGAAGAGCATTAGACTAACGGGGAGATGGCACAGTTATGAGTAATGTGTTTGAACCAATTAAACTATAGTTAAAAAAAAAAAAATGATATTTGCCCTATGCCACATATCTTATCTTTTTATTACTTAAGGACTGCATGTTGCAAATATTCGAGTGAAATGACTCTTGTTCCACCATCCAACATAGTCACCATTGGTCTTCCCAATTTCATTTTTGTTATAATTGGAATATCAAATAGAACTTGAGATTGTTGGCAGGTATATATATGAGTGATGAGACTCAGTGGTCGTTTGGTTCAAGTAGATGAATGGAAAGGGAATGAAATCAAATAAAGGAATGAAATGGTAACAATGACCATTACTTTCATTGAGTGTTTGGTTTAACAATGAAAAGAAATCATTACTAAGGAATTCTCTTTCTTTTGTTTCACCTCTATTTTGAGGGGTAACAAATTGGGTGATTGGGGTACCCTCAAGTAAGGGCAATGGTTAACTCATTTTCCAAACCAAACAATAAGTAATGGATTCAAATAATTGAATCTCTTTCCAACCTCTAAAAACACCCAACCAAACGTGGGCTCAATGTGCTCCCCAATCACAATCCAGTTCATTTCCTGCAATTAATGCACTTTGTAATCACCGATTGACCGGCAATGATAAGACTATCAACTGCATATTCAGATTGGAAGACCAAAAGACCCATGCCACCCTCTCCCCCGGATATTGAACGAGCGTAGGTACAGTTCTATATAGAGAGCTCATTCTTGCTCTTCAAATGGTTGTGCTTTAATATATGCACTGTCTGCAAGTAGCATCAGGATATAGAATACAGGTGTAACACTATGTGCAAGCCATTTACCTTTCTAATCTCATCCCAGAGCTTGTAGAAGCTAGCATTGTGAGGGCTATGAACGTTGTGACACAGCTCATGCAGCATTGTATCAAGAACTTCATGGTAAGGAAGAAATTCCTCATCTCTGTCTGACCTCCTGAGCCTCAACTTGACATGTATACCACGCCCTACATTCAAGCCTAGTAGAGCCCGATTTTTTGGCCTGCAAAATTCACTTCCAATAATTACATTGTTCAAGAAAAGTAACTCAACAAGAACAATATTTCTCTTGAGCTAACTTTCTATCCTATTCTAATTGCTTTATCATTTAATACAAAAGGCCCCAACTTCGGAATGTCCACATCTCATAAGTGTTGAATTCATTAGTGGCCTTAACCAACCAAATGCTGAATATCAATTTCAATCTGCACACACACTTGAACTGAAAGAGCATTGTCTTGTCCGATAAAGTTGAAGTAAATCATGGCAATTGTTGGCATGAAAAGCAGCAAAAACGTCATACCAGAATTCAGAGAGTACTTTGACCCTCCAATTATGCTTACGCATGATGGGCTGAACCTGTTTTGCAATTCTGTCTAAAATCTTCCGCGCCTCTTCCTCTTTAGGTTTCCGCTTTAGGGTTTTGATTTCCCATACTTTGTTAAGATCGCCCAAAGACATTGGTGTCGACGTTCAAACCAAACCTCAGATGCAGATAGGTCTTCCTCAATTTTGAAAATCAGAGGCTATCGCGCATTCATTGAGCAACGGGATTGATTAGGGTTTCGGTCAGTCGGTTTCGTAAATGGTGACCTTCGATTTTGATAGAATGTAAATGGCGGGCTGAATTTCGAAATTTCAATCAGCGGTCGGAGACGAAACGTTTACACCGGCGACATCTCCTTCATGTCGTACATTATGTAAACTAGATTTGACCATCATGCGATGATAATAGTCATAGACTCATAGTTAAAAAAAAAAAAGTACTAAATATAATACATAATTAAGTTTGAAATGTTTACAAAAAATAGAGTAGTACACTAACAAAATAAAAACTTTAATATTTCATAAGATTAATTTTTAAAAACAAACATTTACGAATTGGCAGAATAATCACAATTAATATTTTTGAAAAAGTCATAGCCTTTTCTATATACAGATAATCTTTAAGTAAATAATACATGAACTCATATATATAATATAATATTGAACTAACTTCAATTAATACTACATATACTTATAAATTTTTTAGAGCAAACATATATATATATATATATATATATATATATATATTTAATTTTAAATAGTAAGTGTTAAATCTTTTTATAAATTTATTTATCCTTATATTCGTAAAAAACATTATACACATTATTGTTGATAATGATAATTAATTATATTGTAGGTGGATAAAGAGACTAATTTTTGTGGACGTCCTAAAATGATAAAAAAAAATGACTATTTTTTATAAACGAATGGAATATTATTTATTTTTTAAACAAAATATTAAACAAAAATTTCAATCTCCCTTTCTTATAACTTTAACAATTTTATTTTGAGCCCCATTGCGGTTTCTATATATCCATTTTTTTTTACTCATCACTTGAGATCTTAACTAATGTTTTTAAAATGTTATTTTTTTTTATACACAAATATATATTATCGCAACACATAATATGTAATCATCAATTTTTCATTTATTTATGAATAATAAAAGTGACAAGTTATTAAATTGAGAAAAAATTTGAGATAGCCAAAATGAATCATGGAAATCAATTTATGGCTACTTTTTGAAAAAACTTAAATTCTGGTCATATTTTACAAATTCGGACGTTTTTACTCTTAATGAGCTGGACCGGGTAGGATCAGACACGCGAGTCGCGTGTCGGGTCGGGTTAAGATTTTACTTTGTTTTATTTTGGTTTTTTGTTGGCACTTATGGTACTATTAGTGCCATAGGTGCCAACGAAAATCCAAAATAAAACAAAGTAAATGGTCTTTTTTGGCACTATTTAGTGCCACAAGTGCCAACGAAAATTCAAAATAAAACTAAGTAAAATGGTCATTTGAGCACTTATGGCACTAATAGTACCATATAATGCCATAAGTGTCATACGTGCAGCACAAATACAGAAACAACAACATCATTTAAACCCTAAATGGAACATCTAAACCCCAAATGGATAATCTAAACCCCAAATGGAATACCTAAACCCTAGGGGGAAGTGTTTAAAATGGTCTTTTTGGCACTTAGGGCACTAATAGTGCCATAAGTGTCATACGTGCAGCACAAATACAGATCAGATCAGATCTGCCGATGGCTGAAACAGAAGGAAGTGATGGCTACTGTTGCAGCGTAGATCAGATCTGCCGATGGAGGAGGCGGCGCAACGATGATCTGAAGTCGGAGGAGGCAGCGTAACGTCCGTCGCGATGACGATCTGGAGCCCGGATCCTCCGCCGCCGCGTTTAGACCGAGGACGAAGGGTAGGAAGAGGGAAATGGCCACCACCTGATCAATCCCTCCTCCACGCCGTCGATTTCAGAGGATCGGATCTCCTCCACCGCCGCCACCTCATCCTCCGCTCCGATGACTTCTGCCCAAGCCGCGAGATCTACGTGCTTGGCGTCGCTGCTGCGCAGCCACTAAAAAGAGAGAGAGCTCCGGTGACTTCTGTTCGGCGCCGCTGCCGTGCAGCCGCTAGAGAGAGAGAGAGAGGAGAGAGAGAGAAGGGTAGAATAGTCATGACATACAAAGAATGGTCAAAATTTATCTTTTTTCAAATGGTGGACAAAATTTGATGTTGTATGTTGAATAGAGCCATTCGGCCCAATTGTTTCTTTTAAATTTACAAAATATAACATGCAATAAAATACTAATACTAATATTATTAAAAGATAGTTAGAGAATATTATTGTGAGCTAAAGTCGTGGGTGGTTGCTTTAAATATTGCTGGAAGTTTTTTAACTACTAATTTTAATTTACCCTTTAATTGAATTTATTTACAAAATTGCCATTCAATTAATTTAAAATTAATTTGAAATTGAGAACTCCCTTTTAAATATAGTATAGATAGATTGGCGGTTAGAGCTCTCTTAAATAACTAGTACACCCAATCGTGCGATATACGATGAACATCAAAATTAAACGATATTTTTAAATAAATAAATATAAATATTAAACAAAATTAAAATACAAACAAATTCAAATATATTCTAAAAATGAAATAAAATAATCCACATCAATTACTGAATCCAAAATTTAAACACAAATTCTCCTGTGCACCCGGGTGTCATTTAATGTTAGTGTCATTTTCATATAGTGTTAGTGTCATTTCGCGGCAGTGTTATTTATATAACATGATAGTGTCATTTGTAAAATAAGATAGTGTTTGTGTTAGTGTTATTTAGTAAGTGTTAGTGTTATTTTGCACCCGTGTGCACGGTGCACCCGGGTGTACAGGAGACCACCTCAAATTTAAAAAGTGTAATCATAATTATTGTATATTGAGCAATTGAAAATTATTCATTAAATGTTAATTAATTCAAATATTTTGTTTCTTTATTGTATTAAAGAGTTCTAAAATGAATCAATATAATTTCCTACACCTTAGTTGAATATAAAAACAATCAAAAACTCTATTTTCATTATTTCATATATATATATATATATATATATATATTATTGTTACCGAGAAAATTTCTTTTATGTTCACAATATTTCCGGTTGTGAATTGATTTCTTTTCTCCATTCTCATTCTATGAATTTCAGAGAGCATGGCAAAAGTTTCTCTCTTTTTTTTTTTTTTTTTTCCTTTTACGATGTTTTAGAAATTAACTTAGAAGAAAAAAAAAAGCAAAAAGAAAATAAAACAAATCTCATTCTTAAATGAAAAAAAACAATGTTGGAAGATCTGGTGGAGGATCATGGGCTTGTTTGTTAGCCACGGATAATAGAGAGAGAATAATAAAAATTAGGAAGTGATGGAAAGAAAATGATAAAAACTGTATTCTCCATGTGAGCGAAAAAATAGGATAATGAAGTTGAAAAAAGTAACAAATTTTTTAAATAAACTGTCAAACTTCCGTTAACTATTAGGAAGACTCTGTTAGAAAAATGACGGTAAATAGGATGCCGTTAAACTGCTTCTTTATATATTATATAGACTAGCAGTTGCATGTCGTGCGATGCACGAATTTTTTTTTATATTTTAATACTTGTAGATGCTAAAATCTACGATTGAGGATGACGTCGGTACGTCTGGATCGGTTGGGCACTAGCAACCTGTCAACACAAGAATACGTAAGAACTTTAGGTTAAACATTGGGAGGGGGTGTCGACCGTAGAGCCTCTGATGCTCAAGTCAGTAACGGAATAGCAAAATAGAATTGTAAACAGAATGGAATAAGAGAGAAAGACAAGTTGGAATATGTGGTTATTCTAGGCTGTCGGCGGCGTTGGAGGGTGAAAACGGTGACAGCGGGTTGTGATAATGGACGATTGGAGGCGGAGATAGGCCAAGTTGGCTATTTCCGACCTGGAAGAGTAGTCAGCCTGGCGGCAGAGTAGCGAGAATTTCAAGAAATAGAGAGCAAGTAGGATTTCGTGTCCCCTTTATGACCTAGTATGGATGCTTATATAGGGGACATCCAGCCGCTAGAGTTTTTCCAGTCTGACTTCGTCAAAACTGCTATCTCCCAGGTTTGTTTCGATTTGGACGGGATCATAAAGATTTATCCCTTGATTGTGTTAGCTTGGTGGGAGACGTTTTTTAGGGTTTGTCGGCTGGGAGATATTTTTAGGGTTTGATGACTGGGTCTTGTAACTTCGTCAATCTAGGTTGACAATAACCCTTGGGCCGCATGCGATATATCCAGCTTGGTTGTGGATTCAAGTCGATCTATAGCTTTCCGGGCTAGATAGGCCAATTTGTTTGTCTGCTTGGGCTTTTTAGGGTCATGCCAGATTGGGAGTCAAGCTTGACGGACTAGCTTGATGGGCTCAGGCTGAGTGCAAATTACTCAGCCTGGCTGTTTAGCAAAGTTGGATTTGAAGTGGGATAGTCAACCCGGGTCGATCTAGGTTGATCTTGCAATAAGTATAACTTGACTTATCGGGCTGAGCTAACAAGTTTTCTTAATAATTGGGCCAACCTCATTATTTATCCAAGTTGATTCGAAGTTTGTCGTGCTGGGATGACTGGGTTGTTTGGCTCATTGGTCCAGCTCGGAGTTGTAATTGGGTTTGATCCAAGTTGGCGGATTTTGTCCACTACAATACTAACTCAATTATCATATTTATAATTTATAAACATAATAAAAAATTAATTTTAACTAAATATATTTAAGCTTAATATTAAAAAAAATTTAAAATATAAAGCAGAATTCACAATAACAAAAATTGATATTATGAAAAAACAAGAAAATTGATAATAATTTTTTTTGAAAAATAAAATTATTCAAACAAAGAAAATACGAGTGATGAGAGAGAATTTTTTAATTTTAATCTTTCAATAAATATAACTTTTATATTTTAAATCAAATTGAAGCTCTTATTGTGATCTTTAATTTTGTATGCATATTAAATATTTTATATTTAGATTAATTGGCAACAAAAAATATTTTTTATTAACTCTATTATTTTAATTGAAGTAGTCTATAATAACAATATTGTCGGGGGGAGAAAAAAGATGCAGACGTCCACACTTTGCTCTAAACCTTAACGCCGCCAACCTTGGTTGCCATGGATTCAGCCGCTCGTTCGCCGCTGACCGGATTCAAGGATAAGGGAGTGCTCAATCTCCCCGTTGTGTCCTCTAACTTCGTCTCTCATGCTGTGTCACGAAGCGGAACCCTAGGGCTCGCTAACCCTATTCTTGGGGCTTCATCCAATACAGTCATTGGGCCGGGATCTTCATCTATGATTCCAAGCAAGTCCGGCGAGGGTCCTACTCGATCGCCATCATCATTGCATGGGGAGAAGGGTTCTTATGCCGATATTGCTCTGAATAGGCCGGCTAAACGTCCGGACTTCCCTGCTCACCGTTATTATGCCTTACGTCCCACGAAGGACGGGGAACAGTTTTCTTTGAAAGTCCCTCGAGAGATGTATCTTCATAACGTGCAAGATTTTAACCATGCTCTCACCGGACGCTTATTATTACAGAAAGGGGATCAACCGAGATCCTCTATGGAACTCAAAGGGAAACTTCAACGTTTGTGGCAAACCTCTCCGGATTGGCAATTAATTCCGTTGGGAAAGGGGTATTTTACGTTACGTTTTATGAATGCGGAGGATAAAGCCATAGCTAAGGGGAAGCTTATTTGGGAACTGATGAATGCTTATTCGGGAATGCACGAAACACTTTTATCCGTTTAAGGAAAACTCGCCGTTGGCTAATGTCTGGGTTCACATCCATTATTTGCCAATGGAATACTGGAAACCGGAGATACTTGCTGGTATTGGAAGATTTTTAGGCCATCCACTGAAAATTGATGGGGCTTCGGCTGCCCGTGTTTTTGGATAATATGCACTTATATTGGTTGAAATAGATATGTCCCATACTCTTCATGAAAATTTTCTCATTTATGGAGGGGACGTCTTCTTCCATGTTGAATTTGTTTTTGAAAACTTGCCTTTGTATTGTTGTTGTTGTAAGATTACGGGGCACTAGTCGGATAGATGTCACAAGAATCAAGATAGAGAAGAAGGCGGTAAGGCTGTTGATAACACTTGATTTTTCATGTTCATATGATGTCAATTTTATAGAAAATTGAGTGTTGGATAGTTGTTTTGTGCTTAAATTGTTTTATCTTGTGAAATAGTATGATACTTGTTCGAACTTTGATGAATTTTACATAAATTTTGAATCTAAATTTGGATTAGTGGTAATTATAAAAGTTGTAGATCATCACGATATGTGTTCGTGAGCACAAACAGATCGTAAATCGGAGTTCGAACAAGAGAGATATGGCCGAAACAAGAAATTCGCGCGTAGTAGTAAATAGTGTCTGACCGGAATTTCTGAATTTTCGGGTTTTTTTAGATTTATCAATATTTTAGAGTTCTGTACTGTATTTATCCATGTGCCTATATATATATATGTGTGTGTGTGTGTGTGTGTGAAGGAATATTAAACTGAATTAATACTCGATTTGCCTCGAAGATCGTTTCTTGGAATATTATTAATTTATCATACAACGATTAATCCCTAACATGCTCCTATGAATTTAACAACTGCACGTTGGAGTTAGAAAATACCTGAAGAATTCCTAAGAATTCGTCAATCCGTCGCTGAACAGGTCAGCCAACTTCAACGCTTTGTTTGACCCTTCAAATGACCACCAATCGTATTTTGTGCAGAAATACGACTTCTTCGTCTTCGAAAGAGATTTCCGTGGCCACCTATTTCACCTCAATCGGACTTCTGTAGAGGACGTTATGGCTGTTCTTCCGAAATTGCCAGAACTTGATTTCCTGCGAAAATCTGACTCCAGCTCAGATCTTCTGAACTGTATCCCGCTCAGCTTTCACCGTTGGATGGACAACGTTCTATGAAAGTCCCAAGAGAGAATGCTCCACACGATTACCTGCGCCCCACACAGCTCTCAAAACCCTAATTTTTATCAGTGCGTTTTCCTGAGAGCTGACAGCTGTATTTATAATAAAATAAATACGTGTAGGCACAGAATTAGTGTAGGAGGCGTTTTTCTCTTCTTCTAGGGCTAGGAGACTTTGGACCAGTCCAGGGACCAGATACAAGGAATAAAGATGGGCCTCAAATAAATTAATTTATCTATGGTCAGCCCAGATCATAATTAATTTATAAATATCAGTTCATTCCACTAGAGAACCAATATTAACTTACCCCTTTATTGCCGGTGATGAGTCGGGGCTTGTATTTAGACTTATTAAATCCTCGTATTTAAAATCTCCGACATCCATTAATTAATTATAGCTCTGACAACCTTAATTAATTAATCTCTTTGGTAATCCTTAAGCAGTAGCACTCAAACCTTATTATTGCGCTTGAACTTAATCAACCTGCAGGGTTTAGCGCAATAAACATTATTGAGCTCCTTAAGGGGATGTCATTATCCTATATCGGATACGAGTACTAATACAGATAATCAGATATCATATATTAACCGCTATCACCCAAGATACAGAGTACTCAAGTTACTATATAACTCTCGCTCATAGTAAGTCAAAGTGATAAACGAATCAACATATATATATCTGACATCTTATTAGTATTAAGATCTTATAAGTCACCGAGATCTCTAATTCTTCACTTAAGTCAGATAGAAGAATATATCTCACTGTGGTCCTATCAATATGTTATGACGTACCAGTATAGACAAGTAGTCAAGACAAACTACTTCCATCTATACCGCAGCCTAAACCAATAACTTGTCCTAGAGTTATTTCGGCTGTGATCATATTATATCTCTTAAGGTTATTCCAATTATATGGTCTTCTGTGATCTACAACACACCATATAATCTACTTATATAGAGATAGAGAACATACATATGCAATTATGAACACAATCAGATAGGAGATTAAAATAGTGAACTTAGGAAACATTGTATACAAGCATAAAACGTTCTTGCTTTCAGTATACAAATCCAACAATCTCCCACTTATACTAAAGCAAACTTTTAGTATACAATGCGTCTATTTACCAATCACCTAACACTTCTCCCACTTATACTTAAAGTTTCCTAAGTGGGTGGCATCAATCGCATTCCCATCCTTCAATTACCATTTGCGATAAGCCTTTTGTGAAAAGATTAGTAGGTTTCTCCAATATGTGAGAATTTATTCTATGAGCACAAAAACCTCGATTTACGAATAATCGTATAACTTGGTACTGCTCCATGTGTTTGACCCCTTGTGATTCTTGGATTCCTTAGAGTTTGCAACTGCACTTGAGATACCACGAAGGTGATGCTCTCACGCAAACTAGGAATCACCCTTAGATCCTGGAGGTAGTGGTCAAACCAAAAGGTTTTACCTCCCAAGGAAAACACATAGCTCGAGGTAGTTATTCTTTGTTCCGGTCAGCCTGGAAATCCGAAATCGTATAATCCAAAAAGGAACTAAACTGTCTAACTAGTAAACTATCCTTATTCTCTAGTTATGAACTTGAGAATATAATTTACCACAGTTCAGTGTTAGGTAATATGGGCCGAAAAAGGAAAGACAAATAATGCACTCAACCCAATTAATTAGAGGATAATGTTTAGTTAATTAGTGGTGTTAAGTAAGAGTATGGTGGGCCCATTTGGTAAAGGATTGTAATTTTAAAAGTAAGAGATGGTATATATGTCCAAAAAGCAGAGTGAATAGTTAATTGGTGGACAAAAATTTAGAGGCAAATGGGTAGTTGATTGGTGAACGGAGGGAGTACTAATATTTAAATTGTAATATTCTTTATTACTATTATTATTATTATTATTATTATTATTATTATTATTATTATTATTATTATTATTATTATTATTATTATTATTATTATTAAGATGAATAACTAATTATGATAACAACGTATTAATTAAAACGAGTATGTGTAATTAATCAAGTTTTAAACGAGTGTGAATATATACATTCTAAACATACCAATGTGGTTGAGCCCTAACTTCACAATTTTGATTTATTTAATGCTATGCAACGACCAAGAATTTTGAAAGGTTGAACCTTAATTTCATTGTTTCGCTTCATTGTCGTGCTCTTCTATGATCAACAACTCAAATGTGACTAAAAACTTTACCTAAATAAAAGTTATTCTATAAATTTTTACTTATAAACTACAATGTAAAATTATTCTTTGTCAAAATTCGACGACAAGTGGCGGATTCAAAAAAAGCCAAGGGAGCTTAAGCACCTACTAAACATTTTTTCCTTTCTAGTTATTATTCTTTTAAAATTATTGAATTATTGATATTTTATGTAAATCTTTGGATAATAGTCTCCATTACTAAATTGAATTATAAAAAAATTATCTTTTCGAAATCTCAAACTCACTGACGACATACAACTTACATATCATATCTCAAATATTGCCGTGAAACTGTTAACATTAATAACATAGCTAAGATTTTATAAATGTATCATACAACATAAATTAATAATCCGTCAAATTTGACGGGCTACAAAACTAATTTATTAATATATAAAAACATAGTTTTAAAACATTTTTTTTTGGCGCCAAATTTGACATTTTTTTAAAAATATATAATCACGCGATCATAAATTATTCTAAGAAGTGGTGGCCCATTTTTTTTTTCCTTAGTAGATTAAGATAATCATTCACTTATTTGGTAGATAGAGTTGTTGAAAAATTAAACCGAGCTTTATTGATTATTTTTTGTAGTTTATATTTTAACTATTTCTTCATATCATTCTTTCTCATTCAATTGTTATGTCAATAATCTTTTCATTTTCTTTTATGTTAGTTTTAATTCTTATTCAATTTGATTTGTTTGAGTGATAAAAAAAAATTAAATTCTCAATTACTTTTTATCCATAAATCAAATTGGATGCAGCTGAGATCACGGTAGGCTCCGAGCAACAACATCATTTTGATCTGAAGCAGCAGTTTCACCAATCCAAAAATCCAAGAACTTCAAAAAAAGAAAATCAAATTCATAAATCCAAAAGGCTAAGAACTTTTTGAGAAAGAGAATTGCATTTGTAGAAGAAGACGAAAAAGATGCAACACTGGATCTCCAAAGGTACCTGCTAATTGATACTCCCTCGGTCCACGAAAAAGTGCCCTACTTACCCCTTTTTTTTTGTCCATGAAAAAGTGCCCTGTTTACCTTTTTGTACATTTATACCCTTTACTTTTCAATTTATTTACAACTTATGTCATTAATAAATCCACCCTTTTATTTAATCTATGCAATTAACCCACACAATTAACTCACTAATTAAAACTACGAATCCAACTCCCCCATGCCTAATTAATCCCATTTCCCCCAAAATTAAATTACTCTTTCTCTGAACTCAAACAAGTGGAAGAAATACACACAATTAGGGGTGAGCAAACCCAACCCGGACCCGTCGAACCCGCCCGAACCGACGGATTCTGTCCGGACCAGACCAACCCACTATATGTGTTCGATCCAGATTGAGTCTATTTTCTAGGACCGTCCGGATCGAAATCCGATCGAACCTGGAACCGACCCATACTCTAAATTTAATATTTAATTTATATATTCAATCTCATGTTTTTTAGATGCAAAATGACATTAGATAAAACATGGAGTCTTTCCTTGTTTGAGTGAATTATATACAATTGGAATTTTTTTTGCGGAAATAACATTAGATGCTAAAAATTATTGAAGTTAGATCAATCTCATGTTTGACTTCATACGTCTCAATTCATGATTTTGCTTCTTTTAGATTTTGAAATGATGATACTTCATCAATATTATGTTGTTGCTGCTTCTTAACCGATTTTGAAATGCTGCTGCTTCTTACGCGATTGATGAATATATTAAATGAATTGATTATTGATGATATATTAATGTACAAAGAACTAAACTGCAGCTGTAAATTAATTGGTTATTATTGTAGGTGATAAAATGTCGATAATATGGAAAAAAATTAAGTGAGAAATAGGGAAAAAAATAATTTCGGCATCGGCGGGTCGCATCCGGAATAATAAATATGTTCTGAAAATTAAATCCACTTCACGTGTGAATTCTAGTTGCCAACTAATAAATTAATTTCTATAATTATACAATAAAATAAAAATTAAATAGTCTTTAACATTAAAATAGGCATAAAAAAACAAGAATGGATATGTTAAATAAAGACACAAGAATTAAAATAGGCATAAAAATTAAATAGTCTTAACATTAAAATCGACATCAATAAAGAGTAGGATTGTTTAAACTCTCAACAACTAAAAGACAATAAAATATGTGACAATAGACACTTGTAGCCAAAAGCATATAGTTTATGACTTTGGTAGCCACCACTTTTAAAGTATGACTTTAGGGGTCAAAATGGAATGAAAAGACAATCTCACCCTTACTAATTATTGAATAAAAATAAAGAGAAATTGAATTTACTCCTCACCCACCTCCAACTGCCAACTCAGCAGCTCTTACTCCTCACCCACCCCATCTTCATCGTCTCTCTCTCTCTCTCTTTCCATTTTCATTTTGGCTTCCATTACTCTTTCTTCCTCACCATTAATGAAACTGCCGATCTTATTCTTCATCGTACCTTTGATTTTCGTAGGTTAAGATGGTTCGTACAGCTAAATTAATGTGATAATAAATGAGGATGTAAGGTAGGTTGGTGAAGAAATGGATGAAAAGTGGATTTGCGTTCTTCTTCCTCATTCTTTTATTTTTTGGTGGAAACCCACGAAAATTTTCTCCAAAAAAATAGCGATTTTTTTATTTGAAAACACTTGGGTCGGACGAAATTCTTTGGGCATTCTGATTGTATTTAGGTATGTATGTTAAATTCATGGCAAATGTATCAATTGTATGTCTTATTTTTCGATTTTACTGAGCGGTGAACAGTAATTTTGCAGAACACAGTTGTATTTGTAAATGACACAGTTTAAAATATATTGATATCAAATTCATGATTTGTTGTTTTGTAATGAAAAAATATAGTTTATTCACGTCTAAGACCACATTGAGTGTGAAAAATATAAAATAAATGGTTGATTTTGAGGACACAGTTGGGAGCTATGAATGTGTTCTCAACTGTTCTTAACTACACAGTTAGAAACTCAGTTGCATCCACAATAAAAAAAATGTTGTGCATTGTTGAATTATATACACAGTTGACATATTATTTATGAATTAGCTTAATTATTACTATTTGAATTTGTTAATTAATTATTATTTGAATTTGTTAATATATTCATTAACAAATTATTTGAATTACAAGCTCGTAAAAATCTTAATAATTTATTATTCAAAATTAATAAATATTTAATTTTGTTAAATTAGATAGTTAATTGACTAATGAAGTATATTATTTATTCTTTTATTAATTAAGTTACATATTTTTTTATTTATTTTTTAAATACAATATTTATTTTCTACACAGTTGAGTATAATACGTACACAGTTGATTATGTAAATATTGTGCACAGTTTAATTGTATATACATGCATGATATATACGTACTCAATTACTTTACGTGATTCATTTGCAGATATGTCGTCGCGACGTGTAGCAATTCGTCACGGTGGTCATTGGGAGAGATCTAATTACATAGGTGGGGACGAGGTTCTTGTATACATGCATGTGGGTTTGCTATCATATGATAATCTAGTACGAGAGATTAACGAGCAACTGGATTATGGTGAAAGCGCCTCTGATTTTTTGTTTCACTACCTGTCGAGCATGAGCGATGGTAGGAGAACAAAAGTTGCTTTGAAAAATGATACAGATTTTTTTCGATTGCTTTTGGAACAAAATGACTATCCAATAGTATATGTGGTCAAGAAAGGCAAACAATCAGCTAGAGGTGTAGAAAACCGCACTGAATCAAGGCGTTTTGGAGATGGCAAGCGTCCAACAGTCAACGCGCATACTCAGATAGCCTCTTCCGATGACGACATACCCGATGACGATGATGCTGATGATGATATAGTGTCTATAGATGATGAGATCGTGGACAAGCGTCGTGAAGAGATAGTGTTGTCGGCAATCCATGAATTTACAGGTTGGATTCGCCATCCTGGTCACCTCGAGAAGATGATTGGGAATTGTAAATTTTCTTCTAATGATCGTCATTGGGACAAAGACGTGCATGCTGAAGATGACGATCCTGATTCGCGTAATGAACTCCGCAATTGGTTGATTGTCATCCCAGATGTTGATAGTGTCTTACCATTATGTTGGGATGAACCCTCGTTTCCAAATAAAGATCAACTTGCGGTGAATGCCACATTTCGGTCTAAGGATGAGTTGGCAATTGCTGTAGGGCTTTATCACATGGAGGAAAAAGTGGAGTACGCGGTGGATCGATCCACCGACAAACGTTTGGGTTATATATGCAAACATGACGACGATTGCCCTTTCATGTTGCGTGCAGTACAGAAAGTTGGAATTTGGAGAATCATTAAGTTCATTCCGGACCACACTTGTCGTTCGAATTTGAGTCGCACTGCTCCGAGAATGCTGCCGTCTAGAGTAGTTGCTGCATACTTTTCACGTAAATTATCGGTGGAGAGGGTTGTTCTCATACCGAAAGAGATGATTGATGAGATGCTTAGGCTATTTGGCATTGAGATGGGCTACAAGTTTGCTTTGCGGTCCAGGGATATTGCTATAGAGATGATGTATGGCGCGTTCGAGCAGTCTTATCAGCGACTCCCGACTTATCTATACTTGTTGAGGGAGCGTAATCCTGGGACCCTATATGATGTTCAGACTAGTACTTTGACGGGTGAGTTCCGCTACATGTTTTTAGCTCTTGGACAGTCTATTCACGCCTTTAAACATCATTTGAGGCCTGTCATTGTAGTGGATGGAACCCACCTTAAAGGAAAGAACAAAGGGGTTCTATTCATCGCAGTTACCAAAGATGGGAACGAAGGGGTCTTTCCTCTTGCAATTGGTCTTGGTCCTATCGAGAATGACGAATCATGGACATATTTTTTCTCGATGTTGCGTATGAGCCTAGGAGATCCGCCGGATGACTTACTGATCGTGTCTGATCAACACACGAGCATCCAGAGTGCCATTGAGTCCATATACCCTAATGTTTCTCACGGGTTGTGCTTTTATCATATACAAAAGAACTTGGCGCGATTTGGCCGTCACGTAGCTGAAATATACAAAAATGCAGCCTACAGTTATCGACATGAAGTATTTAACTTCAATTTCACTGCTTTGGAAGCCCACAACCCGGCGGGTGCATACAAAAGGCTGACGGATATTGGGGTTCAAAGGTTAGTTTTCTTATATATTTATTAGTAATTAAATATATATGCTATGCACAGGCTGAGTACAATATGCACAGTTGATCTTTATAGTACACAATCAATTGAATACTTTATACACAGTTGACTGATTTTAAGTTATTTATTAAGGTGGGCAAGATCGAAGTGCCCGGTACGGCGCTACGGTTTTATGACGTCCAATGCAGCCGAAAGTATGAATGCTCGATTGTTATGGGCGAGACGTTTGCCGGTTTGCGCTATGTTGGAAGTGTATCGCTCAATTGTAGAACAATGGTTTGAACAGCGACGCGCAGCAGCTTTAGCGAGAGACCACGAGATAACAGAGGAGGCTTTCAGAAAACTTTCTTTGTCTGTAGAATTGGGTCGTCGGTATAAAGTTTGGGGAACAACGACACATGTATTTAAAGTCGAATCAGAGAACAGGACAACCTTTGTCGATCTACAAAGCTTGACATGCGATTATCGTGAGTTTGATTTGGACATGATACCTTGTCGTCACGCTTGTGCAGCTATACGGTATCTCGGTTATTTATTTAATATAATGTTTCCAATTTATTTAGTTGATAAATGAAATTAACAATTGATCAATTATTTTTTATTTTAGGCATGCCAACCTCAACGTCTATGACTTTGTTGGACGTTATTTCAAACAACATGCTTTATTACAAACTTATGCAGCTCGGGTAGAGCCAGTTCCACAACCTGACACATGTGATGTGCCGACTTCAGTATCTGGCTACATTATTCGACCACCGGTCATCAACCGATAATCTGGACGACCCAAAGACAGCAGAGCTCGATCACATCTTGAGAAATCGTCTACCACACCTCGACAATTTTCCGGTAGGTGTCAAGGACGTGGGCACAATAGAAGATCATGCACGGTATCCATTCCTAGCGAGGCCATCGATTTGAACAACTCGTTGGACCCTGAACCACGGAAGAGACGAGAAAAGAAGTGCAGTATATGTAAGAGTACAGATCATACGAAGAGAAGATGCCCGGAGAAAGAAAAAGACCCGGTTGTTGAAGACTGTGTAAGTCCCGATTAACTGTGTACGTAGTTGTGCACTGTCACCGTGCACCGTAGAACTCTTGCTATTTTCCCGATTTGAAGGACATGGGGCATCGGAAATTTGGATTTTGTATCTCCTACGTCAAATTCAAGTAATAACACATCAAATGGAATACTTGTTTTTTTATCAAACACGTCTCAAATACTACGATGCTATCATATGTACTTTAACACGTACTCTTAGTATACTTAACTCTCATGCGATATATGCCCAATATGTTTGAGGGGGTAATGGAATTGAACACTATTGTCTCGTTTTTATTGAACATAATGCCTATTGATTGAAATTGCATACTTAATTTCACTTAATTGCATCGGAATTACTAAAACATGCCCCGTTTGGGGCAAACTGTGTACGTAGTTGTTAAACTGTGTACGTAGTTGTGTACTGTCACCGTGCACCGTAGAACTCTTGCTATTTTCCCGATTTGAAGGACATGGGGCATCGGAAATTTGGATTTTGTATCTCCTACGTCAAATTCAAGTAATAACACATCAAAGTAATTGAAAATAAGTGCACAATAGTTAGATAAATTCGTACACATCCAAAACAACCTAAGTCATAGTTCAAAACATCCCAAATCATAATATAACTAAATGCTATCAAATAGTAACAGAAAAGATCCGACGACCAACGCGAAGTCTATACTGGGACAGGTACTGCTCGTCGATAGACCCTCGGTGATGCTCTGTACTCGTCACGAGACGATCGAGTATCATGGTGCAGAAGGGGCCGCAACTAGTTGAGTCCGTCTGACAAAAATGATCCGACGTAGGCATCAATTTCAGTGGAATCTCATACAGTTCCTCCAGCTTCGGATCGTGATGCTTCCAGTAGTTTGACAGCCTCAAGAGTCGGGGAAGAAGACGAGTAATAGGCTTCAATTGCAACTCACGCTGGGATAATGAAACCCTGGCCTGAGTATCATACTTGTATGCCAAAGAGTCGTACAACTCAGCAATCCATTCGTGCAATCGTACACGAAGGACGACCCAATGACAGCCGCCGACATTACATATGATAATAAGCTACATTACATAATAGGAATTTGTGTTAGCATGTCTATAATAAACAATTATACTCTTAGTAGAAATAAGTACCTGCTTCGCATGCTTCCATTCCCCGATGTCTGCCACCAATCCCTTCGGTGGCTTCCAAAAACCGTAGAGGCTTTTCACCCCATGGCCTACTCCAGTCGGCTTTGGTCCGTGGAGTTTTTCAAACTCACTTTTCAATATCGTCTAAATATGTAACAATGAGTAGATTTAGCAAACATATTATATAATGCTAAACAAAATAATCAAAGATTTTGAAACTTACATAGAAGTCGCATCCAACAATTTTTGTCAACTTTTTGTTCACCGATGGAAATATGCCACATTTCTTCTTCACTCTCTCTCTCACGTAAATCAAATAGCAATCAATTATCTGCACAGTTAAGCTATTTAGACGTGCACACTTGAATTTAAATGTGCACAGATGAAGGTTAATGTGCACAGATGAAGGTGAATGTGCACAGTGGATGAAATATTACCTTCCCGGTGAACTCAACAGAGATATCCTCGATGTCCGCAAAAGTGGCATTGTCCAACTCATGCCCAGTAGATCTGACCACCACTTTTGCATCAGCCGGCTTCGATCTAAATTCTTTGTATAGCCTTTTCAGGCTAGCAGGGGTACCAGGAGCACGAGTACTAACACACGACTCGTACGGGCTCCTCAAGGCCGCAGAGGGACGTGACACTCGTGGACCCAAATCAGGGGGAAACATGTCTTCATCCGAATCAGGGGAATCCTCATCAAAAGGAACTGACGGCGTACTCGGCTCGTTCTCGGCCTGCTCCTCCACGTGCTCCTCCACCTGCTGCGGCTGTGGCTCATCCACCTGCTGCGGCTGCGGCTCCTCCACCTGCTGTGGCTGCGGCTCCTCCACTTGCTGCGGCTCCACCGCTAAATCACCCTCCACCTGCTCTTCTATCGTCTCCACTAGAACATCAACCGCCACCTGTTGCTCATTCTGCTTGCTCTGGTATACCTCAGACTCGACAAGAGGCCTATTTGCAATTGGACCGCCACGACTCACTGATGATGGAGTCGCACTGACAGATGGTGACTCATTCGATTCTTGCCTAAAAATATCAAGCAATTTATGCGCCAAACGGCCTATCCAACCCTTCTCAGAGTCATCCAGCAGCATATGAGGAGATATTCTTCGAGCCAAGCGCTCAAAGTGAGCTTCCTCGTCAATATCTGCATGCTGGCATGGTAATCCATGCAAGCAGCAAGTAGTAGATGGTTGTGCGGGCTCTGGGGAATGTCTCCTCTGTCGCTTCTCGGCCGCTGCACTCGGCTCAGGCTGATGCCCTCTTTTCCTCTTCTTAGGTGGCTCATTTTCTTTGGACTTGTGCTGCCCTCTTTTCCTCTTCTTAGGTGGCTCATCTTCTTCGACCTCCTCAATATCTTCATCTACTAGCAGTTTCTTGGCGGCATGCCTTTTCGAAGGCTGGAAAACCACCGTCATATGATCCTTTCTCACAACACTGAGAAAGAACTCCTGGGCTTCCTCCATAGGAGTAGGTACCATAGGCGTAATCGCCAGCTACACAAAATCAGTTAAAAAAAAGTGTTAACAATTATCATAAAAAACTCACAAAAACCCAATAAATGAAGAACTTTAAGAACTCTTACCTGACGATCGAAAAACTTAGAAAAATCAACAGAAGGGGCAGCATGCGTGTCCCAGTGCAATAAGCGAGGAATGCTCGTGTCGCTATCACGCTTCCCACACAATTTTCCCAATTTCGGTATGACCTCGTACATCCATATCTGAAATGCCCACACAGGGCCGAAGACATGATATGTCTTTCGCTCACTCTGGATTTGGTTTGGATGTTTTGCCACCACACTCATTTGATGGCATAAAATGGAAAAACTGTAGGATCCCCACGGAAAACTCGCCCATGCATCCTCGTCCTCTACTAAGGCCCACACCCAGTCCTCTATCCATAAGCTATCCCCACGACAAATCAAGATGTGGTATAGGATAATTATATTGGCAGCCTTCAAGTAATCAGCCGGATCCCTCAATAATCCAGTATTGAACTCATGTTCCAACATCTTAACCCTCACTTTCCCGCCCTGAAAATGACGCATGTGCAGGCTGTCGGGGATGGCATAATCATCCTTTGTTGGGTCGAATTTGCACGGACCGAACCTAAGCCCCGTGACTAAGGCATAATCCCGGGCTGTGAACCTAAGCTCATGCCCACCAACAAAATAGCGCTGCTCGAACGCTGGGAAGCTAACATCATGCAATTCTCGAGCAATGAACTCGGACAGAGCATTATTGGCGCTGTTCGAGTGCCTCATTTGGGCTAAATGTCCAAATGCTCCATCGAGTAACCTTTCTTCCAGACCCATGCTATGAAGCTTTCGTCGAACCCGGGTTAGCACCTCAACACGCACATAAAGATTTGTGCGCGCTTGATATCCTTGCAATTCGGGCCTCACCCATTTAAACCGGCCCTGCAATTATTTAAAATTACAAATAAATAACAATTCATTGCCTAAAATACAACAATAATTCTCTATAAGCATTAAGCAGTAAATTGATTATTATTCTATCAATTGTGCACACATTATTCAACTGTGCCCTAATGCATCAATTGTGCATAATCAATTTCATTAACCAATTTCATCTAAATCAATCGCAACATTAATTGAAAAACCACATGCATTGTAACACAAATAATCTAAACAACACCAATTCCTCATATTACAACTCCCACATTGCATTTATCGTCAAATTCCAACTAAAATTATAAAAAAAAATGACAACTTACTTCTTCCATTGGAGGCTGTTCTTCAACGATTTGCTCGTCCATCGTCGCCGTTGATGGACTCCCGGCAGCGGTAGTGGTGTGCTCTTCCACTGTCGCAGGTTCTTCAACTTGTTTGCTTAGACATTTTTGATTTTTTCGAAGGCAAAGAAGGGGTTTTTTTATGCCTCTTCGATTTTGAGAAGGGGGCTTTTTTTTCCGACTATTTTACGAACCATCGTGCGCCGCCGCTGCTGAAGCTCTCTCGCTGCCGCCGCTGGAGCTCTGTCTCCGCCCTAAGCGCCGCCCGCTGAAACCCTAAGCGTCGCCCGCTGGAGTCGTCGTGGAGAAGAGGCGCTGGAGGTTGCGCTGTGAAGAATCGCCGAGAAGAAACGCAAATGGGGAAGAACGGACGGTCGCCGTGAAGAAGCGCAAATGGGGAAGAACGGACGGAAATTTTGAAATGGGGAAGGGAACGGTTCGATGGTTTTGAAATGGGGAAGAAGAAAGATGAAATTCGGCCTTTTTTTTAATTCTTAAGTCAAACTTTTGATTTTTTATTTTGTTTTATTACATTTTTCTTTCAAGTCAAATACTATTTCAATTTTGCTTTATTTTTATTGACTAATTAGTAAGGGTAACTTTGTCTTTTAATAGCATTTTGACCCCTAAAGTCATACTTTAAAAGTGGTGGCTACCAAAGTCTCAAACTATATGCTTTTGGTTAGTTGTGTCTTTCTCCCATAAAATATTAACAAAGCACTACCCCTATTGTAATTTTTACCCCACTCAAAACAACTTTATCAGCTTTCTTAGTACCCGTGCCGGCACCCAAATGGGGCACTTTTTCGTGGACGGAGGGAGTATAAAGTTTAAATGTCGATCTAATTGACATTATTTGCTTATCATTTATACTCATCATTAACAATCAATTTATGTCTATATACTTCTGAGATGGAAAGAAAAAGCGGTGCTAACGAAGACAGTGCCCGATCTCGGAGTTGGATAACAACTCGCTTCAAGACTACCCTAGGAGAAGAAGAAGATGAAGAGGCACTGCTTTTCTCCTCACACGCCCCCTCTCCCCCACAATCTCTATAACCCTAGCCTTCTTTTAATTATGTGCTAAGATTTTTTTGAGTGAACTTAAGAAGATATATAGAGGGAATAGATCTAATGGGCCAAGCCTAAGGTAGTGCTTATTTTATTCTCTTTTCTAGGCTCACTGAGATGTAATGAGCCAACCTAAGGGTCTACTACTAAGACTAGAGTTAGGTCTTACATAAATTAAATTTAAAATAATGAATATTTGTAAGAATAAATGATAAGGAAATGATATGAGACCATGTCCTAAAAAAAGAAAATAACATACTCTTTACAAACCATCAAAATGGAAATTGTGACATACTCTTGGCAGACAGAGGGAATATTTCTTTTTTAACTTTTTATGTTAACCCACAAACCAAAAAAAGAAGACTTAAGTATCAAATACGCTCTTAACATAGAGACCCTAATTACGTCTAGCACTCTATGGTTGAGGTTGGTTCAACTAAATCCTCGAAGTCCTTAATTTCGTGCAATTAGCCCCTCCGACTTAACGGTCGTTTAACACTGTTAACTATTTTAATTTTTTTTATTTCATTGGTGGTGGAACCCACGCCTTCTTCTTTGCCAAGCTCGCCGGAAACACATCTCCACCACCGCCGCCGCAGCATCGAGCTCTGACTCGTGCATCTCCCGACACATCTCATGGCTAATGAAATCCTGCTTTCCCAACCCCCAGCAGCCCCACCACCCCTCTCCACCACCACTATCGACGGCGCCGACACCACCATTTTGAGCCTCCCCGATGATCTTGTCCTAGAATGCCTATCTAGAGTTCTCACTCCATCTTTCCTTCTCTCCCTTTCATCTGTTGCCACTGGGCCTACCTCCTCAACTCCCCCGCCTTCCACCTCTTCCACCACACCCTCTTTCACAGCGTCCCTGCTTTCTCTCTCTTTTCGCATTTTCGATTAGTCTAAAATTGGCCGAAAAATATACATCATCGATCGAATGACGATGCTGCGGTGCGACACATGGACAAGGACGCTTGTGCCCAATGCTGGGATGACCTTTTCAAGGAAGAAGTTCGCGCCGCCGCCGCGATCGACGAGAAAATACTCGTATCACGTATAACACCCTATACTTGACTTGAGTTAAACTAAACCCCCGATCCTCTGCCCTAACGGTGTTAAACGGCCGTTAAGTCGTAGGGATTAATTGTACGAAATTAAGAACTTCGAGGGTTTAGTTGAACCGACCTCGACCATAGGGTGCTAGACATGATAAGGGCCTCTATGTTAGGGACGTATTTGATACTTAACCTAAAAAAGAAAAGAGTAGTGTAGCTGGAGCAGAAGAAAAGGAAATGGTCAGCTCAAAATGTTAAATGACTACCATTTCAATTGGACTACAAATTTGACTACGAAATAATCCACCTCATCACCAAATTATAAATACGGAAACATGCTGCCGCGAGAATACAGAGTATCATATTTAAAAACAGAACAAATTCATCGGATGAGAGAAACTGGTTTTTGTCAACCAAGTTGAACACCTCGCAATATCTGCTTAGTCAGCATCCAACTGTTGTCTTCATTTTTTGGAAATAAGATGTTTAAAATTATCGTTTCCATAAACGACCTTGTTGTTTCTGCTCTTGCATTCGCCTGCACCTCAAAGATAAACATATTAGGCATTTCGGGACTCTATTCCAGCACATGTTTCCATCAGCGCTGGGACAACCAACAAAAAGTGAAATGACTGCAACATGAAACACCTTACCATGCATTAAATTAACATAGAATTTCTAACAAATTCATAATGGAAAATAAATGAGTAATAGTAATTGTACATTTCATATACCAAGATAAGCAGAAAATAAAGCTGCATTACCCATTATATGACTATTAAACTCTTCACTAATTGCTGGTTGGATATTAAATAACCCAGTATTTAAGAAGATACTACACTCATTGGGGAAAAAAAATTCTTCCTTTGCTACCAATTTTCCTACCTCAACCTCAAACCAAAAAGGAAACGGCCAAAAAAAAAAAAAAATAGAGGAAAATAATTTATTGGTTGTGGAAAAAAGAGGAATGGGATAAGCTCTCTACCCAATTAATTATCAAGAAAGACCAAACTATGTAACCCCACCCACAGAAGAAGAAGAAGAAGAAAAAAAAAAAACAAAAAAAACAAAAAGAAAGCAAAGGAAACTGACCTTTGAAGTTCTTTGGATCGTTCAATGAACTCTTTGGCAACATCACACCCTTGATATGAGGCTAGAACAGTTCTGATGTCAGCTGGTTTGTGCTTAGCAACATCTGCACTCAAACAATTTAAACCACATATTCCAACAGAAAATAGATAGAAATAAAACGTCACTCATCAAGCAGGTTGGCTCACAAAAACGAAATTGTAGGTCCAATGCTTACATTCAAGAAATGGAATGAGATCTAGAAGTGCAGTATCGTCCTGTTCGCCTTGCCACGGTTTTAATTGAACAGAGTTCTCGGGCTGAAGGCTACTTTCTAGAGCATGACCACTAATGTATATAACCTTTGCAGGATCCCGATTCAGCATCGACAGGTCCTACAGAAAGACTACGTCAGAAAAAGCAATATTCTATTTCTGCCTATGAAATAATATCAGAAGGAGCATTGAAATTAAAACAAGGAAAATCAAGCAAGCTTGCAAGTATTAATAGAGTGTTGATAAGGGAGAGATGAATCTTTTCTTTAAATCTTCACCATAATCAGAATTAAATATCAAATGAAATGTTCTCATGGTGCTAAATTGCCTTCACAAATGAATAGTAGCAGTTCTAAATCTTGTATAGAAACATAGTACCCATCTAGAATGTATTCTTACAAAGTAGCTTAATTCTTCAAAAAAAAAGTAGCTTAATTGATTGAAAAACAGCAACTCACATCGTTGATTCTATGTTGATTGCTTCTTTAGCAACATGCCTAATAAAAACAAGTCAATGTTGTGAAGTGAGATCTCATAATTATGTAACAGCTACTTTTTTCAACAAGAAAAAGAGGGAGGGGAAATGGTGAAAAATAAAGCAAGCACTCAATAATTTGACAGAAAGAAACAGAATTGAATTGCCGGGCTATTTAGTTGCGTGATAATAACTGAGGGAATAATTGCCCAAGCAAGTAGCAAGTTAGACATAAGTAAGAGCCTTTCATCTGTAGCTATCTAGCTATTTACTTAATAGTTCATCATAGGTTAGTGTTAACATTCTATCACTAAATTAAAATTTACATCAGAATAAATAAGCACTGACTAACATAATTTGCGTTTAGCATTTGAAGCACATGCAGTGATATATATACTAACATGAAAGTATGAAACAGACAAATTCAACAGGAAACAATGAGCATGCATTTAGCATCAAAATTAGAAGTCCTGACATGATTATTGCTACAATGTTCCTCTGTTTCTCCTCTATTTTTTGTTGGATATATTTCATCAGTGGCAGTGACATTATGTGTGCATAAATGTTCAAATGACATTGTAAGTAAAAGGGAATAGTCATACTCTATAGTGCTTGCCGTTAACATATTTTGTTTCACCCCTTGAAAGCCTATACCGGATACAGTGTTTTGTATCCAATCTTTCAACAACAGGATCCACGTACTGAAGTTGTGAGGACGGATACATTAAGTGCAATAAACAAAAAAAGAGATTAGATTAGTAATATAAATGAGGTGAAAGCAACAATGTATTTTTTTTAGTATCTCAAAAAAAGAAAACTTACCATACTTGGTTGGTCAGAGTAGACTATGATTTCATAATATTGAACTAAATACTCAAGAAAAGCATCAACACCAGGCCTCTTAAATGTTCTCCACCCACGGTCACGCTTCAAAGGCACAATCAGGAAAAAGAAACGCAGAGGTTAGTATATCAACCCCATCAGATTCGCTTTAATTAAGAAAAGAATTTGAAACCAACATATATGAACAAATGCGTGTGCACTTACATTATATACATATATAATGGATGGTTTATAGTAAAAACTTTCTCCCCTTAAGAAACTATGAATGGTGTTTCTTTATAAACACATTAATGCTTCTTTATACATACAATAATGCTTCTTCTATGTTAATTAATGCTTCATTATATACACCATGCTCCTTTATACACATATTAATGCCTCTTTATGCATACAATAATGCTTCTTTATACATACAATAATGCTTCTTCAATGTCATTGCCTTTTATATACTCCCTTCGTCCCATAAGAGTGTGCACTTTGTGCTATTTTGGTATGTCCCACATTAGTGTGCACTTTCCTTTTTTGGACACTACCCCACCACAAACCTCTTATTTTTACCCCTACTTTATCGATCTATTTACAACTTTACCACAAATGGCCCACCACAAATCCCTTACTTTTTTTTATCTCACTATCATAACACTAATAAAAGTGGGCCCCATCTTCTACTCATAACACACTCACCTAACATTTATTAAAATTCATGCCACCAACAATCATGCATACTCTTATGTGACAGAGGGAGTATTACATTAAAGCTTCTTTTTATGACAACCATAGATTAGACAAAGAGAAATGGTCCCGATTGGTCTTTAGTTAACTAAGGGGAAAAAGGTTTTAATGAGGCAATTTAAGGAAGCAACTTAAATAATGACTAGAGCAATGTATAATTATTAATTACACATAATGTAATATGAAATCATTGCATTCACCTATGAGATACTCCCTCAAGTTATTTTAAATCATTGTATAATTATTAATTATTAATTACACATAATGTAATAGATACCATCAAGTTAGTTCACAAAGTAAAAATAGTTGAAGAACAAGCACACAAATGATACCTTCCAATCTGAGTATATCAATGTCTCATTCAAATCTAGAACAAGGGTAAAAACATGTTGCTCCAAAGGGTGCAAATCAGGGAGAAGCTTATCTGATGTTGGTTCAGTGAAACCCTGAAGCAAATCAACAAGACATAGAAAGAGTCTTTAAGTTAGATGATCAGGGATTAGAAAAAAGTAATGAATTCTCGCACTCAAACGTGAAATGCTAACATTAGAATACCTTAATGTGTTCTTCAGCTAACGTCCTCAAATCAAGGTAGACATCAACTAATTTAGCAGGAACTGTAACACATAACAATAAAATGAAACACCCAGTGAAATTAAGGCATGATCTTCATTCTTCAAGAATAGTACTGAAAATAATTGGTAAAGAACAGACAAAACAAACTATTCTATCTTATCCAGTTACAGTAGTAGTACAAAAGAAGACCTTAAGAAGAAAACAACTTCACCTGACATTGCTGCAGCACGTAGATAAGCTTGAAATTTCTGCAAAAAGAATTTGTTAAATGGATTGTTAATGACAGGAAGAAAGTGAATCTCTAATCTTAAGAGTAATCCAAATAGCCCACAAGATCACACACACATAAGTAGCAGTTTTATAGATCAAGTAAATCGCTACCCTTCCTATTTCCCCAAATCTTATCGATAGGCATTCCCCAGAGACATATCAAGCTCCAGGGTAGGGCAGGGGTAGTTGGATTAGAGCATCCCAACAAACAGAAACAACTACAAATTATAATGCTCCAGAATGTCCAACATTAATTAGATGTTACCAAATTAATCATAGAAGGCATTCTCTGTAAGAACATAGACAAACTTTTATGGACAAGAATGAAGCTTATTAGTTTACAGAGTCACATAGATGTTTTAGACTTGTGTTCTAGTTTAGAACGCCATTAAATCAGGAAAAGGGGGTTGCCTGTACTTGTCTTCTTGGTGCCTCAACATGTGATCATCCAACTACAGTCATATTTTCTACAAACAAAGGGCAATATTGATGTAAAAACATGCTTCCTCCAAACTCATCAACACTCACTACATGTCACCACCCACCATCATACGCATTTCAGAAATGGTTAAATTTTCATATCTCCGGCCTTCCACATGAAGATAAATGAATTCGAGCAGATGCTTCATAATAATAATAAAATAAAATAAAAAAGTATTTCCAGACAGCAAGAAAATACTCCAATGCAATAATCATGCGAACTAACATAAAGGCAAAAGCTAAACAGAAAGGGGATAGAAAGCGCACATCTAGAGAAGTTGCATCATCGCCTACAGTGTACTTGGTGGCAGATGCACGAAAGTTCTTTGTCTTCTGATCTACCTCATCGGTTGTGTAGGCTGCAAATAAACATGTAATTGCATGTAATTAGGTATAATTTAACAGTATCTCGTTTACGAAGTTTTTTTTTTTTTTTTATAAATTACATAAGTAAATAAATAAATTCAAAGGACGCGCGAAGGAAGACTTTAAATGCAGATATGCAATTCCAACTCCGAGCCGAAATTCCATAATATAGCAACTGAATCGTCAATTCAAATAGTCTCTCAAGTAACATCCATGATTACTGATGGTGCTATGATGATTTTATATATAAATACATATATATAACATAATTTTCTAAAAAAAAAAAAAACCAGCAATAAAAAGGAAGTCCTATATTTCGAGACGTCTATTACTAAGTTCTTCAAATAACCAATAGATTAACGCAGGAGAATTCATATACTCACCTGAATGAGGAAAAGTAAAATATTGAATGGGGACCAGAACATTGTCGGAAGTTCAAACAGAAACCGAAATTTAAATGCGAAAGAGAGATACCAACCATAGGTGGCGTAGCCGGATGTGGCGATACCACCGGTAAGGGCGGCAACGAGACCGTACTTGAGAAAGCCCCAGGAGCTCTTTGGAGACTCTACTGCCGGCGGCGGACCGCTCGGAGGCTGCGGCGTCTGCTCAGTGAGGACTGATGCTGAGATGATGGAATCTCTCGGGGTCTCATTGGCCGCGCTCGAGGAAAATCGGCGATTAATCCTCGAACACGAAATGATAGAATTTAATCGCGAGCAATTCCGAGATAATGCAGACATTGATCAAAATTATTTGTTGATTTGTAAGGGATGAGCCTCGCACTTTAGGGTTTATGTCCTAGGCCAGAAAATGGGAAATTTAGTGGCGATGCTGATTACTAAACCGAATAGTAATTGAATATAGTCTGCACATGCTCGTCTGTAACGTCGTAAGACTGTGACTTTCCATCAATCCAACTTTCAATTAAAATATTTATTTTTCTCCGTTTCATACACACAAACACAACCCAACATTTATCTTAAATCTACTCCTATTAGTAACACTCACATGATCTAAATATCTTTTTTTATTTTATTTTATTCTTATTTTTATATTAGTCACAATAATTTTTAAATAGGGAAAATATGCAGATAGGCCCTTTAAGTGGTAACCCTTATAGCGTATAATCCCTCTTACTCACTGTGTGTGCAACTAAACCCTCGAATTCAAAAAAATCGTGCAATTAGGCCCCTCTGACCAAACGGTGTTAATTATTCAGTTAGTCAACCGTTTTTTTAATTCTTTAATTAAAATGTGGTTGTTCCTTCGCCTCGCGTCTTCTTCGTTTGTCCTAAGTTCTGTCCGCCGCCTTCTACCAGATCTGCGATTCCAATCGCCGGTAATCGAGCCGTCCAGATCTGAACTCCTGTCTCCGTCGCTTCATCGTTTGGTGTTCTTCGACGGTCGATTGCTCGCCGCCGCCTCCGCCTCAGGCGCTAATCGGCCCCACCTCATCGTGAATCGATTGGGCTGCGAGAAGAAGAAGAAGCACCGGTCTTCTTTCCCGCTGAAGAAGAAGCACCACCGCCAAGCTGTCTCTAGCACCGCGCTCGGCTCAATTACGCCCGCGTCTCCGAGCTCCGCTTCGACGGCCTCGGCCTCTCAGGCAAGATCAACCGAGGCCTCGAGAAGCTCCAGTCCTTCAAGCTGCTCTCCCTCTCCAACAATAACCTCATAGGCATCATCACCCCCGACCTCGCCCTTATTCCCAATCTCGAGCACCTCAACCTCAGCCGCAACTCCCTCTCCGGCAACCTCCCGCCTTCTCTCTCCACCGTCCAAGTTCCTTGAACTCTCGCACAACGCCTTCTCCGGCCCGCTTAGGCTCGCCGCTCAGGCCATCCACTCTTCTCCGTGCGGGGCGTGTCGAACATTTTGGCGGCGAATCAGGCGAAGCTGTTCAGAGTGAAGAAGCTGGCCGGATTCCGGCGAAAGAGAGAGGCTGAATGGTGAAGGTGGGCCCCACATTTAATTAAAAAATTAAAAAACGGTTGACTAACGGAAGAATTAACGCCGTTTGGTCAGAGGGGCCTAATTGCACGGGTTTTTTTGAGTTCATGGGTTTAGTTGCACACACAGTGAGTAAGGGGGGCTATACGCTATAAGGGCTACCACTAGAAGGGCCTATCTGCATCTTTTCCCTTTTAAATATATTTTAAAAAATTAAAATAATAGAGAAAAAATAAAATTTAAAATTTACTTGATCATATAACAAAAATTACAAGAGTTAAACAAAATTAAAAATACACAAAATAAATTATAAATACATATAGAAAATTTAAATTATAGATACAATAAATGCATATTCAATTAGTCGTGTCGAATTTTGCCCATATATGCTCAATTAAGTCCTTCTGAAGAGCTTTGTGAGCTTCGCGATTGCGAAGTCGATCCCTGTTGATCATGTAATTATACAAACTTTGCAATTATGATAGTTGAGTACTTGAGTAGTGAATAGATGCATCTTCATCTGAAGGTAACTCCATCAAAAATTCTGTGGGATCATAATAGTTTTGGTATGTGTCTCGTTCATCTTCCACTATCATATTGTACATGATGATACAAGCCATCATAATTTTTCCATCAAAATCCTATCCCAAATGAGACAAGGACGTCGAATAAATGCAAATTGAGCTTGTAGAACTCCGAAGGCTCTTTTGACATATTTTCTTACAGCCTCTTGGTGTTGAGCGAACAACTTGTGCTTTCGGAGCACTAGACTTGAAATTGTCTTGACAAATACAGCCCAAGAGGGATATATGCCATCAGTGAGATAATAAGCTCTATCATTTTGACGACCATTGACCACATAACTTATCTTCGGTGCTCTACCTTCTAAAATATCACTAAAAACTCGAGATCGATGAAGTACATTAATATCATTGCACGAACCTGGAGTTCCGAAGAACGCATGCCATATCCATAAATCATATGATGCAACGGCTTCCAAAATGATTGTTGGTTTTTCACTTCTTCCTGCATATTGACCAGGTCAGGCAGTAGGACAGTACTTCCATTTCCAATGCATGCAATCAATACTTCCAATCATGCCGGGGAAACCACGTTGTTCCCCAACATAGAATAGTCTTTGCAAATCTTGTTGATTAAGCCTTCTAAGGTGTGTGTCGTCAAAGCAAGAAATGATACCTTCTACGAAATGAATTACAACATCCCTCGTAACTGTTGAACTCATTCGTAAGTATTCATCAACGGCATCGGTTGCGGTTCCATAAGCCAACACCCTCATAGCTCCAGTGCATTTTTGTAGTGGTGAAAGGCTTTACCTACCCGTGCAATCGGGTCTCTGTTGAAAATATTCGTCATTAGCAGTAACAACATCTACTATACGATGGAACAATGATTTCTGCATGTGAAATCTACACCGGAAGAGCTCCGAAGTATACGTTGGATTAGGGATAAAATAATCACTCATCAAACGTTGTTCACCAACTTTACGTTCCCTATCACAATACCTTTTTTTAGTGGTGGAAGAAGAAGTTTCTAAAATAAGATTGGGATTGTTTATGAGCATATCGTCAATAATGCGATTAATTTGACGATTTTGTTGATAACGTCGTTCTTCCCATTCATCTGAAGATGAAGAAGACATTTTGGCTTTAGAATGGGTTAGGTACTGGATATAAGGTATGTTATATAGAAAAATAAATGCAGTGATAAAATTTAATTTTAAGTTATCTGACATGTGCATGTGAACCATTTATTTATCGTTGTTGAGACATTTAGATGCATGTGAAATCTTTGAGAATCTTATGGGTCATGAAGTTGCATGTGAAATGGCAGAGATTAATAAGTGTGCATGTGAATGGCAGAGATTAATAAGTGTGCATGTGAAATGTCAGAAAATGTGTGATGACATTTGCATGTTAAAAGGAGGAAAAGTGTGATGGACATCGAGATGTGAAATGGCAGGACAATTGTGATGGACTACCATGTGAAGAGTGTCAGAGACACTTGTATGTTCAACAATTGAATTGAAAATTCAAACAAATTACATAGAGTAATACAGAATTGAAATAACATAAATTAAAATTACACAATTGAAACATAAATTAAAATTACATAATTACAAAATTACTTCGGAAATAAAATTGCAATGAGGTGGCTTTTCATCTCTTCCTCTTCTGCAAATAAATGGTCCTTCGCCAATAATGCGACCAATATTTTCTTTTTCATCTTCAGATAATTCATTTTAAGCTTTTCACGTTCCAATTCAATTTTAGCAGTCATTAACTCATTTTCATAATCTCTACTAAGTCTCAATGCACGAATTTCTTCATACATTTCATTAGATTCAGATGCCATTGCCTTACCTTTTCCTTTTCTTTTAGCTTTGTCTCTACCTATAGGACGAGGCATAGTAGATCCACCAGTAGTTGGAGTTTCTGGATTGGACGGGATAAAGTAATCACCATCTTCAGAAGTCTTAGATCTTTTTGTGCTGCCACCGCTTTCTTGATCATCACCCACTTCATTGATTGCTAAGTTTCACTTCGAATGTTTACTCATAACATCATTGAAAACAACTAAGTCTTGGAATTTACTACCACCAACTTCATAAATTGAGTGAGCTTCCATCTCTATATCTTTTTGGCTAATTCCACTCCTTCTTCTAGCATTTGCTTCTTTGCAAGCAACAATCCACTTATTTGCATTTTCATTAAGTCATTTAAAACGACCTTTCATTGATTCGATATTCCTTGGGCTGATCTCATCTGGATTTTCTTTTTTTAGCTTCATGATACATATTTTGCACACGTTCCCACAACGTCGCCCCTCTTTGATTTTCCCCTTTTTGCTTATCTTCGCTAACGCAGATCCAAGAAGACATAAGCTCTACATTTTTTGCAGCTTTCTAGGTGTTTGACATTTTGAAATAAATTTCGAGAGATATTTTATGAAATGGGATGTTCGTGAGGGGTAGAAATTTGGTTGAGGTGTGGAGAAAATTAAGAATTCTCGTAGTACTGAGAATTTTGAACATCTTCTAGATTTGAAAAATTCTGAGAGTGAAAAAAAGATCCAAAAGTCGAATAGTAATTGGGATTATTTGGATCCATGGCTTCAAAATGAAGAAGAAATGGAGATGGAAAATAAGGCTATTGAAAGATTTCTGAGAAAATAAGGATATTGAAATGGTGTTGATGAAAAAAAAAATTGAAGTCTATATATAGAATTTTTTCCTAATTTTTAATTTTTTTATATTACAATTAACTATTAAAAATTAGTATTTAAAATTATATATATAATTAAGTGGCACCCATGAAAGGGTGCCACATAAGCAATGACTCTCTCACGCCTCAAAGGCGGCTAACCGCCCAAATTCACACAATTTGCTAGAATTTCCATTTAAATTATAACTAGCATTTGCATCCCGTGCAATGCACGGTAAAATATTTTTTATTTTTTATATTTATATATAAATTAATACTAATTTAATTATCATACTCATGAATATAATAAAAATTAATTTTAACTAAATATATTTGAATTTAATATTAAAAAAAAGAATTTGCAATTATAAAATTTGATATTATGAAAAGAAAAAAAATAAGTTAAAAAAATAAAAAATACTAATAAAAAAGAATTAAAAATAATTTTTTTTCAAAAACATGTTGCGGGGCAGCCATGATATTTGAGCAGGATGTGAAAGGCAAAAGCCCTTCTCAGGGCTGAAGGGGCTAACTGGTAGAACGGAATACGGAAATAGTTACAGACCTCAACTAAGAAAGGAGACGCAGGCCTACTACCACTTGTTGAGGCCATAAGGTGATGCCGTTCTCCCGGAGGTTCGAGGGGCCTTCTAAGGATTTCAAACCGGAAAGTCTGAACTTTAAACCAGGGATTGGTCATTTTAATCTTTTTTTCTAATTTATTCATTTCTTTTACTCCCATAATCGACATAGGGACTGAGTGCGAAGATATTCTCTAACAACCTAAAATCTAACAGAGAATGATGACCGATTCTTACACCCAGAAATCAGAGGAACATGGAACAGAGAGAATACCTAGGTCGGATCGTGAAGGCGAGGAAGAAGTAAATAGACCCTAGTAAACTTTTATGATTCGTCAAATGAGCGACGAGAGCATAAAATTTGCAGAAAAATCGTGAGTGGTGGCGGAAGTAGAAAATGAAAATTTTGAATGAAAAAACATTGATATATGTAGAGGCGGCACGATGATCGAGGTATTTTGAGGTCTAATCCGAGGCTGACACATGAGAAATTCAAAATAGGCGGTTGAAGATGAAAAGACGCCTATTTCTGGAAAAAATGGGGATTGGTTAGACCCATGGGGCCCATAAAACTTGCAGGCATTTAATGCCATGAACTCGGGATGACCGCAGGGCTGCCATGCAGAATAGGAATAAGGCAGTGATTGAGTATGGACTGAGAATACTCAATCAAACTGGGGGAGGAATAGCTGATGAGGAGTAAAGTATGCGTATATCCGGAACCCAGCAAAGGTCAGGGGCAGAGCTGCAGCTGGGGCGGAGTAAAATCATTCCAATTAATGCTCTTCGAAGAGTGGCCACCCAAAGAAAGCATATGCGGGCTTTCAACGGTGTTTCTACTAAGTGAGCGGGTAGTGCTGCCAGACCTGACCGCGCTGGAGTATGTCAGCGCTGCACAACAAACAAAATTCGACAGACTACTGACGCATCCAATGGCAATCCATGCAAAGCTTTATCTTTAACTAACCTAGTGCTCGTACGAAAATGTTGAATGACCTCTTTGTCCCTCTTGTATGTCTCTATAAATAGGAACCTCATCTCTCATTGTAAGGATTACACAACATGAAATACAACATCTTTTCTCTCTTCTTACATATCTTTGCCTAAATCTAATGACGATCATTACTAACAGGTGAAACATCCTACTCTTAACCATAAAGCACTATTAATGAACTAATCAGAACCCTTTTTTAGCTTCATAATTCATTTGAATTCACTTAAAAACTTACCTGGATTTGAACCATCCCGGTCAAACTGAACTTAAAGGCAAAAGAAGTGGAGATAGTGTAGTGGAGCATATGGGCAGGACTAGTGCAACAATTGCAAAAATGGAAAATTAAAATCTCACAAAAAGAAAAGTCCTTAAAAAAGAGAAAAAGTAAAAAATAATAAAGGACAAAAAGAAAAAAATGTATATATATATATATATATATAATGTGTCCTGGGAAGTATGTGTTTAGGCCCGCAAGAATGGGCAAAGGTCTATCATAAATCTGGGATGTCTATAGCCTAGAATGAAGTTCAGGGAAACCCTAGCCTCGAGCCAAAAATTGTCCTACCTTTTGCCTTAAGCTACATTACAACCCATATAAGACCTAATGAGATGTACCTAGGGCTTTGACTAAATGGGGAGACGGTAGAAGATAGGCAAGCTTATGGCCAAACCTAGCAAGATGTCCAGAGCGTAAACACGTCCCTAAACACTTGAGAGAATGAGTGTTGGGAGGAACATCCTTTCGCTCATAAGTCCCTTCTTGACTCAACTGATGGCATACTTTTTATAGTTGTTGCGCATATTTTACTTGGCCGTTTACTCTTGCAATTTTGTTTCATGATTTTAGCTGTGCTAGTCTTTTGCGTCTTGTTTATGTTTGTTCTTTTTTTGCGTCTTTTTTTATGGGCAAATTAGTCCTTTGCCCATAAATACCGCGTGGGATCCAGCAAGCATAAAAGAGAAGGAGAAAGAAGGAAGATTAGAGGGGCGCAGCAGACGGACGAGGTAGGAACTCAGTGTGGAGGCTTGATATGGGCAGAAGGTGGCTGATTTATGCCTAATTGTTCTAATTTTAGGGGCTTTCATGAGCTTTATTTTAAGATAATCTTCTGGAAATTGGTGCATTTTATGGTGTATTTTATGCTTTGCAGGAGATTTAGGATTTCGAGATAAAGAGTGCAAATCTTGGAGAATTTGGGCTAAGAATCGTGTGTTTGTGCACACTCTAGCATGGAAGAGAAGCGAAGCCCCGCGCTGCAGAGAAATCCAATCGCCAGAGGAATCACAAGCCAGAGAAGTCATTCGCCAGAGCAGCGAAATCACAAGTCAGAGGGGAGAAAAGTCATCGCAGCGAAATCAAAGCCCAGAGCAGAGGAATCGAAAGTGCCAGAGGAATCGAAAGTGCCAGAGGAATCGAAAAGCCCAGAGCAGAGAAATCGAAGCCAGAGCGGAAGCCGTTTCTCTGGCGAGAGCCGCGATTTCCGCCAGAGTGGAGATTATTTCCAGAGCGCGACGCCAGCTGGAAGTTGCCTTATCTTGCACGATTCTATTGCCTTTAGAATTCTACTTTGCATGGAAACTTCCATGGTGATCCTTAGGAATTTGAAGTCTATAAATAGGGCCATACTTTTCATTGTAATAATCATACTTTGCCCTAGTTTTAGACGCCATCTTGGAGATCTGTTGGTATCCGAAGCTTAGGATTTACTTGCTTTCTTAGTGCTTTCATAGTTTCGAGTTTTCATTGTTCTAGTTAGTTTCAATTTAGTTTTGTTTAGTTTTAATTCTTGGATTGTGATTGCGTGACACAATTACACGTTCAAGACGTTTACGGTATTTCGTATTTCAATTCAATTTATTTTGTTTAATCATGTTTACGTTTTTCATTCATGTTTATGCTTTCTTTTTAATTATGCAATTTAAATTATGCACTTTAGTTTCACGCCTAGATTAGATGGTTTTTAATTTACAAGTATTTAATTTCTTAAGTTAGGTTTAATTTAAGTTCTTTAAAATCTTGCCTAGGGTTTAATAGTTTAATTCGCCTAGTTTAATTTTAAGTTCGGTTTTTACTTAAGTTTTTAATTCTAAGTTTTAGTTTAATAATCAATCTCTTTACTGCTTTCTTTATTGTTTTTCCTGCGATACTACTAAAAGCCCTTAAAGACTTTCCTTGAGAGATGACACTGGGTCAACTTACCATCACTAGGATGTCCTTGTTCTATTGCAAGTCAACTTAGAGGTGTTTCTAGTTGAGTCAAATTTTGGCGCCGTTGCCGGGGAAAGTTTTAGGCGTTTTAGTTGTGTCGTTTTTACTTGCTTTATTTAATTTTTGTTTTTACGTTTCTTCCACTCGGTGCGTTTAATCCGTTTGTTCAGTGTTGTGCATGCAGGGACGCCGTAGTCTTAAAGGCAAATTGGTGTCTCCCTTGCATAGTATTAGCGAAGGGATTTTCAGGAAGAATAGCTGCAAGGGAGTGTTCGGTGACGACAGAGCAGACGGTTCAAACTCCAGCTCTGACGGAGAAACACGTGACAGAACTGAAGATTTCTTCTCTGACTCTGAACCTGAAGTTCCAGAGCAGACTGTAGAAGAGGAAGAAGCCAGCTCTGCCAAGTCCTACTCTGATTCTGAACTACCCGAGCAGAGCGCAAGAGAGGAGGAAATAGATTTGCCAGCCTGCTCTGACTCTGAACCTTCAGAGCATCCAACAAAAGAGGACGCCAGCTCTGCAGATACAGAGCACGCGACAGAAACGGCAAAACAAGCTAAGGAGGAAGAGGCCAGCTCCGCCAATTTCAGCCCTAGGCAGAAATTAAACAAGGAAAAGAAGGAGATGGCCCAGCATATGGAATACATGGGAGACTTCACCAGGCCGGTAATTGGAGATACCAACACATCGGCAATTGTGCTTCCCACTGCTGTGAGAAACTACAATCTCAAACCTAATGATTCGAATCTGCTGCCGGTGTTCCACGGGATGCCAAGCGAGGATGCGCTGCAATTCATTCGGGATTTTTGCACACAAGTGCAAACAATCCCTCTACTTACTCTTACGGAGGATCAACTCAAGCTCAAGTGTTTCCCCTACGCACTTAAAGACCGGGCGAGGACGTGGATGCTCTCTCTGCCGCCCAACTCTATCACTACGTGGGGAGATGCTTGTGAAAAATTCATGCTGAAATACTACCCAAGCCACAAAACACAGGAGCTGAGAACAAAAATAATGGAGTTCACCCAAGGAGCGGATGAGCCTTTGCATGAAGCTTGGGAGAGATATGAAGAACTCCTCCGTCAATGCCCTCAACATCAATTCACTAATGTTATGTTGATGCAGTTATTCTACGATGGGTTAGTGCAAACTGCCCAATTTATGGTGGACAGCACGGCAAGAGGAAACATAGCTCGGAAGACTGCGGCAGATCTGAAAGAGATTTTCAAGATCTTGGCCGAAAGCTCCCAACAGAAGTCAGTCCGTGGACGGAGAGTGGAGGCTAGTGCCGTGACAAATCAGTTCGAGATGCAGCAACAATTGGCTTCGATCATGCGAGAAGTTCAACAGCTCAAGATGGAAAAGATGGAAAATTCTCCAGTTCAGAGCTCAGCGCCGCCGATGACAACTCAACCGAACCCAGCTCTGCCAATGTCAACTCCGCAGAACCCAGCCATGCAGTATGTTGAGCCGTGTGGTATCTGTGGAGATTTCAGCCATGGAGCTAATGAGTGCCATAGAATGGGAGAGTTTACCCCGGAAGGACAAGCTGAGGTCTATGCAGCACAAGGATTCCAAACCTACAATCAAGTGCAGAACAGACCATATGGCCAGAGCATGAATCAAGGTCCACAAAATATCGTTGGAGGATGGAGGAGTCAGCCGAATGGAGGATGGGGAAATCAAAATTTTGGGGGGAATCAATTCCGTCGACCACCCCAGATGGGCTATCAACAACAACAGTATTTCCCACCACCGCAGGGGTCTTCTCAACCATACAGACCACAATACCAACAACAACAATCCATTCCGCAACAGAATGCGCCGTCGATTCCACCACAAAAATCCACGCTCGAAGAAACACTGCAAACCTTTATGGAGATGAGCAAACAAAGTATGGAGTCCCAAGCTTCTACGATCAAAAGGCTCGAGACTACGGTTGGACAACTTTCCGGTGCCTTGAATCAAATCCAACAACAACAGCAACCCGGGAAGTTTCATGGTCAACCTGCTCAGACGCATCAAGCTCTTGCTGTAACTGTTCTTCGCAGTGGTAAGATGGTGGATAACAAAGTGGAGGTTCCTAATTTGACCAGCGCAGAGCAGCCGAACTCTACCTTGACCAGCGCAGAGCAGTCGAGATCTACTTTCACCAGCGCAGAGCAGCCAAGCTCTACCGTGACCAGAGCAAAGCTGCCGAGTTCTGTCCAGCCTAGACCAGAGTTGCCGAGCTTAGCGCTGACCAGCCCGACTGATGGAGAGACGGCAGACAAGCAAAACGAAGGAGAGAAGGAGAAGGAGGTCAAGCTCCACAAAGCTACTGCACCATATCGACCACCGATTCCTTTTTCGAACAGGTTGAGAAACGAGAAGCAGGACCGTCAGTTTGAAGAATTCTACAACATGTTGGCCAAGGTAAATGTGAATTTGCCTCTTCTTGATGTGATCCGAAATGTGCCTGCATATGTGAAATTCTTCAAGGAATTGGCATCCAACAAAAGAAGGTTCGGTGACAATGAGAAGGTGTTGGTCTCCGAAGTTGCAAACGCAATCATGCAACAATCTTTGCCACCCAAGCAACGCGATCCAGGTAGTTTTGTGATTAATATTGCTTTGGGAAATGGTAAGGAAGCCACGGGTATGTTGGATCTGGGGGCTGGGATTAACTTGATGCCTTACTCTATTTATCAACAATTAGAGTTAGGTAATTTAAAATCTACTCGCATGTGCCTCCAACTTGCTGATAGGTCCGTCAGGTATCCCCGTGGTATAGTAGAAGATATCCTAGTTAGAGTCGGGGGTTTGATAGTGCCCGTTGATTTTGTCGTACTGGAGATTGGGGATGTGCACGAGAATGGTAGAGATCACACTTTGCTATTAGGAAGGCCCTTTATGGCGACCACTAACACGTTGATTGATGTAAAAAATGGAACTATTAAAATGTCAGTGTTGGGGGAGTCGGTGTCTTTATCAGTGCATGAAAATCGGGCTATGCCTTCAGCTAACCTTATGAATGAATGCTCATATATAGATGCTATTAATGGCTTGTTGAGAAGGTATTTTTACAGGAGCAGGAATGCGAGGAAGTTTGCGCTGGATCAGCAGACATGGAAGAACTAGCTCGGGAAGCTGAAGAGTTCGGCGCTGCTCTGACACGGGAGCTTCGCTGCTCTAACTTCAGCCCTGGCAGCGCTGACCTGCCCAGCAGCCCTGCACTACCCAAACCTGCATTGCCCAGCTTAGAGGAGGAACGAGTGGGGGCAAAGAAACCAGCACTCGAATTGAAGGAACTCCCAACCAATCTCAAGTACGTCTTTTTAGAAGACGAAAATGAGAAGCCAGTCATCATCTCGTCTACTCTGTCTCTAGAGCAAGAAGCGGCGCTGCTCGAGGTGTTGAAGAGAAACAAAGCAGCGCTGGGATGGAGCATAGGTGACATACGTGGCATTAGTCCAGCCACATGCATGCACAGGATCAACCTAGAGGAAGGAGCTACACCCAAGCGAGATGCCAAGCGACGCTTAAACCCTATGCTGATGGAGGTTGTGCGCAAGGAAATCCTTAAGCTTCTTGACGAAGGGATTATCTATTCAGTCGCCGATAGTGAGTGGGTGAGCCCGGTGCATGTCGTGCCAAAGAAAGGAGGAATGACGGTTGTGCGCAATGACAAGATGGAGTTGGTACCGACGCGTCCTACCACGGGATGGCGGATGTGCGTCGACTACAGGAAACTCAATGCCGTCACCAAAAAGGATCACTTCCCTCTTTCTTTTGTTGATTAAATGTTAGATCGTTTAGCAGGACATGATTTTTATTGTTTTCTAGATGGTTTGTCAGGATACTACCAAATCGCAATCGCACCGGAAGAACAAGTCAAGACTGCCTTTACCACGCCTTCTGGGACATTTGCATGGAAGAGGATGCCGTTCGGATTGTGCAATGCACCCGGGACGTTTCAACGATGCATGATGTCCATATTCTCTGATATGATTGGTAAATTCGTGGAGGTTTTTATGGATGATTTTTCGGTTTTTGGACAGTCCTTTCGTGATTGTTTGACTAAGATTGATGTAGTGTTGAAAAGGTGTATTGAAAGTGGCCTAACCTTGAGTTGGGAAAAAAGTCATTTCATGGTTACTCGCGGAATTGTCTTGGGTCATGTGGTGTCTAAGCATGGACTAGAGGTCGACAGAGCTAAGGTGGAGATAATCCAAAAGTTGCCACCCCCTATTGATGTCAAAGGGATTAGGAGTTTCTTAGGTCACGCCGGTTTTTATCGACGTTTCATTAAAGATTTCTCTAAAATTAGCCAACCTCTATGCAAACTGCTAGCTCAGGACGTTTCTTTTAATTTTGATGACTCTTGCATGCATGCCTTTGAAACATTAAAACTTAAGTTAAGTTCTGCCCCGGTTGTGATTGCACCTGATTGGTCATTACCCTTTGAGATCATGTGTGATGCGTCTAACTCTGCTGTAGGAGCGGTGCTAGGTCAGAATGTTACGTGTGATTTACTATGCTAGTTTAACTTTGAATAGCGCACAAGTAAATTACACCACTACTGAAAAAGAGATGCTTGCTGTGGTCTTTGCCTTAGATAAATTTCGAGCATACATCATTGGGTCTAAGGTCATTGTCCATAGTGACCATGCTGCACTTCGATACTTGATGACTAAACCTCAGGCTAAAGCTCGTCTCATCCGTTGGGTCTTACTGTTGCAAGAGTTTGATGTAGAAATCAGGGATAGAAAAGGGAGCGAGAATCACGTAGCTGACCACCTTTCCCGATTGGATAAAAATCTGATAGAATCGAGTCTCAATTGCATCCTTGAATCTTTTCCTTTTGAGCATACATATGCATTAACTCTTGATAAGAGCAGTATTACCGAGATCCACTCTGCCCAAGCCAGAGCAGAGGAGTCTAATGCCAGAGCAGATAACTACCCGAGCAGAGCAGATGAGTCGAATGCCAGAGCAGAGGAGTCGAATACCAGAGCAGAGGAGTCGGTACCAGAGCAGAGGAGCTGACATCTCCAGCACAGAATCGAAGCCAGCTCTGCTCTGACCAGCTCCGCCGAGATCACCTCTACTAGCCTTGCCAAACTCGGCGCTGCTCAGAGCAGCCCTGCGAGTGCCGAGCCCTGGTATACAGATATTGTCAATTACTTAGTTTGTGGTATTCTATAGCCTGAGCTGACATCGCAGGAAAGAAAGAGATTTTTAGCTCAATGCAGGCAATATTATTGGGAGATTCCTCACCTTTTCAAGCTTGGAAAGGATGATGTCATTCGACGGTGTGTGCCGACAGAGGAGCAACAACAGGTGTTGAAAATGTGCCATGAGGATCATTGTGGTGGACACTTTGGGGGGCAGAAAACAGCACATAAAATTCTTCAATCTGGTTTGTTTTGGCCTTCCATTTTTAAAGATGCACACACCTTCACTCTTGCTTGCGATCGGTGTCAGAGAGTAGGAAATATTGGCCGCAGGAATGAGATGCCCCTCCAAAGCATTTTAATTGTCAAAATTTTCGATGTGTGGGGCATTGATTTCATGGGGCCATTTCCTACTTCGCATGGGTTTCAATATATTTTACTTGCTGTAGATTACATGTCCAAATGGGTTGAGGCTATCCCTACGCGGACATGTGATGCTAATGTGGTGCTTAAGTTTGTGCAAGAGAACATTCTTTCTAGATTCGGATTTCCTAGAGCTATCATTAGCGATGGAGGCAAGCACTTCTGCAATAAGTTGTTTGCAAAGCTCATGAAGAAAAATGGGATCACGCACAAGGTTGCAACACCATACCATCCACAAACCTCTGGACAAGCCGAGACGAGCAATCGGCAGATCAAGGGAATTTTGGAGAAAATGGTGCAGCCCTCGCGCAAGGACTGGTCCGCAAAGTTGAATGACGCTCTCTAGGCATACCGAACTGCCTTCAAGGGCGTGCTTGGGATGAGTCCATACCGTCTAGTATACGGCAAGGCTTGCCATCTGCCGGTGGAGATAGAGCACAAAGCTTATTGGGCGATCAAAGCTGCCAACTATGACTTGGACTCTGCCGTGAAGCAGCGCACACTGCAAATGGAGGAGTTAGATGAGCTACGCAATGAGGCGTATGAGAATGCGAGGATTTACAAGGACAAAGTGAAACGACTACATGACCGCCGCATTTGCCACAAGAAGCTTTGCCCTGGAATGAAGGTGCTCTTGTTCAATTCTCGACTTAAGTTATTCCCGGGAAAGCTGAAATCTAGGTGGAGTGGTCCGTTTTTACTTAAGGAGGTGTTTGAGCATGGTGCTGTTGAGCTACTCAATGAAAACACGAAGGAGAGTTTCAGAGTGAATGGCCATCGAGTGAAACCATACTACGAGCACCAGAGTCAGACTATGGAAGTGGAGTCTCAAGCTCTGCACAACCCTCGTTGAAGTTCAGATCTAAAGTCGGGCTGGAGACTCTAACTCTAGCGCTTGGTGGGAGGCAACCCACCGTTGGTTTGTTTTTAGTTTTTATTTTTCTTTGTTTTTAGTTGGGTGTTTCGTGTCTTTCCTAAGTTTTGGTTGCTTTGCGGATACTATGATGCTTGGTGAGCATGTCTTATTTTCAGCGCTGAAATTCTCATACAGCCGCCAGCGCTGCTGCCACCACCGCTGCACTTTTCCGCACTGCACTTCACCACCACTGCCCTTCTCCCCGCTGCACTTATCCAGCGTGGTCCTCTTCCGCGCTGCAACTCTCCGCTCTGCCACAGCCAGCGAATTCCCCTCTCACCACCTCGCACGATGCTTCAGTGTCTCAATGCCGATAATCAGGGACGTATTCTCAACTCTTCTTATTTCTTTTTGTGCCCTGAGGACATGGCATGCTTTAAGTGTGGGGGGGTGTTTTATTGTGCTTATGCTTTCAATTGGGCGAGATTAGTCTTTCTATGCTTAGTTTTTGGTCTCGAATCTTGCTAATTTTTATGAATTTGTGGAAGAGTAGATGGTTTTCGATGCGAATTTTGGGTTTGAGAATGAATGGTGGTTATTCTTGTTTTACTCTTGATATATGTTTCTTGTTTATGCAAAGAATTTGAGTTTTGTTGCAACATGATTGTAAGTTAGTAAAACGTGATTTGTCCGGTAGATGCTAGAAGGAGTGTTGTCATTGTGATTGCCTACGATCGTATCTGTGAAATGTGAAAAATGTTGGATGAATTGCCAACTTCAAAATTGCCAGCTCTGAAACATCTGGCCTGTTCTGAAACGTGACAGCTCTGAGTCTCTGCTCCTCTAGTTCAACTATGAGCATGGGAAACCACGTGAAAAGACTTTGGATTACATCCAAATGGTTTTATTTCATAAATTATGGCTCAACTGTCGAAAATCTTAAGCACAAAAAGTGTGAAAAATGGTGATATTGATTATAAAGGCGATCACATTAGGGAATTCACTTCTAGCGGAGAATTGGGTCTGATCGAATTACTTGCATTACTCTTTTGTTGCTTCTTAAACTTTGAGTTACTTGCATGATCGAGAGATGTGTGTTGATTGTAAAATTTTGAATTGACTTTGTGAATGTTTAGATGGAAATTAGCATTGTTGAAATCAATCTCTTCCTAGGATTCATATGGATTTTGCTTGAGGACAAGCAAAAGGCTAAGTGTGGGGGGGTTGATTTATGCCTAATTGTTCTAATTTTAGGGGCTTTCATGAGCTTTATTTTAAGATAATCTTCTAGAAATTGGTGCATTTTATGGTGTATTTTATGCTTTGCAGGAGATTTAGGATTTCGAGATAAAGAGTGCAAATCTTGGAGAATTTGGGCTAAGAATCGTGTGTTTGTGCACACTCTAGCATGGAAGAGAAGCGAAGCCCCGCGCTGCAGAGAAATCCAATCGCCAGAGGAATCACAAGCCAGAGAAGTCATTCGCCAGAGCAGTGAAATCACAAGTCAGAGGGGAGAAAAGTCATCGCAGCGAAATCAAAGCCCAGAGCAGAGGAATCGAAAGTGCCAGAGGAATCGAAAGTGCCAGAGGAATCGAAAAGCCCAGAGCAGAGAAATCGAAGCCAGAGCGGAAGCCGTTTCTCTGGCGAGAGCCGCGATTTCCGCCAGAGTGGAGATTATTTCCAGAGCGCGACGCCAGCTGGAAGTTGCCTTATCTTGCACGATTCTATTGCCTTTAGAATTCTACTTTGCATGGCAACTTCCATGGTGATCCTTAGGAATTTGAAGTCTATAAATAGGGCCATACTTTTCATTGTAATAATCATACTTTGCCCTAGTTTTAGACGCCATCTTGGAGATCTGTTGGTATCCGAAGCTTAGGATTTACTTGCTTTCTTAGTGCTTTCATAGTTTCGAGTTTTCATTGTTCTAGTTAGTTTCAATTTAGTTTTGTTTAGTTTTAATTCTTGGATTGTGATTGCGTGACACAATTACACGTTCAAGACGTTTACGGTATTTCGTATTTCAATTCAATTTATTTTGTTTAATCATGTTTACGTTTTTCATTCATGTTTATGCTTTCTTTTTAATTATGCAATTTAAATTATGCACTTTAGTTTCACGCCTAGATTAGTTGGTTTTTAATTTACAAGTATTTAATTTCTTAAGTTAGGTTTAATTTAAGTTCTTTAAAATCTTGCCTAGGGTTTAATAGTTTAATTCGCCTAGTTTAATTTTAAGTTCGGTTTTTACTTAAGTTTTTAATTCTAAGTTTTAGTTTAATAATCAATCTCTTTACTGCTTTCTTTATTGTTTTTCCTGCGATACTACTAAAAGCCCTTAAAGACTTTCCTTGAGAGATGACACTGGGTCAACTTACCATCACTAGGATGTCCTTGTTCTATTGCAAGTCAACTTAGAGGTGTTTCTAGTTGAGTCAGTGGCAGCGACCAAGAAGTACTCTGTCCATAAAAGAAAAGAAATCTCTTCAAGATTAGGTCTGAAGATTTGGTCGCATCTCCAAGATTCTGGATCCAGCCGCAACATCATGGGTTGGGTCTTCCCTAGCCCTAATCACCTCTATTAAGTACTTATATGCTTTAAGTAATTTCAATTCAATATTTTTTCTTCATGTCTTTCAATATTGTTTTTGCCTTTGTTCTTCACTTTATGTCTAGCTAATTTTATATTCTGATTTGGGCGATGGTGAAACATGAAACCAACACCTAATTTAAAAAGTAATAATCGAGACAAGATTTATGTGGTTCGGCCATTAAGGCCTACGTCCACGGGTGTTTTCGAGTTCTTCCACTATACTTCGAGATAATTACCTTTTACAAGTGTTGCTCCGAAATTTAATCATGATCCCCCTATGCTAATTCTAAACCCTCTATTTATAGATAACTAATTGGGCCTAACCCTAAAGCCCATGAAGCCCAACTTGGTGGTAAAGCTGGCTCTCAGCAAGACTGGCTCTGGAAGCGCTTCACTCTGGCAGGGCTCACGGCAGAGCTGTCTCTGGTTGAACTCTGGCTCTGGTAGGCTATCTCTGGTAAGGCGGGTAGCTCTGTGCTCTGGCAAGGCGAGTAGCTCTGCGCTCTGGCAATGCCAGCTCTGCCAGGTTGTCTCTGGTAAGGCGGGTAGCTCTGCGCTCTGGCAAGGCGAGTAGCTCTACGCTCTGGCAATGCCAGCTCTGCCAGGTTGTCTTTGGTAAGGCGGGTAGCTCTGCGCTTTGGCAAGGTGAGTAGCTCTGTGCTATGGTAATGCCAGCTCTGCCAAGTTGTCTCTGGTAAGGCGGGTAGCTCTGGCTCTGGCAGGTTGGCTCTGCCACGCCGCACTCTGGCGAGGCGGTCTCTGTTAGTGCTGCCTTTGGCAGGGCTGTCTCTGGTAGTGCTAAGCACGGTACTGATGAGTATTCTAGTCCTCACCAGTATTCCATTTTTGTATTCCAAGCAAGGCCACGTGTCCTGATCTTAGGACCTCGCGTATTTCACCCCTCATCAGGCGAGATAAGTTGAACATGAACACTTAATTCGAGAGGTCTAATTTGGGCATAATAACTGCATGAGTAGGGGTGTAATTGAGTCGAGCTAGATCGCGAGCTACTCGGGATCGGCTAAAAAATTACTCAAAATCGACTCGATGTTAGTCGAGTCGAGCTCAAGCTACTCGAGTTGGAACCGAGCCCGAGTTTGAGTTTCGTGATAGTAGGCTCGCGAGCCTAATCGAGCCCAAGAAATTATTATATAATATATTATATATTGGCCCAAAATTAAATATATTTAAAATCCACAAAATGGCTAAAACCTTAAGCCCATTCTAACAAAATCTGAATTTGAATTATACACTTGAATTTGAAACCCTAAATCCTACCAGCCGTCTAGCCGCCCCAACCCCAATCCCCAATCTCTCATCTCTGTCTCGGCTGAGTTTGACCGATGACCGGTGACGCGCACCCCGGTGCGCGCGCGATAGCAACAGCAGAAGAGCAGCACAGAGCCGCCATCTTTAGCTCTCTTTTTCCCAATCTCTCATCTCTCTCTCTCGGCTGAGTCTGACCGGCAACCGGTGACGTGCACGGCACACCCCAGCGTGCGTGATAGCAGCAGTAGCAAAGCAGCACGTAGCGCACCCTGGAGCGCGCGACAGCAACAGAGCAGCAAGGAACCACCGGGAATTTCCGGTAAGTTTGATACTTTTCAACAACCTAACTGTAAGTATGAGTCTCAATGTCTCCGCTCCGATCCATTTCGTTGATCCTAAATGTTCATGTTTATCGGGTAATTTGCATCTTTTAGTTGGGTGTAGTAGCTTAAAGTTTCTTTAGGCAAACCAGTGAGCTGAATTCTTAGTGAAGATCATTAGTTCTTTTGATGTACATGATGATTTAGCGATTAAAATGTGTAGTAGGCTATCATATGAGTCCCTTTGTTGTACATGGCGATTTAGTTCTTGAAATTTTAATGGGACTGTTTACCTCATTTTTGGGTGGTATTTGTTAGTGTTTCTACTGCGCTTTCGAGCTCGTTTCGTACCTTTGTGCTCTATTTTTCACGTGCTCGATGACTTTTTGGGTGTACTACTATCGTGTGCAGGATTCGGGAGTTGTCAAGCGTTTTTGGCATCATTGGGAACAGTTTTGGAGTCAGAACTCACGGCGGCCGCCGTCTCACGGCGGCCGCTGTCAAGACGCCGGCCGCGGCCCCATAGCGCGCGCCGTGCATTTTCAAGAGAGATCCGCGAAGGCAGCCCACGGCGGCCGCCGTCCCTGGAAGATCGGCAGTTACATTTTTTCCATATAAAAACCCTTTTGTAGGGTTTTTCACCATACTCTCGATCATAGCAGCCTCTAGGGCGAGTTCCACCATTTTCCTTTGGTTTTTAGAGATTCAAAACATCTACAATAGCTCTTGGATTCATCGGATTATCGTTGATTGCAATTTACATTCCGTTGGATTAAGTTCACTTGGATCATATGCTTTTGTAAGACTTACTGGCTTTCTATTTAGTTTTATTGAATCTTTTGGCTTGTCTCCGTATTTGTTTATGCTTTTGATGATTGATAGTTCTTAGATTATTTTCTAGAATGTGGATGATCGTTGATAATTTAAGCACTTGGTTGTTCTTTGTTGATCGCTGCGAATGCTCTTTGATTGGTTGTTAAGAGACTTTTCTAAATAGCAATTAAAGTTCGTTTAGATTTTGAATTTGATGTTTGATCTTGTCTTCATGCCTAGGTAGTGATTATTCGTTGTTTACGGGTTTATGATTGTTCGATTTGACGTACTAGATACAACCCTAGTTTGATAGGTTTAATGTTTAATGTTTAATCTCTACGTTTTTAGCTACTACATATCTACTGCATCGTTAATGTTTATTGCTTTCTCCCGATTATGTCTTGTTGATTAGAGAGCGAGTTAGTGCCAGACCCAACTACCCGATTAGAGTGTTTAGGTTTTCATTCAGTTTCCTGTGAGTAACACAATTAGAGCCCTGCTAAGCCTTCCGTGTGAGATGACTTGAGTCACCTTACTGCCCTAGAACGACCTCGTTTAAATTCGAGTCCATCCGCTAGGTGTTTAGGATGAGTCAAATTTTGGCGCCGTTGTCGGGGAAGGCTTTAGGCATTTAGTTGTGTTGCATTTGTTTTCGTGTTTATTTTATTTCTTTCTTTTAACTCGGTTATTTTCTCCCTCCGGTGCGTTTGATTTGTTTGTTCGTGTTGTGTATGCAAGAACGCAGAAGCTTGAAGAGAAAGCTTGCACCTTACTACGACAACATACATCGACCCGTGAGATCCTTTCAAGCCTGGAGGAGGAGTCCGAGTCCAGTTCGAGAAACCTTGTGGAATCACAGTTTCGAGAGGAAGACTGTGAAGAGAGGATCACTTCCAACCCCATTCTGGAAGACTTTGAGGATTCACGCTCAGTTGACTTAGAAGACCCGTTAGAGAACGGTGAAGGGCGTGAGCAAGAAGAAGAAGAAGTTCGTCCCAATCCTTACCAAGAAGCCATGGCGGAACTGAATATACAGTACATGGGAGACTTTTCCAGGCCAGTTATTGGGAACACTAGTACTTCGGCGATAGTGCTCCCCACGGCAGTCCGGAATTATAATCTGAAGCCCAACGATTCGAACCTGCTTCCGCTCTTTCATGGGATGCCAAGTGAGGATGCCTTGTAGTTCATCCGTGACTTCTGCACTCAAGTGCAGACTTTCCCACTGCTGGAACTCACTGAGGATCAGTTGAGACTCAAGTGCTTACCTTATGCACTCAAGGACCGGGCGAGAACGTGGTTACTGTGCTTGCCGCCGAACTCTATCACCACATGGGGAGAGGCGTGTGAGAAGTTCATGCTCAAGTATTATCCTAATCATAAGACACAGGAGATTAGGACCCAGATAATGAACTTCATACAAGGAGCTGACGAGCCCCTCTACGAGGCTTGAGAGAGATTCCAAGAGCTCCTTCGCCAGTGCCCGCAGCACCAATTAGCACCCGTGATGTTGATGCAATTCTTCTATGACGGATTGATACAGACGGCACAGTTTATGGTGGACAGTACAGCAGGGGGCAACATTGCCCGAAAGACAGCCAATGAGCTCAAGGAGATCTTCGACACACTTGCCGCGAGTTCTCAACAAAAGTCGGTACGAGGAAGGAGGGTTGAAGCGAATGCAGTAGCTCCAAACAATGAGCTTCAGAAGCAAGTAGCGGACTTGATGAGGCAGGTACAACACCTCAGGATGAACCAGGTGGAAGCTCCACCCGTTCGCGCGCCACCAGCAGAGGGGTGTGGCATATGTGGCGAATTTGGCCATGGAATCAACGCATGCCATCGAATGGGCGAATTCACACCTGAAGGAGAAGCAGAGGTCTATGCTCCTCAGGGCTATCCGGGGAGGCCTCAATTTGAACAGAGGCCCAGCTTTAATCAAGGGCAGCAAAGCTCCAACTCGGGTTGGAGAAACGAGCAGACTTCGGGATGGAGGAACCAAGCTCCTGGCCAAGGGTCGGGATCAAACCAAGGTAATCAGTTCCGCCGACCTCCACAACAATTGGGGTATCAGAACCAGCAGCAGTTCTACCCATCTCAACAACAGTCTTCATTCCCTCAGCAGCAGCATTACCCTCAACCATATCAGCAACAGCAACCCCCGCAGCAACTCTACCCACCTCAGCAGCACCAACCTCCAGGCCCCTTATTTGAAGATCAGATGCAAGCTAGCAAACAGGCGATGGAGGCTCAGAGTGCTACCATCAAGCGCCTCGAGACTACAGTTGGGCAACTAACAGGAGCCTTGAATCAGCTGCAGCAAGAACGGCCAACTGGAAAGTTCCCAAACCAGGACCAATAGCCGCATCAAGCTCATGCCGTGGCGGTAATCAAGGAAAATGCCCCAATAACCACGGGGAAATGGAGAAGCAAAATTGTGCAAGCAATCAAGGCTACCCAATACCCGAGTGAGCCACTGCCACCTGTCACTGTTGCACCAGACCAACCACCACCCAAGCAAGGAGATCCATGTAGCTTTATTTTTGAAGTTTTAGGAATGCTTGATTTGGGCGCGGCAGTCAATTTGATGCCGCTTGATATTTTTGAGGAATTGGGAAATAAAGAGCTGAAATGCACGAATATTAAGATAGAGCTAGCTGACGGCTCTATTAGCAGCCCACGAAGCCTTGTTGAGGATGTTGAGGTGATTGTGAGGGGGATTAGAGTTTTGGCTGATTTTGTTGTCCTTGATGTGGGAAAAGGGATTATAGGTAAGAATGGGCATCTCGTACTGCTTGGCCGACCCTATATGGCTACCACCCATACTCGCATCGATGTGAGTACGGGAACTGTAAGTATGGTAGGGGCAGGTAGAGTGGTAACATTATCAGTCTTTGATAAAAAACCTACCACCCCAACTTCCCTAATTCAAAACTGCTCTTATGTTGAAACATTTGATGCTTTGGATGAGGATTGTATTGTACAGGAATTCCTTAATAAGCTACAGGAGGAGGACGAGATCGTGGAAGAATTTCATGCTAACCTGCAAGATGAAAGTGAGATTGAGCAAGAATTCCTAGATAAGCTGCAAGAGGAAGATGATAAAGAGCAAAGCCTTCTGTGTGCCTTGCTACTGGAAGAGAAGCTTGATGAGGTTGGGTCGCTCAATCTCGTTGGATGTGTGGATAGAGGGCCATCCCAGGATATGAGCATGGAGCACTCATTTGGAGGACCCGCAGCTGAAATTCAAGAAGATGTGTTTACAAGGGCGCTAAGGCAGCTGGAGCTTCAATCGGATTTTGGTTAAGGGGTCTTCTTAGTCGGGCTGGCGACTTAAAAACTAGCGCTGCATGGGAGGCAACCCATGTTTTTCTTGTTTTCATTTTTCTTTCATTTTGTCTGAGTTGTGTTCCTGTTGTTTCTGTTGTTTGGTGCAGGTTGGTGCGTCGAGGACTGTTTGTTTTATAGATGAGAGCTTGGCAGACATCGTGGGATACCACAGACTCACCACTTGGATCGGTATTTAGGGAAGTTTCCTCTTTCACCCATCTTTTTGTTTGCACTGAGGACAGTGCCAGATTTTAAGTGGGGGGGGGTGTTTGTTGGTAGTTGTGAATCCTGTGGGTGTCTTTTTGTTGTGTTCTTGGGCTTTCTTGTGTGGGGCGAATGGTCCCCTCGTCTTGTTTTCTTGCTTGTTTTTAAGTGCATCGCATGTTGATGGTGGTTCACTAGCGATTCTGGGTAGTGTTCGTGTTGTTTGTTGTCCTTGTCTTTTATGATTGTTTTGTTCCCAATATGGTGTAATTAGTTTAATGTTTAGATGCAACACCCTGATGAGCAACTCTTGACGTGATTTGTCCGATAGATGCTAGGGGGAGTGTTTTCAGTGCAATATCCTAATATCTTTCTCTGTGTTGAACTGTTTGGTTGGTTGTTGAGTTTTTGATAGCTCTGGGTCTCTGCTCCTCTAATGGCATCATTATGAGCATGGGAAACCACACGAGAATATTTTGGATCACCTCCAAAAGTGTCAATCTCGTGAGTTATGGCCTATCTATTAAGAGCGAAATAACTTGACCCCAAAAAAGAGAGAGAAGTGTAATGTGGAAAAATGAAAGAATGTGAAAAAGGAACGGGATATGATTATAAAGGAAATTGCATTAGGAAATTTACCCCTAGCGGAGAATTGGGTCTGATCGGATTGAGTTGTACCACCTTGTTGTTGCATTTTTAAACCTTAACTTTGAACATCTGATTGGGGACATTGGTATCTTGAAGGACTTGGATTGGTTAGTGTTTGCTTGGTGAGAAGAATCGCTTGTGGATTTTCTTTCGATATTGTGATTGTTGCTTGAGGACAAGCAAGGATTTAAGTGTGGGGGGGGTTGTTTATCTCATTTTTGGGTGGTATTTGTTAGTGTTTCTACTACGTTTTCGAGCTCGTTTCGTACCTTTGTGCTCTATTTTTCACGTGCTCGATGATTTTTTGGGTGTACTGTTTACCTCGTTTTTGGGCGGTAATTACTAGTGTTCTACCGTGTTTTCGAGCATGTTTATACCTCTTTGCCTTATTTTTCACGTGCTCGATGACCCTTTTTTTGGTATACTATTGTCGTGTGCAGGATTCGTGAGTCGCTAAGCATTTTCAGCATCTTTTGGAGCAATTTTTGGAAGGAGACTCACGGCCGCCGCCGTGCCACGGCGGCCGCCGTCCAGACGGCGGCCGCGGCCTCACGGCGCGGGCCGTGTCTTTTCTGGAAGAAACTGCGAAGCACCATCACGGCGGCCGCCGCCTCTGTGCGAATCCGGCAGTTACGGATTTGAGTATAAAAACCCTTTTTTAGGGTTTCACTTGACACTCTCGATCAGCACAGCCTCTAGGGCGATTTCCTACTATTTTCCCTTGGTTTTTAGAGATTAAAAACATTAGTATTCGTTCTTGGAATCACTGGATTGTCGTCGATTGATCATTTCATCCCGTTGGATTTGTTTTGCTCGGATCACTACGTTTGTAAGAACTCATTTACTTTATTTAGTTGATTGAAATCTTTGGTTACTTGAATCCTTTAGTTTATGTTTTTGATGAATGTGATGATTTTAGATTTATGTCGTTGAATGGTGAGAAGAACGTGAATCATTGCTAAGTTATCGTTGCCTTTGGATTTCTTTGTTGGTGAATGTTTAATAATCTCTTTTATGGTGATTGATGATTTTTGTTAGTTGGTTTTGAAGCTTGATTTGGTTTCTTGCCTAGGTAATAATTATTTGTCGATGCCTATGCATTTATGATCGTTTGGTTCAGAGTTCGCAATTGAAACCCTAGTTGATTCCGTTAATGTTTAAACGCCGTGTTTTTAGTTTATATATGTGTTCGTATATGTTTCTGCATTAGTTAATGTTTATTGCTTCATTTCAATTACGTCTGCATTAGTTAATGTTTATTGCTTCATTTCAATTACGTACCGGTGTTAGAGCGTTAGTCAGTGCCAGCCCCAGTTATCTGATTAGAGTGTTTAGGTTTTATTTCTGTACTTGTGAGTAGCACAGTTGAAGCCCTGCTAAGTCTTCCTTGAGAGACGACTTGAGTCACCTTACCACCCTAGGACGACCTCGTATAAATTCGAGTCCATCCACTAGGTGTTTCTGGATGAGTCAAATTTTGGCGCCGTTGCCGGGGAAGGCTTTAGGCATTTGATTGTGTTGCATTGTTTTCCGTGTTTATTTTTATCCATTTCTTTTGGCTCGGTTATTTTTTTTCTCCCTCCGGTGCGTTTGATTTGTTTGTTCGTGTTGTGTATGCAAGGACGTAGAAGCTTGAAGAGAAAGCTTGCACCCTACTACGACAACATTCACCGACCTCGTGAGGTCCCTTTAAGCCTGGAGGAGGAGTCCGAGTCCAGTTCGAGAACCCTTGTGGAATCACAGTCTCGAGAGGGAGACCGTGAAGAGAGAATCGCTTCCAACCCCATTCTGGAAGCCGTTGAGGATACACCTCCGTTGCACTCGGAAGGAGAAGAAGAAGCTCGACCTAATCCTGACCAAGAAACCATGGCGGAACAGAATGTCCAGTACATGGGAGATTTTTCCAGGCCAGTCATTGGGACCACCAGCACGTCAGCGATAGTGCTTCCCACGGCAGTCCGGAATTACAATCTGAAGCCCAACGATTCAAACCTGTTGCCGCTCTTTTATGGGATGCCGAGTGAGGACGCCTTACAGTTCATCCGTGATTTCTGCACTCAAGTGCAGACCTTCCCTCTACTGGAGCTCACCGAGGATCAGTTGAGACTCAAGTGCTTACCTTATGCACTCAAGGACCGGGCTAGAACGTGGTTACTGTCCTTGCCGCCAAACTCCATTACCACATGGGCGGAGGCGAGTGAGATGTTCATGCTCAAATACTACCCTAATCACAAGACGCAAGAGATTAGGACTCAGATAATGAACTTCATGCAAGGAGCTGACGAGCCCCTTCACGAGGCTTGGGAGAGATTCCAAGAGCTTCTCCGCCAGTGCCCGCAGCACCAGTTGGCTCCCGTCATGTTGATGCAGTTCTTCTATGACGGATTGATTCAGACGGCACAGTTTATGGTGGATAGTACCGCTGGGGGCAACATTGCCCGAAAGACAGCTGATCAGCTCAAGGAGATCTTCAACACTCTTGCCGCGAGCTCTCAACAAAAATCAGTCAGAGGAAGGAGGATCGAAGCCAATGCGGTAGCCCCAAACAATGAGCTGCAGAAGCAAGTAGCGGACCTGATGAGGCAAGTTCAGCATCTAAGAATGAATCAGGTGGAGCCTCAACCCGTTCAAGCACCGCCAGCTCAAGCACCGCCAGCTCAGGCACCGCCAGCAGAAGGATGTGGCATATGTGGCGATTTTAGCCACGGAACCAACGAGTGCCACCGAATGGGGGAGTTCACACCTGAAGGGGAGGCAGAGGTCTATGCTGCCCAGGGATACCAGGGGAGACCTCAATTTGAACAGAGGCCCATGTTTAATCAAGGGCAACAGAATTCCAACTCGGGGTGGCGGACTCAGCAGAATTCTGGATGGAGGAACCAAGCGCCTGGCCAAGGGTCGGGATCAAATCAAGGAAATCAATTCCGCCGTCCTCCTCAGCAATTTGGGTATCAGAACCAGCAGCAGTTCTACCCACCTCAACAGCAGTTCCCTTTTCCTCAGCAGCAGAACTACCCTCAAGCTTACCAGCAGCAGCCCCCGCAGTATCAGCAGTACCAACAACTCCCTATGCAGTAGGGGAATTTTCAGCAGCAGCAGCAATTTCAGACTGCTCCCCAACAGTTTCAGAAGCAAGCCCAACCACAGAAGCCGACTCTCGAGGACACCATGCAATCTTTTATGGAGATGACCAAGCAGAGCATGGAGTCCCAGTCGGCTACAATCAAGCACTCCACGATCCAACGTTTTGACAAGCTCCTTACCGTCGAGCTCTCGACCTTAACTAGAGCGCTTCGTGGGAGGCAACCCACGTTTCTTCTCTTCTCTTTTCTTTTATGTTTTGTGTAGTGTGTGTTCTTGAGGTTTTGTATCTTGTTGTTACTGGTTTTAGGTGGGTTTTTATTGGTATTTTATTGTGGTATTGTAGGAAATAGGTGTAACGAACAGTCCCCGTGCTTTAAGGATGTGAATTTTGCTACCGGACGTCAAAATCAGCAAAAGGCCGAAGGGGAGGGACGGCGGCGCCGCCTCACGGCGGCCGCCGTACACAGCGCCGCCGCCACACGGCGGGCGCCGCCACTGCATTCCACCAACAGCTTCAAATTTTTTCCGCAAAACGCCGAAGGGGGGGACGGCGGCGCCGTCTCACGGCGGCCGCCGCCCACGGCGCCGGCGTCTCACGGCGGGCGCCGTTACCGTTTCAACCTGTCTTTTTACAAAAACCCCGAAGGGGGGTCACGGCGGCGCCGTGCCACGACGGCCGCCGTCGCCCCCAAGCCCAGCCCAGCCCTCACCCAACCCAGCCCGGCCCGCACCTTCACTTTAAAATCAAACCCTACTTTTTCCCCACCCTTTTCCACCCGTCTCTCTCTCCTCTTGCATCCTCCCGCCTCCCTCCCTCACTTCACATTCCCTACCACCATCAGCCACCACCGCCACCCACACTCACCACCGCCACCAACAGCCACCGCACCCCCCATATCAGACCGCCACCACTCCCCACCGCCAACCACCGCCCGCCTTTCCCACTGTCGCCCACCAACCTCCGCCACCACCCCCCTCAGCCCGTCCCCACCAGTACCGGAAGCCACCCCATCCGCCGCTGCAACCGCCGCCGCCACACAGCAACAGCCACAGCCGCAGCGCCGCCCAGCAGCCTTTTTCTTCCGCCGCCCACGGCCGCCGCCGTGCCCCACAGCCACCGCCGTGTACACGGCCGCCGCCGCCTGACCACCGCCGCCGTGCTCCGCAGCTGCCGCCGTCGCCTGCCTCCATCCAGCTCGTCCCATGGCACCTCTCACCACCTACAAGCGACGCCGCCACATCGTAGTCGACGAAGACGAGGATGAGGCCCCGCCTAGCCCTCCGGCCTCTTCTAGCCGCCAGCCGGCCTCGCCTATCCCCCGCCCTCCCTCGCCACCGACTGATATCCGGCATGTCTATAATGCCCCTTTTGCCATCTTTGAAGACTGGGAGGGCACTCGATGGAGGGCCCTTAAAGGGAAGAAGGTTACCCAGCCTCGATGCCTCGATTGGCCACTGCTCCGAAGGGTGAAACTTGACCAAGACATAACGACACATTTGAAGAATTTGGGACTATTCAAGTTTACACAGACCACGCCACCGGGTTTGCTTCCATTGCACTTGGAGTTCCTTTGCACCCTCAACATGACCGCGGACAAGTCCCAGCTACATTGCCGCATGCTCAATACGCCATGCGTCGTCACCTACCGGATCATGAGTGAAGCCTTTGGGTTTCACCCAAAGCGATTGAAGGGACTCCCGGATACGTGGGTGCCGGCTAATGCTTGGAAAGAATTGACTGGATTGTCCACTTGGACCGGTCAGGGTGCCCCGAGCAACCAACTCATTGACGCCGACATTGGCGTGCTCCACAAGTTCCTGTCTTTCTGCATTCTGGGCAAGGAGCAGGCAAACAAAGTCAATGAGACCGAACTCTATATGCTTTGGTGTGCAAAGCGACAGAAGAAGATTGACGCCACAACCATCATTTGGAACCAGCTTCACAACATGGCCCGGTATGGGGGTTTCAAGCCTTCCCTGAGCCCCATCTCTACCGCCCTGGCCCTCCATTTCGGCCTCTTCACGCCGACCCAGGTCCCCGAACACCTGCGTGCCTCTGAGACAAGGCCGATTGATCGATCTGAGCTCAAGACATTTGTGGCCAAAGACTTCACCATCATTCCACAGGCCAAACGCCCCAATGTTCGTTCCATTTTGCAACAATTGAATCGGGGCGAGGGCACGTCATCCTCGGAACGCCATGTCTTAGATGACAATGATGAGGACGATGATGAGGAGCAGTACGAGGAACCTGTGCCACCACCTCCTTTCGTTTATGATCCTGAGGCCGGCCCATCCAATGCCTTTCAACAGTTTCAGGCCCACTTTGACGAGTCCTTTGGCCAGTTCCGCCAGGAGGTCTCCTCCCGTTTTGATTTAGTGGAAGACTCGGTGGGCGGCATCTATGCTAGGATCAACGACATTTATGGTCATCTGGACCATCTTGGTGGCTCTGTGACGCCCATGCAACAGCAGTTGGGCGACGTCTATGGACGCGTCAACACTATAGGCGGAGAGGTCACGCGTCTGCGTGAACAGGTGTCGTCATATGATGCTCGGTTTGCCGAATACAACCAGGGCCTCACTGACGCCAACCACGGACTAACCGACACCAACTACTACCTCGCTGACCTAGAGAGACAGTGGGCCGCCTTCTCGTTGCAGAACCAGGACCAGTTCTGGCACCCTCCCCCGGGCCCCCCTCGGGGCCCCAACTGAGCATTCCTTTTACCCACCTTTGTACATTTTGTTTTATTTCCTTTTTCTTGGTTTTCTTTTCTTCCTTGTTTTATGCTGTCTTCTTTTGTGGGTTTTTCTGGTTGCTCGTGTTACAGGTTGTGGTCGCCGCCCTCTCTACCGCCGTCGCCGTGTTGGCTGCACTCCTATCCAGGGATGTTCTCAAACTTTTTCTTTTTGTGCCCTGAGGACAGTGCATGTTTTTCTCTGTGGGGGAGGGGCGTGATTTATGAGTTGTGGGGGTTTTATGGTTCTGTCTTGGTTGCATTGTTGGTTGTGCTGCATGCGGTCTTTATGATGCTTTATCTTTGCGTTGCATGCTTGGGTGTGGTGCCCTGTTTTACTTGTCTTGGGGCAAATGGTCCCCTTCTCTTGTTTTCTTGCCTGTCTTAAGTACATCACATGATTGATAGTGATTCGCTGGCGATTCGGGATTGTGTTTGTTTGGTTTGCTGTCCTTGTTTTTCTTGATTGATGTGTTCTCATTGAAGTGTAAGTAGCCTAAGGTTTTGGTGCAACACCCTGTTGAGCAACTCTTGACGTGATTTGTCCGGTAGATGCTAAGGGGAGTATTTTCAGTGCAATTACCTAATGTCTGTCTCTGTTTTGAATTGTTTGGTTGGTTGTTGAGTTTCTGATAGCCTGGGTCTCTGCTCCTCTAATGATTTCATTATGAGCATGGGTAACCACACGAGAACATTTTGGGTCACCCCCAAAAGTTCAATCTCGTGAATTATGGCCCATCTATCAAGAGCAAAAATAACTTAACCCCAAAAAAAAAAAAAAAAAAAAGAGAGGAGAAAAATGAAAGAATATGAAAAAGGAATGAGACATGATTGTAAAGGAATTTGCATTAGGAAATTCACCCTTAGCGGAGAATTGGGTCTGATCGGATTGAGTTGTATCACCTTGTTGTTGCACTTTTAAATCTTAGCTTTGAACACTTGATTGGGGGACATTGATTTCTTGAAAGGCTTGGATTGGTTTGAGTTTGATTGGTGAGAAGAATCGCTTGTGGGTTTTCTTTCGATTTTGTGTTTGTTGCTTGAGGACAAGCAAGGATTTAAGTGTGGGGGGGGTTGTTTACCTCGTTTTTGGGCGGTAATTGCTAGTGTTCTACCGTGTTTTCGAGCATGTTTATACCTCTTTGCCTTATTTTTCACGTGCTCGATGACCCTTTTTTTGGTATACTATTGTCGTGTGCAGGATTCGTGAGTCGCTAAGCATTTTCAGCATCTTTTGGAGCAAATTTTGGAAGGAGACTCTCGGATCACTACGTTTGTAAGAACTCATTTACTTTATTTAGTTGATTGAAATCTTTGGTTACTTGAATCCTTTAGTTTATGTTTTTGATGAATGTGATGATTTTAGATTTATGTCGTTGAATGGTGAGAAGAACGTGAATCATTGCTAAGTTATCGTTGCCTTTGGATTTCTTTGTTGGTGAATGTTTAATAACCTCTTTTATGGTGATTGATGATTTTTGTTAGTTGGTTTTGAAGCTTGATTTGGTTTCTTGCCTAGGTAATAATTATTTGTCGATGCTTATGCATTTATGATCGTTTGGTTCAGAGTTCGCGATTGAAACCCTAGTTGATTCCGTTAATGTTTAAACGCCGTGTTTTTAGTTTATATATGTGTTCGTATATGTTTCTGCATTAGTTAATGTTTATTGCTTCATTTCAATTACGTCTGCATTAGTTAATGTTTATTGCTTCATTTCAATTACGTACCGGTGTTAGAGCGTTAGTCAGTGCCAGCCCCAGTTATCTGATTAGAGTGTTTAGGTTTTATTTCTGTACTTGTGAGTAGCACAGTTGAAGCCCTGCTAAGTCTTCCTTGAGAGACGACTTGAGTCACCTTACCACCCTAGGACGACCTCGTATAAATTCGAGTCCATCCACTAGGTGTTTCTGGATGAGTCATGTACTACTGTCGTGTGCAGGATTCGGGAGTTGTCAAGCGTTTTTGGCATCATTGGGAACAGTTTTGGAGTCAGAACTCACGGCGCGCGCCGTGCATTTTCAAGAGAGATCCGCGAAGGTAGCCCACGGTGGCCGCCGTCCCTGGAAGATCGGCAGTTACGTTTCTTCCATATAAAAACCCTTTTTTAGGGTTTTTTACCATACTCTCGATCATAGCAGCCTCTAGGGCGATTTCCACCATTTTCCTTTGGTTTTTAGAGATTCAAAACATCTACAATAGCTCTTGGATTCATCGGATTATCGTTGATTGCAATTTACATTCCGTTGGATTAAGTTCACTTGGATCATATGCTTCTGTAAGACTTACTGGCTTTCTATTTAGTTTTATTGAATCTTTTGGCTTGTCTCCGTATTTGTTTATGCTTTTGATGATTGATAGTTCTTAGATTATTTTCTAGAATGTGGATGATCGTTGATAATTTAAGCACTTGGTTGTTCTTTGTTGATCGCTGCGAATGCTCTTTGATTGGTTGTTAAGAGACTTTTCTAAATAGCAATTAAAGTTCGTTTAGATTTTGAATTTGATGTTTGATCTTGTCTTCATGCCTAGGTAGTGATTATTCATTGTTTACGGGTTTATGATTGTTCGATTTGACGTACTAGATGCAACCCTAGTTTGATAGGTTTAATGTTTAATGTTTAATCTCTATGTTTTTAGCTACTACATATCTAATGCATCGTTAATGTTTATTGCTGTTAGGTCCGGGGGGTCTCGAATAGGTGTATGGGGGGGGAATACACCTATAGGCTATTTTTGGCTATCTACAAACCTCAATCAGAGGGATCTCAGTCAGAGATAGAAAAGAAACTTTACATGCAAACCAGACACCTGTTTAACCGAAATTAGTTTTGACCAACAGGGTTGACGACTGATACTGAAAGCTCTTCAGTAAAGAGTTATCAGTTAAGTCACTAGAACTTAACTGATCCACGTAAGGGCTTCAGTCGTGTTTGCAAAGATGAAGATGATATATCTCTTCCTTACTATCAGAGGATAGTTAGTCAGATTAATATCATACGCAGCGAAAATTAAACTTAGTTTCGAATAGCCTCGGTGGAGCAGATAGTTGGATTAGGGTTTCTCTTGCTGTTAGTCAGTGTTCAGTTTTATCAATTGAAATAGCACAGTTATGAATGTAAAACTGAAAGCTGTAAATAACACAGAGACTTTTATGTGGTTCGGAAAAACTCTTTCCTACATCCACGGCTAGTTGATTAGACCAACAATCCACTCCGCAAGTGCTTGCCTGGTGCACTGCAAACCGTAAACTGAAGATAAACTCTCTTCAGCACCTACACACCTCGCGTAGGGTTTCCCCACCTACACACCTCGTATAGGATTTCAGCACCTACACAACTCGCGTAGGATTTCCCTGCTAAGCACACCTCGTGCTCAGACTTCCCTTTCAGAGTTCAGAGTACCTTCCTGAACTCCGAGTCACTCAAACACTCTTATGGGGGAGAGGTTTAAACGAGTGCCAACTATACTTACAAAGAACAAGTTCTTTGAAGCAAGTTTGACCTTTGGCTTCTGGGTACACAGAATATATGCCTAGGGTCTAAGAGAATGTATGTAATCAGCAGTGACTAATTTTGGCTTTGGAATTCTCTTCTTCGATTCAAGCTTTGTGCGTTTAAGCTTTAGGCTGAGTAGCTATTTCGGCAGAGCTTCAGCTTATGTTGTTGAATCGGTGAAGATTGAAGTGATCCTCGAGCTCTATTTGTAGGAGAACTCTTGAATAGATCCGTTGGCGTAAATCGTCCTCAAGATTTCTTCTGTTGGAGAGCAATTCGAATTTGGGCTGAGGCTTCAATCTTCGAGGTTCCTTGTCTGTGTGGAAACGGCTCTCTTTGAAGGAAAGGAGATGTGACATCACTGAAAAGTAGCCACCAGATAGGAATGACCTCTGCAGAGATAAGATATTGAGATATCTCTGCATTTAATGCGGCTGTACTTTGAGCGTACGTGGCTTCCTCTGAACGTTGGAAGATCAGTCCTAGGAGGAATGTTCAACTGATACTTGACTTTAGTATCAGTCTATGGCGCGCATTAAATAATCAGTCTTCAACTGATTCTTCAACTGACACTTCAGTTGGTAACTCCAGTCTTCAGTCTTCAGTCTTCAGTCTTCAGTCTTCGACACCGCAACTAAACTAGAAACGAACTCTAACACTTGAGTTCAAAACGATTCTAGTCTATTACATTTAAGTCCTATGAATTTTGGTATCATCAAAACAAGGGTTAGGATATTCCACAAGGTTCCCAACAATTTCCCCCTTTTTGATGATGCCAAAACCACACAGCAGTTCTAGACAATAAAAAGACTGAGTTCTCAGTACAAGTTCTAGACAAGGAGTGAAAACAGTTCCCCCTTAACAATAGAACCTAAACAACTTGTACTTAGAGCAAGAACGAAAACAGTTCTAAACACAGAACTTAAAGAAGACAGAAAAACCATAAATCAGAGCCTGGACAAAGAGTCATTGTCTTCAGGGTGAGATAAAAAAGAAGTTCATTTCATTAAAAAGACTGATAAGCCATCAGTCGAGGTACAGAGCAAGACTTACATTGGAGTAACAAGAAAAACAAAAAAAACATCATGGATAAACCATGGACTCCAGCAGTCTGCTTGGCTGCGCCTTGAACTTCTTGATCTTCATCTTCTGTCTTCATGTTCCTAAGCTTGTTCCACTCTCACTTGTTTTCCGTTGAATTGAGGTCTCTTCTGAAACGTCATCCTTCTGGTGATCCATAGCTATCCCATCTACAGTCAAGAAATAGGGACAGGAGTAACCTTCTCAAAAAGATTACTCACTGACTCTTACTTTCCCAACTTTCCCCCTTTTTGGCAACATCAAAAAGAGAGAGATGACCATGGAAGCTGAAATCAAATGAGACAACAACTCCAATTCTCAAGTTGTGGTAACGTCTTGAGAAGAGGAGAGGTCCCGAGAATGCAGAAGGAGAGGACGTCAGGAGTGGGTGGAGAAGGATGAAAAAGAGATGACGGAGAAGGCGGGGAGACAGAGGAATGATGGAAAGCAGTGTGAAGGAAGGGAAAGTATGCATAGCATCGTTAGAGATAATCATGAGATGCAACTATACATACTATCCGAAGAGCGAGGAGACAGACGAGAAGAGAGGAATTAGAAGTGCGAGAGGAGGGGAGGAGAAACGAAGGAAATGTATGGCAAAGCGTTCATGAAAGAATTGGATCAGAACACGCTTTCGTCATACATGGGAGAGAAGAAGATGTGAAGATGGAGAATCGAATCAGTGGCAGTCGTGAGGACTAGCACTGTCGATTTTGCGCCGGATGGCAATGAGCTTCTGCGCATTGCTGTTGCACCACATGGAGTCTTCACCAAAAGGTGAGAAGCTTCCTGAGAAACAGGTGAAGTCTGTCCATATTCTAGACAGGAACTTCCAATCCATGTGCCGGGCATGAGGATGGAAGACACTCGCTTCGCTGGATACAAGTGAGGGTAGAACAAACTCTGACGTCGGAGAGACGTTGTGATCCAGTGGACGGGTCCGGTGTAGACCAAGACTATGAGCGTCATTCTTCCACTCCATGACTTTGCAGTCATAGATTTCTCCTTTAGTCGGAACAATTTTTCTCTGCAACTTTGGAAAAAATTGAAACTTTTTTTTTTCTCACAGTGAAGGCTGTGGAGAGTTGTTAGTTGATGCAGAAAAATCGTGAAGACAGCATGGTGTATAAATAGACAAGATGTGAACCATGAAGAAGATGAAAAGGTTTTTCGAAAACTGTACCTAAAATGCAATTGAAGAAAAAATTTCGCGTCCGCCGTCACTGCGAGGGACTTTGAAAGGCATCATTACATATGTCATGTCAATGAGCTTTTCAAGAAATTTTATTGCAGAGGCAAAAAGGTTGGAAGGGTTTTTGGCAAAAAGATCAGGACAAGTTCAATCAAAACAGATTTTCTCTTTATAAAAATCTTGTCCTTTTCGGATATTCCATTTTCCAACAATTCCAACAATCAGTTAAAGTTTTTGAAAGAAACTGATCAGTTAGAGAAAAGGTTTTGAACTTAAACACTTAAAGCTCTAAACTGAAATAACTGATTTTTGAAAAGGTAAGCATTTAAAATACTTACTCATCAACTGAACATAGTAGTCAGTTGATACCACGTGATCCTGGTTGAATCATCAGGATGACTTCTTCTTCAGATGGGCATTTGGACTTCATTGCTTTCCACGTCGGCGATCGTAGAAGCAGCAGTTGGTTGACCACCAGTCAGCATGACTGTTTGAGAAAATCTTCAAACACAGCATCACTCTTCAGGGTTGATGAGGCCGATCTTTGCACATAGATCATTGAACCTCTCTTCTGGAAGAGCCTTGATCAGCAGGTCCGCTCTCTGAATAGCAGTGGGAATCCATTCCACAGAGATATTCTTCTTTTCGACATGATCACGAATGAAGTGATGTCGAATCTCAATATGTTTGACTCTGGTGTGATGAACTGGATTCTGGGAGATTGCAATAGCACTGGAGCTGTCGCAATAGATAGGAACTTCCTTTTCCTCGATCCCATAGTCCTTTAGTTGATGGACTAACCACAGGATTTGTGAGCAGTAGCTTCCGGCAGCAACATATTCAGCTTCAGTTGTAGAGGTGGCGACTGAAGTCTGCTTCTTTGAAAACCAAGAGATGAGCTTGTTGCCTAGGAATTGACATGTTCCGGAGGTTGATTTGCGATCAAGCTTGCATCCACCAAAGTCGGAGTCTGAAAATCCGGTGAGCTTGATGTCGTCGTCTGCTGGGTACCACAATCCTAAATTGGGTGTGCCCTTGAGATATCTCAGAATCCGCTTAGCTGCATCCAAATGAGCTTCCTTAGGATCTGATTGATATCTTGCACAAACCCCGACTGCAAATGCGATATCTGGTCTGCTCGCAGTCAAATACAGCAAAGATCCAATGATTTCTCTGTACTTCTTCGAAGAGACAGAGCTTTCTTCTGAACCTGGATCAACTTTCCAGTTTGTGTTCATTGGGATCTTGACTGATTTCATGTGCTGAATACCGAACTTAGCTATCAGCTCCTTGGCATACTTGGATTGGCTGATCAGTATTCCTTCTTTGGTCTGCTTGACTTGCAATCCGAGAAAGAAATTCATTTCTCCCATCATGGACATTTGGAATTTGTTCGTCATGATGTCAGCAAACTTATTGCACATGCGTTCGGATTTGGATCCGAAGATTATGTCATCGACATAAATTTGAACAAGCAAGAGATCTTCTCCTTCTTTGAGAGTGAACAAAGTTCTATCCACAGATCCCTTTTTGAAGCCTTGTTCAATCAGATACTCAGAGAGAGTATCATACCACGCTCTTGGTGCTTGCTTCAACCCATAGAGCGCTTTCTTCAGCTTGTACACCTTTTCTGGTCCAGCAACCTCAAATCCAGGAGGTTGTTCTACATAGACTTCATCTGTGAGCACTCCATTAAGAAATGCACACTTGACATCCATTTGGTGTACCTTGAAACCTTTGTGAGCTGCGAAGGCTAAGAAGAGTCTGAATGCTTCCAATCTGGCAACTGGGGCGAATGTCTCGTCGTAGTCGATTCCTTCTTCTTGACTGTATCCTTTAGCCACAAGCCTTGCTTTGTTTCTCACAACGTTTTCTTCTTCGTCTTCCTTGTTCTTGAAAATCCATTTCAAGCCAATCACCTTTGCATCGTCTGGTCGATCCACAAGCTCCCAAACTGAATTCCGGTTGAATTCATTGAGTTCCTCTAGCATTTTCATGACCCATTCAGTGGACTTCAGAGCTTCTTCAATATCCTTGGGCTCTATAGTTGATAAGAAACAGCTGAAATTCTTATCTTCGTTGATGCAGTTCTGGTTGATGTCGAAGACGAGGTTGCACATTGATCTCCGAGTCTTGACCCCATCTGATGGTTCTCCAATGATGTTCTCCTTATAGTGGAGTTCAAACCATCTTCGATACTTCTTGATCTCTTCAGGCGATGGTGGAGCTTCTTCGGTCAGAATAGCTCTGGGATGTTGAGCACGTTCTGGAGCAGGGGTGAGTTGAGCTGGGGCGGCTTCTGCGCGTTCAACTTGAACTTCAGCAACTGGAGTTCCCCCTTGACTGATGCCATCTGTATTGGCTCCAGTCTGGACTTCAGACCGTTGGTTGATCTTCTGATACTGAAGCATCTCAGTATCTTCATCTTTGCCAGGTCCCCACACCAAGACAAAAGAGGGCTCGACAGTGTGGATTTCAGCTTTGGAACCTTCAGCGATCTGAACACCCTTTTCAGCATCTTGTTCCCTGAAACCATCTGTAGACTCATCAAAGATCACATGAGGTGTTTCTTCTACAGAAAGAGTTTGAGTATTGAACACTCGATAGGCTTTGCTTGAACGTTCTGTTCCAGAGTATCCAAGGAAGACTCCTGGATCAGCCTTGCTATCAAAGGTGTTCAACCTCTTCTTATCATTGTTGTGTATGAAACACTTAGAACCGAAAGCATGAAAATAGGCAATCGATGGCTTTCTGTTCTTCCATAACTCGTATGGAGTTCTTCCATGTCTCTGAGTGAGGAAGGAGCGATTCTGCGTGTAGCATGCGTTGTTGACTGCTTCGGCCTAAAACTTCAAGGGGAGTTTTGACTCGGCTAGCATCGTCCTGGCTGCTTCCTTTAGAGACTGGTTTCTTCTTTCTGCAACTCCATTCTGCTGTGGAGTTCTTGCTGCAGAAGTTTGATGACTGATTCCTTGTTCATCACAATACTCACGAATGACAGTATTGAGGAACTCAGTCCCACGATCTGATCTGATACTGATGATGTTGACTTCCTTTTCAACGCTCAGTCTTCTCAGCAGCTTTGGCAGTTCCTCCAGTGTCTCCTTCTTTTTGAAGAGAAAGATAACCCAAGTATATCGTGAATAATCATCCACAACTACCAAGGTGTACTTCCTACCGTTGTAGCTTCTTGGAGTGATCGGGCCAAACAGATCCATGTGAAGTAGATGCAGAATCCTTACAGAGGAGTGTCCTGTCTTTGACTTGAATGACGTCCGCGTCTGCTTTCCTCTGAGGCATGCTTCACATTCTTGCTTCTTCTGGAATACAATAGAAGGAAGACCTTCTACCAGTTGATGTTTAGCAAGTTTGTTGATCGTCTTGAAGTTGAGATGGTTGAGTCTCTTGTGCCATAGCCAATTGAGCTCCGAGTTGCTCTTGCTGATGAGACACGTTTTTGGTGGACTGTCTTCCCAAAAAACGACGTAGAGACTCCCTTGTCTGAATCCCTTCAGAACCACCTTCTTCTGATTGTTTCTAACAGTGAATTCATCCTTTTTGATTTTCACTGTGAAACCACTGTCACAAAATTGACTCACAGACAACAGATTATGTTTAAGACCAGAAACAAAGCTAACATTACTGATACTGGCGTTACCCATGTTGAGCACACCGTAGCCTTTTGTTTCTCCAATCGAGTTGTCTCCGAATGCAACTTTGGATCCAGCTTTCTCAACATACTGGGATAGATATTCTTTGTAGCCCGTCATATGCTTCGAACAGCCACTGTCCAGATACCACGTTCTGATTGAAGCTTTGGCCTCTTCCTTCTTTTTATGTTTCCTGATATTGACCTGCAAGGAAGAGTTGCTTCAGGCACCCAATCAAACTTTGGGTCCTTCAATGTTAGTTCGAGTTCCCTTTGGAACCCAAATCTGCTTCAGAATTGGTCTGGCTGATCTTTTGCGCATTTTTGGATGTCTGATCGATGTCGTTGGTGCTTCAGGTGGCACATGAGCATTCTTCTGTTGAGAAATCCTTTTGAAGGCCTCACTCTTGTAGCAGTTACGTCTGATGAGTGGTTGAGGTCTTCTTTGCTCGGCAAAGTATCTTCCTTGAGATACTTTAGTCTTTGCAGACTTATGGAGATTTGTCTGACGTCCAGTGGCTTGTCGTCGAGGAAGTGGCATGGCTCGACTGGACTCAGCATTGCTTGTTCTCCATGGATGTTGTTCCTTCTGAAACTGAACTGAGGATGTCAGTTTTTGACTGATGTGGCCTTTCTTCCCCCTGGATTGATGAGGAAGATTCTTCTTGGCTCCTGATGTTCCTTCCCGGATCTTTGACTGAAATCTGCTTTCCAGCCTTTTCAATAAGATGATCTGGTTGGGAGCCTCCTTAGCTCGTCTGTAGCTTCGTGGAGGTGGAACATTTGATCTGGCCATCAGTCTGCGCTTGTGAACTTCATCCATATCATGGTCTCTTGATTCTTCTGAGGTTGTGATTTCAGAAGGATCATTCTTAGAGATGATCATGATATCCTTTCCTTTGGCAGCTGCAACCTTTCCTCCGATGCTGTTGACCAGTCCTTTCGATGGAAAGTTGCTCATCATGGGAGACTGCATCATGCAGTTCTTGACTGTTTCTTCCAGCTTGTGATTGAGCCTCTTGATTTCATGAGATGCTCTTTCACATTCTGAGTTGGAGACTCTGAGCTCTTCTTCCAGTCGGCTGTTCTCCATGATTAGCTGATCAAGACAAGTTTCATCCGGAAAGTAGATGATTGTCTGATGTTTAGCTCGTTCATCATTGATCTCCTTGTCCATTTTCTGATTCTGCTTGAGGAGATCTTCGAACATTTTCCTCAGCTGACAGTGATCAGTCAGGAGCTGATCAAACTCGTCAGTTTCAAAGGATGAGCTATCTCCAGATTCTGAGTGGTCTCCTGAAAGCATCAGGAAGTTATCAGTATATGGAGTTTTTGTGAGAGATATTGCCTCTGGGCCATTCATTCCATTGTCGTAGCTGTTGTCAGCTACACTTTCTGATTCGTTGGCCATCAGGGCTCGACTCTCATCATCTGAGCTGGAACTGTCGAAGTTGGATGATTCTGATGTGTCGTTGGAAGAGTCAGCATCATCAGCAACCATCGCTTTCTTCTTCGAAGATCTGCGATCTTTCTTCGCTTTCAGTTCCCTGCGCTCAGCTGGAGTCAAATCAGGGCATTCATGTCGAAAGTGCCCTTTCTTTCTACATCCAAAACATTCCAATTCTTTGATGTCGTAAGCGGCTGACTTCCTTTCTCCGCTTCGATCTGTGGAATGTCTGGAGTCCCCTTCTCTTTCTTTTCCCTTGTAGTGCTGCTTGTGGAACCTTCTGTACTTCCGGAACTTGGACTCCATCTTGTTGAATCTGTCAGTCAACAAGGCATATTGACTGAAGAAGTCCTCAGGGTTGAGTTCCATTGGCTCCTTGATCTGCTTCTTGCCTTCTCTGGTCGAGGCCTTCAGTGCAACTCCTCTTGAGGTTGATGGACCATCTTCGTCTGATCCTCCAGCCTTCTTGTTACCAAGATTTCTCATAAGGTCGAACTCATTTGCCATGAGATCGGAGAAAAGCTTGTTTGTCGGGAGCTGACTGAATCCTGGCTTATGCTGATGAGCGACTGAGTAGATCTGCCATTCTCCACGTGGCAGTGCTCGAAGAATCTTCAGGTTGATTTCTCGTTGAGTGTATTTGTCTTTGAATCTTTGTTCCATTTCCTCGACAGATTCATTCTTGAGCATGTGAAAGGAGTCGAATTTCTGGCAAGCTATGGATAGCTTATTCTCCTTGATTTCCTCAGAACCTACGCACATTCTTTCTAGAATGTCCCACATCTCCTTTGTTGTTCTGCACTTGATGATCTTCATGACATGCTTGTCGGGAACGGTGCCGGAGATGATGCTTTTGGCGAGGTTGTCTAACTCATCTTGCTTCCTTTCTTCTGTGGTGAAGTCTGCCTTTGACTTGGGCTGGTCCTCATCGTAAGGTTCCTGATGGATGTCATTAGGAACCCTTTTTACAATTTCGGTGATGATAATCGGACTGCTGGTGATGACTTCCCACATTCTGCATTGTTGGGCGGTGAGGAAGCTTTCAAGCCGAAACTTCCATATGTCGTATTTTTCAATACTAAACATAGGTAGAGAAGATAATCTACTGTGGTTAGTCTCCATCAAAAAAGAGAGAACAGATAACAGCTGGTAGAGCAAATAGCAAGCACAAAAATAAGAAAGAGTAAAACTTCTTCGAGACCTTTAAGAAAGGATCTAGTTCAAGTAGGAACTAGTCAGAGACAGATAGTTCTTGCGAACAACCTGCTCTGATACCAATTGTTAGGTCCGGGGGGTCTCGAATAGGTGTATGGGGGGGGAATACACCTATAGGCTATTTTTGGCTATCTACAAATCTCAATCAGAGGGATCTCAGTCAGAGATAGAAAAGAAACTTTACATGCAAACCAGACACCTGTTTAACCGAAATTAGTTTTGACCAACAGGGTTGACGACTGATACTGAAAGCTCTTCAGTAAAGAGTTATCAGTTAAGTCACTAGAACTTAATTGATCCACGTAAGGGCTTCAGTCGTGTTTGCAAAGATGAAGATGATATCTCTTTTCCTTACTATCAGAGGATAGTTAGTCAGATTGATATCATACGCAGCGGAAATTAAACTTAGTTTCGAATAGCCTCGGTGGAGCAGATAGTTGGATTAGGGTTTCTCTTGCTGTTAGTCAGTGTTTAGTTTTATCAATTGAAATAGCACAGTTATGAATGTAAAACTGAAAGCTGTAAATAACACAGAGACTTTTACGTGGTTCGGAAAAACTCTTTCCTACATCCACGGCTGGTTGATCAGACCAACAATCCACACCGCAAGTGCTTGCCTGGTGCACTGCAAACCGTAAACTGAAGATAAACTCTCTTCAGTACCTACACACCTCGCGTAGGGTTTCCCCACCTACACACCTCGTATAGGATTTCAGCACCTACATAACTCGCGTAGGATTTCCCTGCTAAGCACACCTCGTGCTCAGACTTCCCTTTCAGAGTTCAGAGTACCTTCCTGAACTCCGAGTCACTCAAACACTCTTATGGGGGAGAGGTTTAAACGAGTGCCAACTATACTTACAAAGAACAAGTTCTTTGAAGCAAGTTTGACCTTTGGCTTCTGGGTACACAGAATATATGCCTAGGGTCTAAGAGAATGTATGTAATCAGCAGTGACTGATTTTGGCTTTGGAATTCTCTTCTTCGATTCAAGCTTTGAGCGTTTAAGCTTTAGGCTGAGTAGCTATTTCGGCAGAGCTTCAGCTTATGTTGTTGAATCGGTGAAGATTGAAGTGATCCTCGAGCGCTATTTGTAGGAGAACTCTTGAATAGATCCGTTGGCGTAAATCGTCCTCAAGATTTCTTCCGTTGGAGAGCAATTCGAATTTGGGCCGAGGCTTCAATCTTCGAGGTTCCTTGTCTGTGTGGAAACGGCTATCTTTGAAGGACAGGAGATGTGACATCTCTGAAAAGTAGCCACCAGATAGGAATGACCTCTGCAGAGATAAGATATTGAGATATCTCTGCATTTAATGCGGCTGTACTTTGAGCGTACGTGGCTTCCTCTGAATGTTGGAAGATCAGTCCTAGGAGGAATGTTCAACTGATACTTGACTTTAGTATCAGTCTATGGCGCGCATTAAATAATAAGTCTTCAACTGATTCTTCAACTGACACTTCAGTTGGTAACTCCAGTCTTCAGTCTTCAGTCTTCATTCTTCAGTCCTCAGTCTTCAGTCTTCGACACCGCAACTAAACTAGAAACGAACTCTAACACTTGAGTTCAAAACGATTCTAGTCTATTACATTTAAGTCCTATGAATTTTGGTATCATCAAAACAAGGGTTAGGATATTCCACAAGGTTCCCAACAATTGCTTTCTCCCGATTATGTCTTGTTGATTAGAGAGCGAGTTAGTGCCAGACCCAACTACCCGATTAGAGTGTTCAGGTTTTCATTCAGTTTCCTGTGAGTAACACAATTAGAGTCCTGCTAAGCCTTCCGTGTGAGACGACTTGAGTCACCTTACTGCCCTAGAATGACCTCGTTTAAATTCGAGTCCATTCGCTAGGTGTTTAAACGAGCTCGGTTCGTTTATCGAGAAATTCCAGTTTACTATTCACTCGTCGTCCAAAAATAAAAACTTTTGTCGTTAGACTCGTATCGAAAAACTAAGAATATTTCTCGACGACGTGCACGTAAGATTTTTGAAAGTCGACAAAAAGACGAAATAGCACTATTTACTATTCATTGTTAAAAAGTCTAAATTTTCAAAAAAACGTCTAAACGGACTCAGATTTCAATTCCGAGTTCATCGTTCTCATTCAAATAATTATCTCTAATTATTCAAATACTCGAACTCAATTACGGATATAAAATCCACATCATTCTCACATCATTAAAAGAACATCTCAACATCACTTCATCAAAAATAACTAGAAACTTCATGTAACACATCACATCATTACACAAAGTATATCAAACAAGGGATCAAATCCCTAAATACTCAAACTTAAGCACTTAAACATGGCATTGAAAGCCCGGGTATTACACTATTCCCCTTAGCCTTAAAAGGCCTTGCCGTCATCTTTCCTTCTATACAGGATTCGCAGGTTCTAAATGGAACAGCTTGAAAGTCTTTCAAGATTTCATTTGATACGAGCCTTTGGATCCTATTTAGATTGATGTGGCCTAATCTTAGGTGCCAAGCATGTGTATATTGTTCATGAGAAAAAAGTTTCCTCTTATTCGGATTAGGACAGATTTGTGATGTAGATGCAACATGGACATAATTTTTAATTGGACATGTAATAGTATAGAGAGAGTTATTCAAAATTCCAGAACAAATAGTCGTGTTATTTTTCATGATAGAGACACCTCTATCAAAAGTAACAGAATATCCATCCAAAAACAATTTTGAAACAGAAATTATGTTCCGCCGAAATTCCGACACATATAAAATATCTCTCAACACTAAAATGTCATCACCAAAACATAAAGATAAATCTCCAACAGCAACAGCTGCGACCTTCGACGCGTTGCCCATGGAGATGGTGATCTCGTCACTTTCCAGACTCCTTGTCGGCTTGAAGCCCTGCAAGGTGTAACAAACATGGTCAGTTGCCCCCGTATCCACTACCCAAGAATGAGTAGAAAACGAAGCTAAACATCTTTCAGTTACTAGAACTTGTGACGTACCTTGTCCCTTTGCCTTGAGCACCGGACAATCTGTCTTCCAGTGCCTAGTCTTGCTGCACTTGAAGCACTTTCCCTTTCCACTTGGCTTCTTCACGCCGCCAGTAGGGCCAACTGCTTTACCACTTCCACTAGCTTTCTTGTCACCTTTGCCCTTTGGACCTTTGCGCTTCTTTTTCCCGTCTTTCGACGAAGAAGCAGGTCCCTTGGCAGTGACAAGCACTTCTTTCCTATTGCCCAAGACTCCCTCTGCCATAATTAGAGCATTCAATAACTCATTAAGAGTATAGTTGACCTTGCTCGTAACGACATTGAGACGGAAGTTCTCAAAGGATTTGGGAAGAGTGTTCAGGATGATATCGATCTTGGCTTCGCCTTCGATACCTCCTCCGAGTAAGTCGAGCCTGTCAAACAGATTTATAATGTTTATGATATGCTCGTGCACAGAACTGCCCTCGCTCATCTTACATGCTAAGATTTCTCTCATCATGTTAAAGCGAGCAGATCTCTCGGACTCCCCATATACCTCAGAGAGGTTTAGCATTATGCCAGCCGCGTCAACCATAACTTGATGCAGGAGTTGCAAAGTTTGTGACATAGTCATCATAATATAGCACTTGGCCATATTATTAGACTTGTGCCACATTTTATGCGCCTCACGTTCCGCATCGGTTGACGCGTTAGTTAGGGCAGCAGGACGTGGAGTAGTAAGCACAAAACTGTGCTCCTCAGCGTCAAGAATGTACATAATGTGGCGTTTCCATTCAGTATAGTTCGGACCGGTGAGAGGATTGTTTGCAAGAATAGAGATGATTGGAGACATAGACATATCTGAATGTAAACAAAATAAACATGTAAGAACATGAAGCACATAATTCGTAAGAATAATATTGTAACCTTTTGATAAAACAATATTAATGGAACCTCCAACCGCTCAAAGAATTCCATATGTAAGCCACGTTCGTGTGGACGTTTACACATGAACCCCTTGTCGCAGCCCGATTCCCGACACTAGTGATAGCGGGGTACGAGTATCGATACGACTATTTTTAAAAGAATAAAAGATAAGAAGAATAGGTCGAACATCAAGTGGAAGCTCGCATCAAAAGGTGTTAAGGAAATCATCATAAATGAACCCAAGGGTAAAATCGTCAACGTAGTTGTAACTTTTTAATTATCAGGAATTTCACGAACAAAAACAAAATGGGTATCGCTCATTTTTCGTAAGGCATCATAATATGCAGAGTATCGCAGCAAAAGGCGAACCGATTATATGTATGAAGACACATAACCGTGAGTATATTACTTGATTCGAAAGGAAACGAAGTATTTTAATCATCAAGACTCTATTAATCATAAGGGCAATATTAAATATGATCACATCGATTGAAACGGTTCCCCACCAGCGCCAGACCAATCTCGCTCCCCGCTTAGCCTGCACATTTAGAAATACATGCAGGGCGTGAGTACATAATACTCAGTGGGCAAACGCCGAAAAACAAGGAAAGTGCTCTTAGAGCTATAAGTTTGAAGCTTGCCACATCTCAGCAATACACAGAAATAAGTCAGCATAAATGAATCTGTGCATGCAGTTTTCATAATCAACATCATAAATAAGTGTCTGCAGACAAAGTAATCGACATGTATGTACCGCATCTACAACTCATCATTATAATTAAGGTACTGAGAAGTAGGCCTCCCTCTCAAGTACCGTGATCGGCCGACCCGAAGACGGCTCACAGTCACCTCTGTGCACAAAATCCCGCTTGTGGCAGGATCGAATTCGTCTCATCAGTAGAGGGTAACACACAAGCTCAACATCAAAAATTGGCAAGTCAAACAGTTCTCAAACATCATTTATCTCAAAACATTTGATAAACTCATAACATCATTAAATCATTTTAGAAAGCTCGAATGATAAACGTATACTCAAAATATTGCCCACCTGAAGACCTTACTCAAAATCTCCCGTCAAAGCGGAGTTACTTACTTCCTTGCTCTGCTCGTGTCTTCAGGGATCATCATCATCATCGAGGGTTCATGTCATAAAATGAATCTCGATTAGAAACTCATTAACAAATCTCATGCCTTAACTCTTGCTCTATCTCATATTCTATCTCCTTATTCAACTCTATATAGACTCTCCACTCATCTCAAATCCTTAAGCTCAAGGATAGGTTTCGAGAAAATCATGGTTCTAAGTCTCGATTTATCTCTCATATAAGACTCGTCAAATTTTCACTCAAACACATAGGCAACACAAACACGTAAGGCACATAAGAAAATACAATCAAACATCATCAAAACATGCTCTGTTTATACACTGACTCAACTTCAAAAATTAACCTGTTCTGACTCCGACATATCCTAGACTCGAGACTCATACCAAAAGAAAGGTCTTCGAGTCTAGTTTCATATGAAAAAAGTAGAGTCAAAAACTCCAAGTGGTTTGGGAGATATGACTGTTTTACTACAGTCTACCATATTCGGCAGTTTTGAGCAATCGAAAACTTGGATTTTTGAAAAATAGTAAATGTTGTCAAATTGGGCTCAAATTTGGTGGATATCTAGCTAACACAATAAGGTTAATACCATAAAAATTGGGAAAGTTATATCATAGAGGAAGCTATTGACAAGAATGACTCTTTCCCCTGTTCTCTGAAATTGTCGGTAGAAATGTGCAGTTTAGGTTTTGTATTTTATAAAAATAGTAAACGACGTCAAAATGACTTGAAACTTTACAGGGGTGCTAACTACTCCCTTAGGGACTTGCTATAAAATTTTAAAAGATTTTTGACATCGACAAACTGTCGATCACAGTAGGTCAGTAGGCCTACGAAAATCACCAAAATCTCATCTCAAACTCTTAAATGCTCAACTCAACATTCCTTCAAAGAAAACCAATCAAAGCTCATTTTAAACACATATAACACTCACAAACATTCAAACACATTATAAAACTCATCATACTCAAATTAACTCTCCTCTTTTACATTTTAACTCAATTCTCAAGGGAAACGTTTCAACGAACGCATAAATTCAATTCTCTTTTCATTCTCATGCTAAAAATCACTCCATCATTCATTAATGACCTCATACCTCATATAACTCATTTTACACATATAACTCCCCTTTTTATCATGTAAACTAAACTCTAATGATAACTCATGTATCAACGCAAACTCTTATCAAAAGCATGACAAACGTTCACATAATGATCATAAATCAATTAGACCTCATTTTATCACTCATTGACTTCTCAAAATATGAAAACTCAAAAACTCATTCAAACTAAACTAAGTCCAAATTTTACTTAGCTTACAATAGACTTAATCAAACATATTAAAACACTAATATCATGCTCAATTTCATATATCTTAAGTCAAATCACTTAATAGACACATAAGTCAAAAAGTCCTAATTTTTACTAAACTAAACTCTTTGAAAATCTACAAACACATATGAATCTTTAATCCATTCATAGATCTATTATTCTTAACCAATTTATCTCACATATAAACCATCAATTCACAAATTGGAGCATAGATACACATATCCCTAATTTTATTAAACTAACTCACATCAAACTCATCAATTGACATCATATACTCAATTTATTCCATCAATCATCATCATATACATCTCATGGACTCATCCTCATCATCAATTCATCACTTTAATCATCAACTAAAAAATTCCCAAATTGGGGTAAACTAAACTCATCCGATTTTTACATCTCAAAGCATAGCTTTTCAAAACACACAACAATCATCATCAAACATCACATAGATAACTTTTCTCACCCCAATTCAAAGAAAGAAGAAGAAATTTTTTTGAAGGGTATGAGACCCAAATTTTCGAAAATTTAGAAAAAAGAAGGGGGTGATTTTCTTGCTTCAAATTCTCAAGAATACACACATACAATCTCATACAAGTCATATCTATGAATTTATACATCACTTACCCAAACTTTACACCAACAATCACACTTTCTCTCTCTAGCCTTGGAAGCAATCTCCAATGATTCTCTTGAATTCAAGTAGCTAGGATGTGTTTATGTGGGATTTTGTTGGTGATTTATGTGTTTGGCATATTTTGTGAAGCTTCGAAGGTCTCTCCCATGGTTGACAATGGAGGAAATGCGAGAGAGAAGGGAGAGAGGTGGTGGTCGAAAGTTAGGGAGGAAAGGAGAGAGAGAAATTTGCAAGATATGAAATGGATTTGGAAATCTTATGAAAGATTTGTGAATCTTAAGTAAAGATTTGATATCTTTGAGAATATATGGCATTAAATGCCTAATCTCTCTCTAATCTCTACACTCTCAATCTCTACTCTCTCAATCTCTACACTTGGTAAATTTTGGTAATTAGTCACATGCTTGGAAAATTAAAATATTAATGTGAGAAGGATCATTAAATAATAATCACAATACTTATAGAAATATTACTCATTAATAAAATACCATAGCATAATCATTCATGTGATCAAATAAAATAATTATAGCACTAATATTAGTGCACTCACTCAATTATAATATTCCTCTTCGTAGGAAAAATAATTTAAAAATATTATGCTAGGAAAAATTTCCATAAACCGGCATCATTCGATTTCTCGGTAAAAATAAACCGCACTTGCTTTGGAAATTTAATCAAAATTCCAAGTGCTAAAGTCTCAAATAAAAATCATAATCACTTGGTTATAATGACACACGTCACAGAAATCACATAATCAATCAGTCACGTAATTTCACATAACATCACATCAAAGCAGTCGGCAAATACAAACAACTAGACGTCTCTCAGACCGACTTTAATTATCAAGGTTTCTCACTCTTTCTTCCTCGACTCTATTTCCAACTCATTATTCCTATTTTCTTAATAGGACAGTCAAACTCTAATAATTCGGTATCCGGTAACTATATTCCCGGTAGTTGGAAATAAAATAAAATCTCAGCTCAGTTCAATCAGCATCTCTATCTCAACTCATTTCTCAAATCTCATCACTCTAATTCCATCATCGGTATATTCACTCGTATCTCTATTTAAAAGACAATCTGTCTTATCTGCTCATAAAAAAAAAAGTTTCGTATTTCGACATCTCAGTACTCTCATTAATGTTAAGACACTATTTCTCAACATAGGGAAAAGTACGGGGTGTTACACCCCTCAACCAGACTATTTACCTAGTCGTTTAATTTTCATCCATGTCAACTTAACCTTTTGACAAAGGAAATTAATAGTTGGACTTAAACCAGACCATATCATATTCAAGAAGGGACTCCGTTGGGGAGTTGTACATTGTACTTGAAATGATATCTAAACAATAACCACAATTTAACCTTGATGATTAAATTCTTGAAATTAGCATACTCACAAGGACCATACCGCTTTCAATTTAATCTCTTGGTTATCTTATTTAAATTCCATCCTCTAAAGTACTTATGAGAATTACACGAGTAAGCCACGTCCGTGTGGACGTTTACCGCATAGCTCCCACTATTTAAATGGATTTAAATATTTTTAATAGAAACCTCAACTTAACAAACTTGTGAAATCAAATACGAAGTAAGCCACGTTCGTGTGGACGTTTACTCATATTCTCAATCACTTTGTCTTGAGGCCGCATGTGGAGGTCTTATAATAATTTTTAATTGCTTAAAAATTATTAAAACTGTTTAGTCTTTTTAATTTCAAAAGGTTTGTTCATGCTCAAGCACATAATCCTAAACATGCTCTTCTAGAACGCAACATGTAAAACATGCTCGCAGAATTCTAAAACATGCTTAAGAAAACGATAAACCTACTATCATGCTTGTCTAAGCGCAGTTAATAAAAGATATTAACAAGCAAAGACATAGAAAAGCAGGTAAAGAGCATAAGGGATAAACACCACGACATGCAAAGAACATAAATAAAGAATTAAAATTCTGGACTAACTAGAGAGTTAGTGCCAGACCCAACTACACGATTAAAGTGTTTAGGTTTTCATTCAGTTTCCTGTGAGTAACACAATTAGAGCCCTGCTAAGCCTTCCGTGTGAGACGACTTGAGTCACCTTACTGCCCTAGAATGACCTCGTTTAAATTCGAGTCCATCCGCTAGGTGTTTAGGATGAGTCAGGGACTAACTCAAACAAGGTAAAAGATGGACTAAATCATGCGTTGCTTTTAGTAGGAGCTGAGCTCATGATGGTTTGGATTATACGGTTTCGGATTTCCAGGCTGACCGGAACAAAGAATAATAACCTCGAGCTATGTGTTTTCCTTGGGAGGTAAAACCTTTTGGTTTGACCACTACCTCCAGGATCTAAGAGTGATTTCTAGTTTGCGTGAGAGGATCACCTTCGTGATAACTCAAATGCAGTTGCAAACTCTAAGGAATCCATGAACCACAAGGGGTCAAACACATGGAGAGTAAGTACTAAATTATACGATTATTCATAAATCGAGGTTATGTGCTCATAGAATAAATTCTCACATATTGGAGAAACCTACTAATTTTTTCACAAAAGGCTTATCGCAAATGGTCATTGAACGATGGCAATGCGATTGAGGCCACCCAGTTAGGAAACTTTAAGTATAAGTGGGAGAAGTGTTAGGTCATTGGTTTTTAGACGCATTGTATACTAAAAATTTGCTTTAGTATAAGTGGGAGATTGTTGAATTTTTATACTGAAAGCAAGAACGTTTGATGCTTGTACACATTAATTCTTGTGTTCACTATTTTATCTTCTATCTGATTGTGTTCATGATTGCATATGTATGTCCTTTATCTCTATATAAGTTGATTATATGGTGATTAACGGATCACAGAAGTTCATACAATTAGAATAAACTTAAGAGATATAAATAGATCACAGCCGAGATGACTCTAGGACGAGTCGTTGGTCTAGGCTGCAGTTTAGATGGAAATAGTTTGTCTTGACTATTTGTCTATACTGGTACGTCATAACGTATTGATAGGATCACAGTGAGATGTATTCTTATATCTGACATAAGTGAAGAATCAAGATCTCAGTGACTTAATAGAATCTTAATACTAATAAGATTTCAGATATATATGTTGATTCGTGCATCACTTTGATTTACTATGGGTGGGAGTTATATATTAACTTGAGTACTTTATATATTGGGTGATAGCGGTCGATATATGATATTTGATTATCTGTATTAGTACCCGTATCCGGTATAGGATAATGACATCCCCTTAAGGAGCTCAATAAGATTTATTGCGTTAAACCCTGCAGGTTGATTAAGTTCAGACACAATAATAAGGTTTGAGTGGTACTGCTTAAGGATTACAGAGAGATTAATTAATTTTAGTTGTCAGAGCTCTAATTAATTAATGGATGTCGGATATTTTAAATACGGAGATTTCATAAGTCTAAATACAAGCCCCGACTCATCACCGACAACAAAGGGGTAAGTCAGTATTGATTCTCTAGTGGAATGAATTAATACTTATGAATTAATTATGATCTGGGCTGATCATAAGAATTAATTCATTAGAGGCCCATCTTTATTCCTTGTATCTGATCCCTGGACTGGCCCAAACTCTCCTGAGCCCAGTAGGAGTATAATTCGCCCACTATAGTTATCGGTGCCCTAGGACTGTGTTTTGTCTATAAATACAGCTATCTGCTCTCAGGATAATACACACAAAAATTAGGGTTTTATAGAGAGCAGTAGGGGGCGCCGTTTTCTTAGTGGTCGAATTCTTCGTGGGAGTTCTCATAGTTCATTGTCCATCCAAAATTGGGAACTGAGCGGGATATAGTTCAGAAGATCTGAGCTGGAGTCACTTTTTCGCAGGAAATCAAGTTTTGCCAGTTTCCGAAGAACGACCATAACTTCCTCTACAGAACTCGAATTTGGACGAAACAGGTGGCCACGGAAAGCCCTTTCGAAAGGGAAGAAGTCGTATTTCTGGTAAAAATACGATTGGAGGACGTTTGAGGCTTCAAACGAAGGCTTGAAGTTGGCTGACCTGTTCAACGACGAATTGATGAATTCTTAGGAATTCTTCAGGTATTTCTAACTCCAAGGTGCATCACTTAATTTAATAGGAGCATGCTAGGTTTAATCGATGTATGGTGAATTAAGATAATCCAAGAGACGATCCTCGGGAAAATCGAGTATTAATTAAGTTTAATATTGCTTCAGAAACGTCATCGACCTCCGAAAAGTACAACGAGTGTTGGAGCCATGACTGTGGTGAAATATTCCATGCAATAGTCAAGTTGGGTCTATCTAAATTCAAATGCATCTTGGACAAAGCACTCTTAAGCGAGAGGCCAACGTAGGGAGTGGATGTTGCTTTGTATAGTTAACTTCCATTAGTTGATAACTTCTAAGGGGTTATATATTGAAAGGATAGATTGGACAGAGGACTATTACGTGTGTGACGCGTGACAATTGGGGGCGTAGCTGTCTTTTGCTTATAACCAACTGGCATACAAGTGTAGTGAAATAACTTTGAACCAATGACCGAGTGCCTAGTTCATGTTTAGTGAGTCAAACCCAAGTCTTAATTGTTTTGTTATTTAATCAAGTTACTTTTGTGATTTCAGTTTGATCCGAAACCCTATTTTGCCCATAAGCAAGTTGTGGTCAGAACCATCAGAAACAAAGTTGTGACTGAAGGAATATTAAACTAAATTAATACTCTAATGCCCGATGATCGTTTCTTGGATTATTATTAATTCATCATACAACGATTAATCCCTAACATGCTCCTATGAATTTAACAGCTGCACATAGGTGTTAGGAATACTTACTTGTAAACTGTATGCAGAGGCTGTCGATGATCGAATCGAATGACTCCAGTTCTGATCTTCTGAACTGTATCCCGCTCAGCTTTCACCGTTGGATGGACAACGAGCTATGAAAGTCCCAAGCTAGAAAATTCCCAACGTTTCCTGCGCCTCACAGCTCTCTCAAAAACCCTAATATTATCAGTGTGTATTTCCTGAGAGCTGACAGCTGTATTTAAATAAGAAAATACAGAGAGGGGCGCAGGTTTAGGGTTAGGGACGATTTCCAGCTCTTTCTGGGCTAGGAGACTTTGGGCCAGTCCAGGGACCAAATACAAGGAATAAAGATGGGCCTCAAATAAATTAATTAACTATGGTCAGCCCAGACCATAATTAATTTATAAATATTAGTTCATTCTACTAGAGAACCAATATTGACTTACCCCTTTATTGCCGGTGATGAGTCGGGGCTTGTATTTAGACTTATTAAATCCTCGTATTTAAAATATCCGACATCCATTAATTAATTAGAACTCTGACAACCTTAATTAATTAATCTCTTTGTAATCCTTAAGCAGTACCACTCAAACCTTATCATTGCGTCTGAACTTAATCAACCTGCAGGGTTTAACGCAATAAACATTATTGAGCTCCTTAAGGGGATGTCATTATCCTCTATCGGATACGAGTACTAATACAGATAATCAAATATCATATATTAACCGCTATCACCCAAGATACAGAGTACTCAAGTTACTATATAACTCTCACTCATAGTAAATCAAAGTGATACACGAATTAATATATATATTCGAAATCTTATTAGTATTAAGATTTTATTAAGTCTCCGAGATCTTGAATCTTCACTTAAGTCAGATAGAAAAATACATCTCACTGTGGTCCTATCAATAAGTTATGACGTACCAGTATAGATAAGTAGTCAAGACAAACTACTTCCATCTATACCGCAGCCTAAAACGTTGACTCGTCCTAAAGTCATCTCGGTTGTGATTATATTATATCTCTTAAGGTTAATCCAATTATATGGTCTTCTGTGATCTACAACACACCATATAATCTACTTATATTAGAGATAGAGAACATACATATGCAATCATGAACACAAACAGATAGGAGATAAAACAGTGAACACAAGAATCATTGTATACAAGCATAAAAAGTTCTTGCTTTCAGTATACAAATCCAACAGTGACACCCTTGTAGGAGAGATTACACTCATTTCCTTGTGGATTCGATTATGGACTTACCGCTAGCTAACCTAGTTGTGGGCGCATGATTTATTTGCACGAAGCTCAAACGACGACTTCGTCAAACAAACAAATACAAACCATATGATCAAATGCTAGAACACACAGTTGCAATACTACTCCCTATTCTCACTCATTCTGCTAGTGCACGTTCTCTTGGTGTGTCCTCCTTGATGGCAGATGCTGCACTTCTTTGGTTTACGACGCCTGATACTGAATGACTGCTCAGCTTGTATGCTACTACCTTGACCACCACCTCGATGTCTACTTTCTTTTGGGCACCCTGCTTGTCCAGTGACAATTGGAGGTAATACAAAACTCTGAGCGATGTACTTAGGAATCAACCACTGGTCTCTCGGCGGAAGATGATTAACAGAACCAGAGTAACAATCGATAAAAAATTTATTTGTGTAGTAATCGTCTACATACTCTGCGATAGTATCACCTGTCTCACTATAAGAACAACATCCGTCAACAATCAATACAACGAACATTAAAACATATTTACAATTACATGAACCCACCAAGGAAATAATGCTCGTACCTTATTGCAGCGATTGAATGAGAATAGGTGTTAGGTCCTTTGGGGTCTCGAATAGGTGTATGGGAGGGGGAATATACCTATAGGCTATTTTTCAAACGAAAACAAGCTGACACAACCTTTTTTCAATTAAAAGAGTTTTGCAAGACTTAGGTTGGCGACTGATACTGAATACTCTTCAGTAAGGAGTTATCAGTTAAGTCAAAGAATTTCACTGATACACGTTAGGCTTCAGTCGAGTTTGTAAAATAGAGGAGTAATATGAATCTCACTGACTATCCAAAGATTTATCAGTTCGACTAATATTATTGGCAGTGGAAAACTTTCTTTCGAAATAGCCATTTAGATTAAACAAGTTGTCAAGGTTTATATTTCACTTTGCTATTAAAACAAGTTGTCAGTTTCACTTTGTGCCATTTTGATTAAACAAGTTGTCAGTTTCATTTGATAAAACGTTTGTGCACAGATAAGAAAGATAAATACTGAAAGCGATAAATAACAAGAGGATTTTTACGTGGTTCGGAAAACACTTCCTACATCCACGGTCAGTTGATCAGACTGACAACTTCACTGGGCTTGTGCTTATGGATGCACAGTGTTGGGAACTTAATGGAATATCCTAATCCTTGTTTTGATGATACCAAAATCCATAGGTTTCATTTGTAATAGACTAGAACTGCTCGAACTTAAGTGTTAGAGTTCTTTTTCTAGTTTAGTTGTTGTTCTGAAGAACGGAGGACTGAAGACTGAAGTTGCCGACTGAAGTTTTAGTCGAAGAATCAGTCTGGAACTGATTACTTAATGCGTGCCACGTGGAATAAGCGGACTGATATTAAATTCAAGTATCAGTTAAACATTCTTCCTCAGACTGAATCTCCAACGTTCAAAGGAAGCCACGTACTCCAAAAGTACAGCCGCATTAAATGCAGAGATCTCAGGATCATCTTTTCTCTGCAGAGGTCATTCCTATTTGGTGACTACTTTATCAAAGACGTCGCATCTCCTGCTCTTCAACATAGTCGTTCTCACCAAACAAGGAACCTCGAAGATTGAAGCCTCAGCCCAAATTCAAATTACTCTCTAACGAAAGAAATCTTAAAGACCTTCTCCGCCAACGGATCTATTCAAGACCTCTCCAATAAATAGTGCTCGAGGATCACTTCAATCTTCACTGATTCAACAACATAAGCTCAAGCTCTGCCAAAATTACGTCTCAGTCGAAAGCTTAAATTCCCAATGCTTGAATCGAATAAGAGAATCCCAAAGCCAAAAATCGATCACTGTTGATTACATATATTCTCTTAGACCTTAGGCAAACCTCTGTTTACCCAGAGCCTAGGTCAAAACTAACTCCAAAGAACTTGTTCTTTGAAGTTTAGTTGGCAAGATTTCAAACCTCCCTTCGACCGATAGAATCGAGTGTTTGAGTTGCAAAGGAGTTCAGGAAGGTACTTTGTCTCCGTGAGATCCTAGTGCCAGTTCGTGCTAGGAGTGAGTAATCCAAAAAGGTGTGTTGGTACTGAAGATTAGATCTTCAGTTGATTTGGTTGTGTGCACCCGCAAGCACACGGATTCGGTTGTGTGCACCCGCAAGCACACGGTTCGGTTTGTTGTGCACCCGTAAGCACTAGCATTGGTTTGTAGTGCACCCGTAAGCACTTGCAGAGTGAAGTTGTTGGTCTGATCAACCGACGGTGGATGTAGGAAGTGTTTTCTGAACCACGTAAAAATCTATGTGTTATTTACAGCTTTCAGTTTTACTTTCCTACTTGTGTTCTTACCTTTGATAAACTGAATACTGATTAATTGCAAAGAGAAACTTAAGACTAACAACATGCTCAACAAAGGCTAATGCGAAACAAAAGTATTTCCGCTGCGTATGTTATCAGTCTGACTGATCTATCCTCTGATAGTCAGAAAGATTTATAACATCTCTGTTTTTATCAAACTCGACTGAAGCCTTTACATGCATCAGTTAAGTTCTTGTGACTTAACTGATAACTCCTTACTGAAGAGTCTTTCAGTATCAGTCGTCAACCCTGTTTTGGTCAAATCTCTTTTCAATAAACAGGTGTTTGTGTTTGAGATTAAAGTTTCATTTTGATCTCAGTATTGAGATCCTTCTAGTTTTAAAAATAGCCAATAGGTGTATTTCCCCCCCCCCCATACACCTATTCGAGACCCTCCGGACCTAACAATTGGTATCAGAGCAGGTTGTTCGCAAGAACAATTCTGTTTCTGATTAGGTTCTAATTGAACTAGATCATTTTTCTTAAAGGTCTCGGAAAACTTTTCTCTTTCAAAAAGTGCTTGCTATTTGCCTTATCTGTTGTTAGCTGTTCTCTCTTTTTGATGGAGACTAACCAAAGCAGAATATCCTCTCTACCTATGTTTAGTATTGAAAAATACGACATATGAAAGTTTCGGCTTGAAAGCTTCCTCACCGCACAGCATTGCCGAATGTGGGAAGTCATCACCAACGGACCAATCATCATCACCGAAACTGTCAAAAGAGTTCATGTTGACCCAACTCGCCGGTGCAGAACTGAATCCTACAGGGCTGATCTCACAAACACGCACAGAAGACTTAAAAGAGAACTGAAATAAAGATAAAGGGTGGAATGGTGTCCCAAAACCCCTGACCTAATCTACGAAGTTTCCTAGAGAACGAATCTCTAGACCCCAACGATGTGATCGGTACTGCAACTCGGAGATGTTGAATGACACACGACGAGGGATGATGAACTCGCCGATACGCCGATAAGTTGAATTTGCTTGGGCAAAATTCAGGAAGAACTCGAGGTCCTCAAGAGAGAATAATCTCACGAATTTGATTGATAAAATATATGATAAAAGTAATTCTTTTTCGTTCCATACAGCAGCCATATATATAGGCAAAATAAAAACCCTAATTTAAATAAGGAAATAACGTAAAAACAAGGAAACTTAAAAACAAGGAAACAAAAGAAACTTAATCAGCAAGCTAAAATAACCCTAGCGAGAAATCCAGCTCTGTACGCTCTGACGATTCCTCTAGCAATGCCGAGGTTCCTCTGTTGGGATGAATCCTCTCCTCGGGATGATTCCTCTGTCGAGACGATTCCTCTGCTCGGGACGATTCCTCTGGCAAAGCCGAGGTTCCTCTGTCGGGACGATTCCTCTGCTCGGGACGATTCCTCTGGCAAGTGCATGACTTCGCTGCTCTGGACTTTTGATTTCTCTGGCGAGTTCATGACTTCGCTGCTCTGGCCTTTTGATTTTTCTGGCGAGTGCATGACTTCGCTGCTCTGGCGGAACGACTTCAGCTCTGGCATCCTTGGCTCTGGTCTGGCGCGGGATTCATCTTTGCTCTGGCGCGAGCTTGGCTCAGTCCGGGCTGCATCATTCTCCTCTTATTGAAGAGGATTTGTCCTCAAATCCAAGTCGTGAATGCCAATGTCGGGATCAAAAATCAGATCTTCGTTTATTGCAAGAAACGATTGATGGACCCTAGCTGTTCTCTCTTGTCCATCATTCATCTTGCCGGGATAAAAAAACAAATGCTGCGGCGCTAACACTGATTGTTCTTGGACCTTGAACATGACGAAGTTGTTGTTGTAGAGGCCGCCATGCTTCACTTCTTGTCCAAACAGCCATGGTGGCTTCAATCTTTTGTATGTAGCGTGGGCGCTCCCGAACAGCCATGGTTGCTTCTGAATAGCCATAATTGCTTCAGCCATGGGTGCTTCAACCCTCAGCGCTGCATCACAAAAGACCGTACTGTTATAAGTGTCTAATTGAAACGGACCCTTCACCAATTTCCTCAGCTTGGTATCTTCATTATCAATCTTCCATGGCATCTTAGGTTACGTGAACAAGATCAGTTCGAACTTAATTGCACCATCACAGCGCTGCTCCTTAATGTTCACCTGCTCCGCTGCCTGTTCGTCGACATCGCATCGCTGCTCCTTTTCAACACCCATAGCTTGCGGCAAAGCCTTTGCTTCGAAAATAGATGAAGTAGACTTCTCAAGCCCTTCCTCATGTGAATCCTCATCCTTGATAGCCACCACAACTTCCACTACAACCTTCATCTCCGTGGGATTCATACATGCCTCATCTTTGATAGCAACAACCTCTCTTTCGACTTCCACCACAACTGCCACTTCTTCATCGGTCGCCTCCAATTTTGGCATATCAGGATCGGTTTTCTTACCGTGATTTGCTGAATTCACACCCTCGGTCCGAGACTGAAAGAACAGCTTCTTATCATCACGTGGCGGCACCTCACTTGTCCATTGATTCCCTTTGAAAGAGGAACCACTAGAAAATGGTTGATACTGCCTCCAAGTGCCCCGATTCTCATAGATCCAATCATCCCACTCCCTTCCGAGATACGAGTTACGATCGTGTTTCTTGTGGATTGATGAAATATTGTTCAACTTGATATCCTCATGATCCCTTGCGCCACTTCGACCACCACGGCCTCCTCGAGTCGAAGTGGAATGAGATTGCGTAAAAGACTGGTCCATCCTCTCATGGAGAGGCTTAAATGCATCCTTTACCATTCTCCGCATCTCTTCCTTCATATACATCAAATCGGCGTCGGTAATACTCCAGTTAGATGGAAATTCCTTGTTAGACATGGTCGGAAAAATTTCTCACAGGAAGGTATATGGACATACGACAAGGATGAAAAGACTAAAACCCTAGGGTGAACAGACACACGTGAACTGAAAAACAAAGACGCAGAAACCTTAGAAAACGTCTACCCTTGAATGAAGATAGACACGAAACTAGAAAACGTGGATGGAACGATTCCTCTGGCAAGTGCATGTCGGTTCTGTCGGGACGATTCCTCTGCTCGGGACGATTCCTCTGGCAAGTGCATGACTTCGCTGCTCTGGACTTTTGATTTCTCTGGCGAGTGCATGAATTCGCTGCTCTGGCCTTTTGATTTCTCTGGCGAGTGCATGACTTCACTGCTCTGGCATCCTTGGCTCTGGTCTGGCGCGGGATTCATCTTTGCTCTGGCGCGAGCTTGGCTCAGACCGGGCTGCATCATCGGGATCCATACAATGAGGTCTAGATCGAGCAGAAGGCAGACTTCACCACAGAAGAAAGGAAGCAAGATGAGCTAGACAACCTCGCCAAAAGCATCATCTCCGGCACAGTTCCAGACAAGCATGTCACCAAGATCATCAAGTGCAAAACTGCAAAGGAGATGTGGGACATTCTTGAAAGAATGTGCATCGGATCCGAGGAAATAAAGGAGAACAAGCTGTCCATAGCTTGTCAAAAATTCGACTCTTTCCTCATGCTCAAGAATGAATCTGTCGATGAGATGGAACTCAGATTCAATCAAATCCTGAACGAAGTTCAATCCATCTCGAAGGACAAGTACACTCAACGAGTGTAACACCCCATACTTTTCCTTATTTTGAGAGATTGAGTTTTAACACGATTGAGAATACTATGATGTCTAGATGCGAGATTAATTTCTTTCATGATTAATAAAACAGGTTCTCTATTAAATAGAGTTATGAGTAGACGAACCAAGGATGGAGTTGGAGTGATGAGACTTGAGGAACGAGTCGAGATTTTATTTTACTTCTGACTACCGGGAATAGAATTACCGGATACCGAGTTATCAGAGATTGACTGTCCTATTAAGAAAAATAGGAACTTTGAGTTTGACATAGAGTCGAGAAAGAGAAGGAGAGAACCCTTGATGATAATACCTTGAAGTAGCATTGATACTATTGAGAACTTTGAGAGTTAAGGACTAGCTTTCTATAGTCGAGAGAAAGATATCGATGGAGGGTAAGATGAGTGAAATAGAGATGTTAAGAGAATTGAGAATGATGTTAGACTAAGACGAAGATGTTATTTGAGTGAGACGAAGTGCTAGAGATAGAGTCGAGGTAGTACTTGAGAATTTCTATAGAGAGGATTAATCTAGAGTGATGATTAGAGTAATGACGAGTAATGATATGTTTTTAATGTGATAACTTTGTGGGTTACTTGTTTGATGTTATGTGATTTATATGATACGTGCGCACTTATATTATTTGAGTCATATAATTTTCGAAAATAGCATACATGATTTTATTTTACCACCACACACTCCTACTCTCACACCATTATTTTAATCCCTTTTCCCACATGTAGAATTGGCGGATTAGACATGTTGATTAGGGGGAGACAAAGTACTATTTGAGCATTTAATGCTTCTTATCTTAGAGAATAAGAATCTTGTTAAAACCGAAGCGTCTGTAACACCCCGTACTTTTCCCTATGTTGAGAAATAGTGTCTTAACACTAATGAGAGTACTGAGATGTCGAAATACGAGACTTTTTTTTTATGACCAGATAAGACAGATTGTCTTTTAAATAGAGATACGAGTGAATAAACCGATGATGGAATTAGAGTGATGAGATTTGAGAATGAGTTGAGATAGAGATGCTGATTGATTTGAGCTGAGATTTTATTTTATTTCCAACTACTGGGAATAGAGATACCGGATACCGAGTTATCAGAGATTGACTGTCCTATTAAAGAAATAGGAATAATGAGTTGGAAATAGAGTCGAGGAAGTAAGAGTGGGAACCTTGATGAAAAGAGTCGGTCAGAGAGACGTCTAGTTGTTTGTATTTGCGACTGCTTTGACGTGATGTTATGTGATTTTACGTGACTGATTGATTATATGATTTTCGTTACTTGTGTCTTTATGAGCAAGTTATTATGATTTTTATTTGAGACTTTAGCACTTGAAATTTTGATTAAGTTTCCAAAGCAAGTGCGGTTTATTTTTACCGAGAAATTGAATGATGCCGGTTTATGGAAATTTTTCCAAAGCATAATATTTTTAAATTATTTATCTTATGATGAGGAATATTATAATTAAGTGAGTGCACTAATATTGGTGCTATATTATTTTATTTGATCACATGAATAATTATGCTATGGTATTTTATTATGAGTAATATTTCCATAATTATTGTGATGATTATTTAATCACCCTTCTTACATTAATATTTTAATTTTCCAAGCATGTGAATTATTACCAAAATTTACCAAGTATAGAGATTGAGAGAGTAGAGATTGAGAGTGTAGAGATTAGAGAGAGAGATTAGGCATTTAATGCCATATATTCTTTAAGATCTCAAATCTTCACTAAGATCACCATATCAATTCATATCTAACAAAATCCTCTCTCTCACTCCTTCATCCTCACCAATTCGACTCTCTCTCTCTCTCCTTCATCTCTCATCTTCCTCCATTAACATCCATGGTAGAACGTTCCGAAGCTTCCAAAATTATACAAAACACATCAATCCACTCCAAAACCTTGCCTAAACACCTTCAATCTCCTTGGATTCAAGAAGATCATTGAAGATTGCTTCCAAGGCTAGAGAGAGAAAGTGTGATTGTTGGTGTAAAGTTTGGGTAAGTGATGTATAAATTCATAGATATGACTTGAATGAGGTTGTATGTGAGTATTCTTGAGAGATTGAAGCAAGAAATCACCCCTCCCTTGTTTTTGAAATTTTCGATCAAATGGGTCTTCAACCCTTCAAAAATTTTTCTTCTTCTTTCCTTGATTTGGGGTGAGAAAAGTGATCTATGTGATGTTTGGTGATGATTGATGTGTGTTTTGAAAAGCTATGCTTTGAGATGTAAAAATCGGATAAGTGTAGTTTACCCCAATTTGGAAATTTTTGAGTTGATGATTAAAGTGATAAATTGATGATGAAGATGAGTCCATGAGATGTATATGATGATGATTGATGGAGTAATTTAAGTATATGATGTCAATTGATGATTTTGATATGAGTTAGTTTAATAAAATTAGGGATATGTGTATCTATGCTCTAATTGGTAAATTGATGGATTATATGTGAGATAAATGGGTTAAGATTGATAGATCTATGATGAGATTAAAGATCCATGTGTGTTTATAAAATTTCAAGGAGTTTAGTTTAATAAAAATTAGGACTTTCATGTCTATGTGTCGATTAAGTGATTTAACTTAAGATATATGTTTCTGAGCATGATAGTAGTGTTTTTATTATGTTTGATTAAGTCTATCGTAAGCTAAGTAAAATTTGGACTTAGTTTAGTTTGAATGAGTTTTTGAGTTTTCATATTTTGAGAAGTCAATGAGTGATAAAATGAGGTCTAATTGATTTATGATCATTATGTGAACGTTTGTCATGCTTTTGTTAAGAGTTTGCGTTGATACATGAGTTATCATTAGAGTTTAGTTTACATGATAAAAAGGGGAATTATATGTGTAAAATGAGTTATATGAGTTATGAGGTCATTAATGAATGATGGAGTGATTTTTAGCATGAGAATGAAAAGAGAATTGAATTGATGCGTTCGTTGAAACGTTTCCCTTGAGATTTGAGTTAAAATGTAAAAGAGGAGAGTTAATTTGAGTATGATGAGTTTTATAATGTGTTTGAATGTTTGTGAGTGTTATATGTGTTTAAAATGAGCTTTGATTGGTTTTCTTTGAAGGATTGTTGAGTTGAGCATTTAAGAGTTTGAGATGAGATTTTGGTGATTTTCGTAGGCCTACTGACCTACTGTGATCGACAGTTTGTCGATGTCAAAAAGCTTTGAAAATTTTATAGAAAGTCCCTAAATGAGTCTTGAGCACCCCTTTAAATTGTCAAGTCATTTGGACTTCGTTTACTATTTGTATAAAATACAAAACCTAAACTGCACATTTCTACCGACAATTTCAGAGAACAGGGGAAAGAGTCATTCTTTTCAATAGCTTCCTGTGTGATCTAGCTTTCCAAATTTTTATGGTATTAACTTTATTGTGTTATCTAGCTATCCACCAAATTTGAGCCAAGTTTTACAACATTTACTATTTCTCAAAAATCCAAGTTTTCGATTGCTCAAAACTGCCGAATATGGTAGACTGTAGTAAAACAGTCATATCTCCCAAACCACTTGGAGTGTTTGAGTCTAATTTTTTTTATATGAAACTAGACTCGAAGACCTTTCTTTTGGTATGAGTCTAGAGTCCAGGAGATGTCGGAGTCAGAACAGGTTAATTTTTGAAGTTGAGTCAGTGTATAAGCAGAGCATGTTTTGATGATGTTTGATTGTATTTTCTTATGTGCCTTACGTGTTTGTGTTGCCTATGTGTTTGAGTGAAAATTTGACGAGTCTTGTATGAGAGATAAATCGAGACTTAGAACCATGATTTTCTCGAAACCTATCCTTGAGCTTAAGGATTTGAGATGAGTGGAGAATCTATATAGAGTTGAATAAGGAGATAGAATATGAGATAGAGCAAAAGTTAAGGCATGAGGTTTGTTAATGAGTTTCTAATCGAGATTCATTTTATGACATGAACCCTCGATGATGATGATGATCCCTGAAGACACGAGCAGAGCAAGGAAGTAAGTAACTCCTCTTTGACGGGAGATTTGAGTAAGGTCTTCAGGTGGGCAATATTTTGAGTATATGTTTAGCATATGAGCTTTCTAAAATGATTTGATGATGTTATGAGATTAACAAATGTTTTGAGATAAATGATATTTGAGAACTGTTTGACTTGCCAATTTTTGATGTTGAGCTTGTGTGTTACCCTCTACTGATGAGACGAATTCGGTCCTGCCACAAGCGGGATTTTGTGCACAGAGGTGACTGTGAGCCGTCTTCGGGTCGGCCGGTCACGGTACTTGAGAGGGAGGCCTACTTCTCAGTACCTTAATTATAATGATGAGTTGTAGATGCGGTACATACATGTCGATTACTTTGTCTGCAGACACTTATTTATGATGTTGATTATGAAAACTGCATGCACAGATTCATTTATGCTGACTTATTTCTGTGTATTGCTGAGATGTGGCAAGCTTCAAACTTATAGCTCTAAGAGCACTTTCCTTATTTTTCGGCGTTTGCCCACTGAGTATTATGTACTCACGCCTTGCATGTATTTCTAAATGTGCAGGCTAAGCGGGGAGCGAGATTGGTCTGGTGCTGGTGGGGAACCGTTTCAATCGATGTGATCATATTTAATATTGCCCTTATGATTAATAGAGTCTTGATGATTAAAATACTTCGTTTCCTTTCGAATCAAGTAATATACTCACGGTTATGTGTCTTCATACATATAATCGGTTCGCCTTTTGCTGCGATAATCTGCATATTATGATTCCTTACGAAAAATGAGCGATACCCGTTTTGTTTTTGTTCGTGAAATTCCTGATAATTAAAAAGTTATAACGACGTTGACGATTTTACCCTTGGGTTCATTTATGATGATTTCCTTAACACCTTCTGATGCGAGCTTCCGCTTGATGTTCGACCTATTCTTCTTATCTTTTATTCTTTTAAAAATAGTCGTATCGATACTCGTACCCCACTATCACTAATGTCGGGAATCGGGCTGCGACAGGGTGGTATCAGAGCAGGTCATCTGCTCTGAGTCTATTGCTTGACTAAGTTGAACCTTTGATTACTGATATCTTTTTAAATTGAGTACTAGTCTAAATTGAATTCTTGGGCTAGTTTGAGAGAGTCAATTCGAAACGAAACCCCAGCACCCCATCTCCTCCGGCTTAACGAGGTAAGAGGTTGATGTTGTTTCTTATTGCTTTCCTGTTGAGAGCTGAGTTTGATTCACTAATGAGTTATGAATTGTTTTGATGGCGGAATTGTTTGAGATGATGGATTCTGATATGAGGCAGTTGATGTGGAATATGAGGAGAGATGTTGAGGCTAGTATAGTCGATGCCCCACCGTACCAAACAAGGACGAGATGCCGAGTGATATTGAGACAGCGATGCAGCGATGATTAAGGGAGTATATCCCGGACGAGGATGACACCTTGGGTGAACTTCTGGCACACTATCACCGACGATGGAGGAGGGCTATTCCCTATGGGATCGATGGCGCAGAGGCCATTACGCTCTTGATTCCACTACTGCTACCTTCGTGGCGAGACTGGGTGATATCTTTAGTGCCCCAGTACGCAGATACTACCTGGTTGGAGGGCATCAGGTACGGAGACCTTAGTGGCTTCATCGCGACGCTGAGCCACCGTTACTTTGCTTATGGCGATCCACCTCCACCGCCGTATGGAGAGTATGAGGGACCAGCCCAGGGAGGGGAGCTAGTTGTTGTGCCTCCACTTCCCGAGGAGCCGTTTCCGATGGCACCTCTACCCCCAGCTGATCCGATTCCAGTTTCTCTTGAGTCTGATGTTTCTGAGCCGATGGTCTTCGAGATGTACTCACCTGGGATAGAGCATGATCCGTTTGCGTTTCTATCACTTATTCCTTCTCCCAACGCTGATTTACCGCCTTGGGATTTGACACCGGCGACGACACCTTTGCCATTTCCACCCGTTGAGTCGGCACAGCCGATTGTTTCTACTGAGTCTGAGGCGCAGTATGTTCCCTTCGATCCATATCCGAGGGTTGCCCCGTTGCCTGAGCCAGGCACTTTGGCTTTTCAGACGTATATGCACTCGATCCTATATTCACCATCCCGAGACGCCCAGGAGGGAGGATCTCGACCGGCACGCTCCGATAGTGATGAGGAGGACCCCGATGAGGAGACTCCAGAGATGACGGTCGGCTATGGTTGGACCCAGCCACTGCAGCGTCAGACTACTGCTGATGGAGTTGATACATGGATACCTGTCACTGAGACACCCGTCTATACTCCGATAGTGGATGATTCAGATTATGACAGTCCGTATTGATCGATGCGACAAGCAGGATCTCGGGCGACGATGGCTAGTGATCACGTATGTCTCGCAGGCGCGTATATATATTTAGATGCATAGTTGATATATATATATATATATATATATATATATATATATATATATATATATATAGAGTAGCATAGCATAGTGTGTATGAGTACATAGCATAGATCTGTAAATGCTTAGTACTTATGATGCCTGTATAGTTAGAGCGTCATTTTGGAGTTAGGGCTTTTGTACATAAGACCTTACTTTTGTAAAAGACCTCGAGAGAGAGGCAATTTTCCTTATATATATATATATACAGAGATGTTGATGATTAGTGAGTTTCACTATCTTTATCAGAGCTTTGAGAATGATGATGATGTTGAGGCTTGATGATAAATGAGAAATAGAGATTGATGAGAATTACGAACGATGATAGACGAGAAATAAAGTAGACGAGAATTTTTTTTTTAGAATTTTGAGATCACACATGAGATATAGAAGTGAAGTGAGAAAAAGAGAAATTTGTATTTTGGAATGACGAACGGCTAGTTTCAAGGCCGATAGTTATATAATTCTTTTTCCTTTATAGTATACCTCCGAGAAGAAGAGGGAACAGAAGGAACATAAACCGAGAAGAAGATGAAGAAGAGGAGCAGAGGAACCAACCGTTGAGATAATACGACGAGAGTTAGAGTTTTCATCGCGATTTAGAGACACGACCCTAATAGGACGAACGTATTATGGAGACTTCATGGGATGCATAGATGCTATTGACCAATTGTACTTTGAAATAGAGGTACTTTCACCGGGACCGCGCGTATCATCGCTAGAGTAGTCATGAGAGTAGACTTATTGAGTCCCTATCCCGCTTGGTCGTATTTAAATGTTTCTGCATCCATTTGAACTCCAACAGGAGATGAACTATTTGCTATTGAGAATTTTTTTTTCAGATCCACTGTGTTCGAGCCTAAGCCGTTTGTGTTGGAAATCCTTACCCCTTGCTTTAACAGTGGACAATTTATTCATTTTCCACTTAGTGGATTGTTTCTACCTCCAGTATTGATTTACTTCTATCATATCATATCTCAGTTTTTATTCTAGATTATGTTCTAGCTTTTGATCTTACCTTGATTGTAACTTCTTCATTATCCTTGAAATAGTACTGGCTATTATGGAATCATCCCATTACTTGAGCTCGTCTTGTTCAAGATCAGACATTTTTATTTATCACATCCTATTCCCTACCACATCCGACAAGAGTTAGGAATGTCTAGGTGACTAGGATAGTATAACGAGAAGAGTGTTTGGAAGAAACACGAATTATGGGAGCAGTCGTAAACTATATTATTACGGGACGAGCATAACTTTTCGATCATGGATTTTCTTATATTAGCCAAGTATGCAAAAAGCTAACCAATTCGAGGATGAGAAGAAGTGATGCTAAGACAGGATAGGCAATAGCAGATTCAAGGAGATCGAGATGACAGATTAGAGCAGATAATGTTTTCCACGATAGCAGACTGAGATGACGACTAGTATAGATGTAGCATCGTCATAGTATTAGCGGATGTTTTATTTCTGTTATGCCCCGCAATTAGTAAGAGTTCTCGAAAGAGAAAAAAAATTCTTATATGTCAATATGACGATGACCAGCGAGTCTCTATGCTTGAGTCGAGTTTTGAGCTGATGTTGCGATGATAGACATGAAATATATCTTTGACGTTGAGTTATGAGAATTGAGAAAATAGTATGATGTTGAGTAAGAGTCTTATGATTTGTGAGTATGAGAGTTAGTTCTAAGGTTGAAATATGTTCCCTTAGACTTTTGTCGAGAAAGAAAAACCGATTGAAGAAAGAAATAGAGTTGATGATATGAGATAAGGTAATAAACCGTAGCTGAATACGAACGTCAGTTTCGCGACTTGGAACGGTATGCCACATATCGAGAATAGATGAATGAGAAGATGTCAAAATTGTTTCGATCAGGTTTGAGACAAGAGGTACGAGATGATTTAACGAGTTAGAGTGCGGTTATGTGTACTGAAGCATAAAATAGAGCATTTGATATAGAACTGGCAATGCAGCCAAAGAACGCGATTTGAGCTTCAGCACCCCCAAACGAGTTAGAGCACTCAGACTTGCAATCCATCCTTTTCTGGACGAGGGCAAGAAGGAAAGAGAAAATGGGATGACTGAAATCAAGGTCCCAAGAAGCCGTGGCAGAGTCAGAATGCGCCACCGCGATATCACAACCGAGAGAAACAACCTTTTGATTGGCCCAACTGCCCCAGCAGCAGTAATCCCTCGAGAACTGTGAGGGATATCGCCTTGTCGAAGAGCAATAAATTACATCTGAGAGAATGCAAGATGAGACAGAATAGCTGTTACACCTGCGGAAGGGTCGGGCACTACTCGAACCAGTGTCCGAATCGTCAGCAAAGTGGAAGCGGAGAACGACTGAGTCAGTTTCGGCCGCAACTCAAAAGCAATGGAGGGAACTCTACCGCTACCTCCACCACAGCGACAACAACCAGCCTACCGACCACATCAGTCAAGAAGGCAACCACCAGCCCCGCAGGCGAATCAACCGCATCATCAGAGACTGTTCGCGCTTGAGTAGAAAGCACCAGACAAGAATAGAAGAAATTTGTCAGATATAGGCGAGTTGAATGATGTGCCCATAGTATTTTTGTTCGACACTGAACGTAGAGCTTGCTCCACAACCTCTAAAGAAGATCGATTAAGCTCGAGGTTAGAAATCTGAGACTGATGCCTATGTGGCACTTGGATATAATTTTGGAATGGACTAGTTAGAAAAGAAAACCATGTGAAGATACAATGCAAGGAGAGACGAATATCTTTTCAGCCACCTGGCCAAGAACCTACTTCCTTCATTGGTATTGAGAGAAAGTAGAAGAAGACACCGATCATCTCGGCACCACAAGCAAGAAAGCTCTTGTGGAGAAAAGATACAATCGCGTACGTTGTATATCTGAACCAGAGAGAGACAAATCCAAGGCAAACATTGATGACGTGTCAGTTGTACGAGAGTATAAAGACGTTTTTCCCGAGACTTTACCGGGATTACCCCAGACCGACAGCTTGAGTTTACGATCGATTTAGAGCCTAGCGCCGTACCGACGTCGAAAGCGCCGTACAGAATGGCCCCCGCTGAGTTGCAAGAGTTGAAGCTGCAACTACAAGAACTTCTAGATATGGGTTTCTTTCGACCTAGTGTTTTCCCGTGGGGAGCACCAGTTCTTTTTGTTTAAAAGAATGATGGAAGCTTGAGGCTGTGTATCGATTATCGAGAGTTGAACAAAGTGACGTTAGAGAATAAATATCCGTTACCCCAAATCGCTGACCTGTTCGATCAACTACCAGTAGTGAGCACTTTTTCAAAGTTTGACATGAGAACGAGATACCATCAGCTGAAGATATGATCGGAAGATATTTCCGAAGACGGCATCGTGTATGCAATATGGCATTACTATAAACTCAAGGATGTTTGGAAGAGATGTCTTTCGGTTTGACGAATGCTCCGGCAGTATTCATGGATCTCATGAATCGTGTTTTTCACGAATACTTAGACAAGTTCGTGTTAGTCTTCATAGACGATATCCGGATTTACTCGAAGAGTAAACGAGAACACGAAGAACGGTTGATGATCGTGTTGGAGAGATTGTGAGCTGAAAAGCTTTATGCGAAGTCTAGTAAATGCGAGTTTTGGCTTGAAGAAGTCAACTTTCTCAGCCATGTTGTTTCCGCAAGAGGAATTGACGTAGACCCAGCGAAAGTTCAAGCGGTACAGGAGTGGAGATCGTCAACCACACCGCACGAGATTCGCAATTTTCTGGAATTAGCAGAGTATTATCGAAGTTTTGTTAACGGCTTTTCGAAAATCGCTAAGCCATTGACGCCCCTGCTAAGGAAAGAAGTCAGGTTCATTGGACGGACGAATGCGAGCGAAGTTTTAGCTGAAGAAGAGGCTTACTATTGCCCCAGTTTTAGCTGTTCCGAAAGCGGACAAAGAGTATGCAGTGTACACTGATGCATCGAGGAATGATCTAGGTTGTGTACTGATGCAAGAGAGAAAAGTTATAACGTATGCTTCGCGACAACTAAGACCACACGAGATGAGTTATCCAACTTATGATTTAGAATTAGTAGCCGTAGTGCTTGCTTTGAAGATCTGGAGACACCGTCTCTACGTAGCACGATGTGAGATATACACCGATCATAAAAGTCTCAAATACTTATTTGAGCAAAAAGATTCGAACATACGACAAAGAAGATGGTTAGAGTTATTGAAGGATTACGATGGTGAAATAAATTATCACCCTGGAAAGGCTAACGTTGTAGCTAACGCGTTAAGCAGAGAGAATCAGGGAAGGTTAGGATTTCTCCTTACTCAAGGAATTCGAGAAGATGAATTGGAAGGTAGTAATACCACCACAAACGACAGAAATAGTAATTTCTGCACTGAACGTTACGCCTGACTTACGATCGAGAATAGTCACAGCATAGAGAGAAGATGAGAAGATATAAAGTTTGCGAATAAAGATTCGAACCAAGAGAGTAGAGAATTATCAAGAGACGGCAGATAATGCCATTTTGTTTTAAGAGAGAGACTGTGTGTGCCTGATAAAGAAGAGTTGAAGAACGAAATCACGAGCGAAGCTCATGATACCCTTTACACCACGCATGCGGAAAGTATGAAAATGTGCCAAGACTGAAAAGACGCTTGAATAAGAGAATAAGAAGCGAGAGATGGCATCTTTCGTAGAAGAATGTTTGACGTGTTAACACGTGAAGGCGCCACTTTGGCAACCTTATATGACTTACACCTATTAGAGACTTCCACAATAGAAGTGGGACCACATAGCCATGAAATGTGGCATTGATTAGCAAAAGCGAGAGAAGAAAATCCAACAGTTGAGTAATCACTGATAGATTCTTTTGACGTTAGAAACGATGTTTGTGTGAGTTTATCTGTAGCGACCCGCTTTTTTATCAGTTTTTAATTTCAGTTTTGTGTGTTTAATTTTCTATCTGCCAGTACATGAAGCACTTTATGTTCTCAGCTATGTTTCTGAATTTCGTTTTTGGAGACAGAGTCACTACACTAGCAAGTATGCATTTATTTATCTTCGCGTGTTTAAGACCGCGATGAGAATCTTTGAGTTGATGAATGATTATTTTTCCGAGTTATAACCAACTTAGCTAAGTTGGGTTATTTATCAAGATGGAGTTTATTTCACATTGTTACTTAAGTCGTGAATTATTTCCGACTTTGAAGCTAATTAAATCTACGGATTTAATTTAAGTATTAGAATGACGAACGAATTGAATCTACGGATTTAATTTAGCATTATCGATGTTAGCAAGCACGAAACCAGTATTTTTTACTGAGAGTGACCGACACTGAAGGATTTTATTTAGATCTTCTCTTAGATCACATCACATGCCTACCCTATCACCTTTTTCAATCTACCAACTACTTTATCAAAAGAAGGATAAAGGAGTGAGCAAGGAGTGCTGCGAAAGCAACCCCTTCTCTATGGCCAAGGCAGCGGCAGCCCTACCCATTAGCTGGGCAGCCGAAGGGCCACCTGCTGCACCCCTCTCCCACGCCACGTCACACTCCATGCCAGACCAGAGCAGCCACGGCAGCAGCCTCCATTGGGCGAGCAACCGAAAGGCCACACTCCATCTCCACGCCGGCAGAGCAGCAGCAACCCTCCCCACACAACACCACAGCAGAGCCTCAACGCCGGCAGAGCAGCAGCAGCCCTCCCATTGGCTGGGCAGCCGAAGGGCCGCCTGCTACACCCCTCTTCCACGCTGTGCAGAGCTATAGCCGAAGCTCTCCCCTTAGGCACTCAAGTGCACCTACCAAGCTCCTATATAAACTCCCCTTCAACCCCCTTTGTGCCACCCCTTTCTCCCTTTCGGCACTCTGAAAATTCAGCAAGAGCTTCACCTTCCTCGACGCCTTGCACCTCGACGATCGAAAATGCGGAAGAGAAACCATCGTTTTTACCCGACCAAAGCACGCGACATCAAGGTAACTCTCGACCTCTGTTGTCACTCCTTTCAGCATGAATCACACGCTCGTAGAAAGCATGTTTTAGGCTCTAGATACGTACGAAAACAAGAAGCATGTTAAGTCACTTTTTCGATAGAACCCACGACTTGAAACCTGGATTAAACGACGAGAACTTTAGCTTTAAACGTAGATGAACTTGAACAAGCACAACATGCTCACATAGGTATAGATTTAGGCCGGTGTACGAGTGAGAATCGAGGCAAGAAAGGACGAAGAACTCTGGTTTTGGAAACTGGAAATCCTCGTCGTTCTGCCCAGAAACGCCAGAGCAGAGCTGGAAATTCCAGAGCAGAACTAGAATCGCCAGAGCAGAGGTGGAAACTCCAGAGCAGAGCTAGAATGGCCAGAGCAGAGCTGGAAATTCCAGAGCAGAGCTGGAAGTTCCAGAGCAGAGCTGGAAAATGCCAGAGCAGAGCTGAAAGGCCGAGCAGAGCTGAAAGGCCGAGCAGAGCTGAAAGGCCGAACAGAGCTGAAAGGCCGAGCAGAGCTGAAAGGCCGAACAGAGCTGAAAGGCCGAGCAGAGCTGAAAGGCCGAGCAGAGCTGGAAATTCCAGAGCAGAACTAGAATCGCCAGAGCAGAGCTGGAAATTCCTGAGCAGAGCTAGAATTGCCAGAGCAGAGCTGGAAAATACCAGAGCAGAACTAGAAAATACCAGAGCAGAGCTGGGGAATTCCAGAGCAGAGCTGGAATTCCAGAGCAGAGCTGGAATTTTAGAGCAGAGCTGACCAGAGCAGAGCCGAACATCCAGAGCTGACTTTCGGAGGCCAGAGCTGACTTTCCAGAGCTAAGTCGCCAGAGCTGACTTCCAGAGCAGAGCTGACTTTCCAGAGCTAAGTCGCCAGAGCTGACTTTCCAGAGCTAAGTCGCCAGAGCTGACTTTCGGAGGCAGAGCTGACTTTCCAGAGCTAAGTCGCCAGAGCTGACTTTCGGAGGCCAGAGCTGACTTTTTCAGAGCTAACTCAGCCAGAGCTGACTTAGAAGCCAGAGCTGATTTTCAGAGCAGAGGGCGAAGAGACAGAGCAGATCACGAGAGAGAGAGAGGGAGATAAGAACTTAGGGTGTTTGAGTTTTATTCTTTTTCCCTTTGCCTACACGGAGGGGGAATTATGTTTAAGTGGCAGTTTAGAACACCCTAATAAGAACGAATCAATATAGTTAATTACTTGACTTCATAAGACGAAACCTAATTGGTTTAAATTGTTTTTAATAACAAGGACTAGTGATAAAGTTTCCCTAAGTATTATCTCAGTAATAAAAAGGGAATATGAGTCATGCATATTCATTATACGCATTCTCATTTATTTGAGAATTTTCATCGAGCTAAGGTTTGACCTTATGTTCTCGCATTAAAGGTTAAGCGCAAGAGTAAGAGCTAGTCAGGAGTCACTAAGTTATGACAAAGGTTTGCTTATCAGGTGGGCATTACTTTCATATATATCAAATGAGTTTAAATGTTACGTTCAAGCAAGCTATTTCATGACAAAATCTTTGAGTTAAAGTTATTTCAAGTATTGTCTTGCCATAAAATGTTTCAATTAAGTTTGATATCTATCTGCTTTGGCTTTGCCAATGATGTAATCGAATTCGGGTCTTGAGCAGTTGATAGCTATCCTGCCTTGACTAGTGTACACGAGGGACCGTGAGTCATCTAGCGGGTTGGCCGGTCAAGTGTCCGTGAGAGGTGGCCACCTCTCCGGCACAGAGTTCAAGATATGATAGATTACGAAGAGAACTTAGTCTGTAGACGAGCTTTAAGTATCACGAAAGAATTTAGTAAGCTTGGCCCTTTTACACGAAAACTCCCTTGCTGTACTGTTTATGATGGCATGACAATTTACAGTTTTATGAAGCATGTATTTTATACTTAGGCATACGTGCCCACTGAGTGCTTTTGTACTCAGCCCTGCATATATTTCTAAATGTGCAGGTTGAGCAGTGGCTGATGAAGATGAAGTGACGAGTGGATCTTTTGTCATAAGTTTATGAAATGAACTCTTGGATACATGTCTCCATACATGTAGTTCAGATTTGTTATTCCGCTGCGTACTCCCGAGTTTTATGTCTTTTAAGTCAAGTCGGATTCATCCGAGTGTACAAGTTATTCGAGCCCTTATGATTGAACAACAATTCTTTATAAATTTCCGCTGCGTATTCTTCAGTAATAAGCCCTTTTGATTTAAGTCGGATCCATCCGAACTTACTAGTTATTTGAATCGTCGTGGTTAAACGTAAGTTATATTATAAATGTTTCCCCTTCACTGTCAATGATTGAGTTCGACCCTTCATTAGTTAGTCACGCCCCTTTCTATCCCCGCTTCTAATCTCCCTTCCTTGGTCACGGTTTCTCGGCTTAGTTATCCTTAATTAAGGTCCGGTCCGTGACAAAGTGGTATCAGAGCAGTTCGTTTGCTCTGAATCCAAGAGTTACCCAGTTAGTCCTAAATTTTATATTAGTTGGAAGAGTCAGTCGACAAAAGCTCAGCACTTCATCACATCGTCATGCTCAACGAGAAAGAAGATGGTAATGATTTTCAAACGTTGAAAAGTTCATGTTTCATGCGAATGTACTGATGCTTACATTCGAGATATATGTTTTATTGATTGATTAGATGTCTCAATGAACTTAGATGCGTTAAGAATGCATGATCACTGTTACGAGAAGAACAGTAGAAACTAGAAACTCAGTTATCTTTCACTATAGCCATAGTGAAGAGCCAAGAAAGAGGAAGAAAATCAAATGTCACTTGAAGAGACATGAGAATTCAATGAAAAGATATGCAATAAGATGAAAAGAAGAGTGTCACGCATGAGTAAGTGACGGGCATAGTTCATTATTCGGGCTGTTCACACATGACAGAATACCGAACCAACTATTGCCTTACCCGACCAGAACTTAGTTGAGACATTGCTCATAGCGATGAGAGTGACTTATGCAATTAGCTAGCGGTGGTGCGATGAGCTAATACTCATTTCAAACCCCTCAATTATCACCAGTTACGACATGAAGAGAACCTTCATGATTTATGTTCGAATTTCAGAGCTAGGCTCACAAGGGGTTATAACGCTTTGTGTCATAATATTGCGATTAGAACTATTTGGCTTACAGTTTTGGATATTCAAAACCTTTCTGATTAAAGTTACCTATTACGTTACACGTGAGCTTGTTTTAGAACCCATGTTGATTACGATCACCTACTACGAATCGAAGGACGAGATGCGAGGGGAATAAGTTCCCGAAGATGGTTAAGAGTTCAGTAAGATTTAGAAGCATCGACAACGGATCGATATTGAAGTTAAGGAATTGGGATGCTAATGAGACACTGCGAGTGTACTCAAGTTAAGTATACATACCTTAGACTATCAGAGACATCGCCCTTGTTAGAACGTATTGGATTAGACATTTAGTTTAGTAAGAAGAATGAAAGTGTTGACTAAGATCATTACATGCCTTAGCATTACGTATGGTGACACATACCCTGTAAAGATGCTCAGAGAAACAAAATCCACTTCCTGATGGAAGGTATGATGATTAAGAAGGTCTTTAGCAAAGGCATGGGAGAGCGCTTCAAATTATATGGTTGCATTTCAAGCGCTATGAGAAAGAACACAAAGTACTAGAAGTACTACATTAAGATCATGTGGAGGAAGATTGTTGAGTAAGGTTGAGCCTACCTTATTTCGCCTATAGAAGATGTTTAGGGATTGCACTAAATTAGGAGGCAGACTCCAAGTTTGAAAAGCTCTAGAATATTCTCAAGGACATGTTCAAGATGTTAAGGAGAAGTGGTGATTTTAGACCAAATATATATCTTTTGCAGCCAATGAACAAGAGTTACCAAGTTCGGGAAAGTATTTCCGAGTGACTGAGAAGTAGTTGTGTCGGACCTGGCCAGTCCACATAGCCAAAATCTCAGTAGTCGTCATATATGGGTCTTTAAACCCATATATTTTAAACCTTCATCTGAAAAGCCAAACGGGGTCAGACTATTAGGTCATTTCGTTTCGACCTTTCAGTCAATTCATTTCTACCCTATGGTTATTCATTTCAATTGTTTGGCAAATTATTGGAACACTTTGCCTAATTGCCACTTGTGTTTTGAATCATTGCGATCCACTAGCTGTTGGTAGATTTTCTGTAACCCAAGGACAAACAGGTACTCATCAGATTAAATCAGTCAGACACGAATGCCTCGACCCAAGGGTCAAGCACGTGATGCTTTTAGACCATCCCATATGTTCACGATCCAAAGCATGTGATCCACTAAGAAGAGATGATCCTTAGCCCAGACTTGAACTATGAAGAAAAACCCTAAGTTTTTTTTAGTAGAGATATGCAAATTTCGGGACGAAATTTTTGTTAAGAAGGGTAGGATGTAGCGACCCGCTCTTTTATCAGTTTTTAATTTCAGTTTTGTGTGTTTAATTTTCTATCTGCCAGTACATGAAGCACTTTATGTTCTCAGCTATGTTTCTGAATTTCATTTTTGGAGACAGAGTCACTACACTAGCAAGTATGCATTTATTTATCTTCGCGTGTTTAAGACCGCGATGAGAATCTTTGAGTTGATGAATGATTATTTTTCCGAGTTATAACCAACTTAGCTAAGTTGGGTTATTTATCAAGATGGAGTTTATTTCACATTGTTACTTAAGTCGTGAATTATTTCCGACTTTGAAGCTAATTAAATCTACGGATTTAATTTAAGTATTAGAATGACGAACGAATTGAATATACGGATTTAATTTAGCATTATTGATGTTAGCAAGCACGAAACCAGTATTTTTTACTGAGAGTGACCGACACTGAAGGATTTTATATAGATCTTCTCTTAGATCACATCACATGCCTACCCTATCACCTTTTTCAATCTACCTACTACTTTATCAAAAGAAGGATAAAGGAGTGAGCAAGGAGTGCTGCGAAAGCAACCCCTTCTCTATGGCCAAGGCAGCGGCAGCCCTGCCCATTGGCTGGGCAGCCGAAGGGCCGCCTGCTGCACCCCTCTCCCACGCCACGCCATACTCCATGCCAGACCAGAGCAGCCACGGCAGCAGCCTCCATTGGGCGAGCAACCGAAAGGCCACACTCCATCTCCACGCCGGCAGAGCAGCAGCAACCCTCCCCACACAACACCACAGCAGAGCCTCAACGCCGGCAGAGCAGCAGCAGCCCTCCCATTGGCTGGGCAGCCGAAGGGCCTCCTGCTGCACCCCTCTTCCACGCTGTGCAGAGCTACAGCCGAAGCTCTCCCCTTAGGCACTCAAGTACACCTACCAAGCTCCTATATAAACTCCCCTTCAACCCCCTTTGTGCCACCCCTTTCTCCCTTTCGGCACTCTGAAAATTCAGCAGCAACAGCAAGAGCTTCACCTCCCTCGACGCCTTGCACCTCGACGATCGAAAATACGGAAGGGAAACCATCGTTTTTACCCGACCAAAGCACGCGACATCAAGGTAACTCTTGACCTCTGTTATCACTCCTTTCAGCATGAATCACACGCTCGTAGAAAGCATGTTTTAGGCTCTAGATACGCACGAAAACAAGAAGCATGTTAAGTCACTTTTTCGATAGAACCCACGACTTGAAACCTGGATTAAACGACGAGAACTTTAGCTTTAAACGTAGATGAACTTGAACAAGCACAGCATGCTCACATAGGTATAGATTTAGGCCGATGTACGAGTGAGAATCGAGGCAAGAAAGGACGAGGAACTCTGGTTTTGGAAACTGGAAATCCTCGTCGTCCTGCCCAGAAATGCCAAAGCAGAGCTGGAAATTCCAGAGCAGAACTGGAATCGCCAGAGCAGAGCTGGAAATTACAGAGCAGAGCTAGAATGGGCAGAGCAGAGCTGGAAATTCCAGAGCAGAGCTGGAAACTCCAGAGCAGAGCTGGAATGGCCATAGCAGAGCTGGAAATTCCAGAGCAGAGCTGGAAGTTCCAGAGCAGAGCTGAAAGGCCGAGCAGAGCTGAAAGGCCGAGCAGAGCTGAAAGGCCGAACAGAGCTGAAAGGCCGAGCAGAGCTGAGAGGCCGAGCAGAGCTGGAAATTCCAGAGCAGAGCTGGAAATTCCAGAGCAGAGCTGGAATTGCCAGAGCAGAGCTGGAAAATACCAGAGCACAACTAGAAAATACCAGAGCAGAGCTGGGGAATTCCAGAGCAGAGCTGGAATTCCAGAGCAGAGCTGACCAGAGCAGAGCCGAACATCCAGAGCTGACTTTCCAGAGCTAAGTCGCCAGAGCTGACTTTCGGAGGCAGAGCTGACTTTCCAGAGCTAAGTCGCTAGAGCTGACTTTCGGAGGCCAGAGCTGACTTTCCAGAGCTAAGTCGCTAGAGCTGACTTTCCAGAGCTAAGTCGCCAGAGCTGACTTTCGGAGGCAGAGCTGACTTTCCAGAGCTAAGTCGCTAGAGCTGACTTTCCAGAGCTAAGTCGCCAGAGCTGACTTTCGGAGGCCAGAGCTGACTTTCCAGAGCTAAGTCGCCAGAGCTGACTTTCGGAGGCGCCAGAGCTGACTTTCGGAGGCAGAGCTGACTTTCCAGAGCTAAGTCGCCAGAGCTGACTTTCGGAGGCCAGAGCTGACTTTTTCTGAGCTAACTCAGCCAGAGCTGACTTAGAAGCCAGAGCTGATTTCCAGAGCAGAGGGCGAAGAGATAGAGCAGATCACGAGAGAGAGAGAGAGAGATAAGAACTTAGGGTGTTTGAGTTTTATTCTTTTTCCCTTTGCCTACACGGAGGGGGAATTATGTTTAAGTGGCAGTTTAGAACACCCTAATAAGAACGAATCAATATAGTTAATTACTTGACTTCATAAGATGAAACCTAGTTGGTTTAAATTGTTTTTAATAACAAGGACTAGTGATAAAGTTTCCCTAAGTATTATCTCAGTAATAAAAAGGGAATATGAGTCATGCATATTCATTATACGCATTCTCATTTATTTGAGAATTTTCATCGAGCTAAGGTTTGACCTTATGTTCTCGCATTAAAGGTTAAGCGCAAGAGTAAGAGCTAGTCAGGAGTCACTAAGTTATGACAAAGGTTTGCTTATCAGGTGGGCATTACTTTCATATATATCAAATGAGTTTAAATGTTACGTTCAAGCAAGCTATTTCATGACAAAATCTTTGAGTTAAAGTTATTTCAAGTATTGTCTTGCCATAAAATGTTTCAATTAAGTTTGATATCTATCTGCTTTGGCTTTGCCAATGATGTAATCGAATTCGGGTCTTGAGCAGTTGATAGCTATCCTGCCTTGACTAGTGTACACGAGGGACCGTGAGTCATCTAGCGGGTTGGCCGGTCAAGTGTCCGTGAGAGGTGGCCACCTCTCCGGCACAGAGTTCCAGATATGATAGATTACGAAGAGAACTTAGTCTGTAGACGAGCTTTAAGTATCACGAAAGAATTTAGTAAGCTTGGCCCTTTTACACGAAAACTCCCTTGCTGTACTGTTTATGATGGCATGACAATTTACAGTTTTATGAAGCATGTATTTTATACTTAGGCATACGTGCCCACTGAGTGCTTTTGTACTCAGCCCTGCATATATTTCTAAATGTGCAGGTTGAGCAGTGGCTGATGAAGATGAAGTGACGAGTGGAGCTTTTGTCATAAGTTTATGAAATGAACTCTTGGATACATGTCTCCATACATGTAGTTCAGATTTGTTATTCCGCTGCGTACTCCCGAGTTTTATGTCTTTTAAGTCAAGTCGGATTCATCCGAGTGTACAAGTTATTCGAGCCCTTATGATTAAACAACAATTCTTTATAAATTTCCGCTGCGTATTCTTCAGTAATAAGCCTTTTTGATTTAAGTCGGATCCATCCGAACTTACTAGTTATTTGAATCATCGTGGTTAAACGTAAGTTATATTATAAATGTTTCCCCTTCAATGTCAATGATTGAGTCCGACCCTTCATTAGTTAGTCACGCCCCTTTCTATCGCCGCTTCTAATCTCCCTTCCATGGTCACGGTTTCCTGGCTTAGTTATCCTTAATTAAGGTCCGGTCCGTGACATTATCCCTATCTCGGGGAGCATGTTATTTTCAAGTTAACAAGAACTCAAACCGAGATATATAGGACCTTATGATGTATTAGAGTAAGTAGGCCATGTAGCCTATAAACTAGCGTTGCCTCCGAGCTTCGCGAATGTCCATGACGTTTTCCATGTTTCTCTAACTGAGAAAGTACGTGTTGATCCAAAACACGTCATCCATCAAGAAGAAGTGTCCCTGGAACCAGATTTGAGCTATGTAGAGAGACCTGATGCTACGCTGGACCGGAAGATCCAACAATTGAGGGACAAGTCAATTCCTTTGGTGAAAATCTAATGGAGACATCACGGTCAAGAAGAATCAACATGGGAACTTGAAGAGAAGATGAAAGAGAAGTACCCAGAGCATTTACCCGAAGGTGAATAACTCAAATTTCGGGACGAAATTTTTTTTAGGGGGGTGGGATGTAATACCCCGTACTTTTCCCTATGTTGAGAAATAGTGTCTTAACACTAATGAGAGTACTGAGATGTCGAAATACGAGACTTTTTTTTTATGACCAGATAAGACAGATTGTCTTTTAAATAGAGATACGAGTGAATAAACCGATGATGGAATTAGAGTTATGAGATTTGAGAAATGAGTTGAGATAGAGATGCTGATTGATTTGAGCTGAGATTTTATTTTATTTCCAACTACTGGGAATAGAGATACCGGATACCGAGTTATCAGAGATTGACTGTCCAATTAAAGAAATAGGAATAATGAGTTGGAAATTGAGTCGAGGAAGTAAGAGTGAGAACCTTGATGAAAAGAGTCGGTCAGAGAGACGTCTAGTTGTTTGTATTTGCCGACTGCTTTAACGTGATGTTATGTGATTTTACGTGACTGATTGATTATATGATTTTTGTTACTTGTGTCTTTATGAGCAAGTTATTATAATTTTTATTTGAGACTTTAGCACTTGGAATTTTGATTAAGTTTCCAAAGCAAGTGCGGTTTATTTTTACCGAGAAATTGAATGATGTCGGTGATGCGTCTTCGACTTTTGGGCCATTTGGCCCAATTTTTCTCTTTCTTTTGTTTTGTTTGAGTCGTCTTGGGGAGAAAAGAGGTATTCAGGAGGATGAACCTCGGAAAAGGGCATATGCACGAAATATGGTCAGAATGGGCATTACCGGACCAAAACTATCCAAGCTTCCAGAAGTGAAACTTACCAGGAAGAGAGCTCGGCGAAGTACCCCTCAGAACCATTCGAGGTGCGGGAATCTCCGAAGTGTACCACCTGGTGTAAGGCTAACCGAAGGAAGCAGTTGGTAAGGCCATAACAGCAGTCGCAGTCAGCACAGATGAGCTATACATGAACCAGGAAGAGAGCTCGACGAAGTACCCCTCAGAACCATTCGAGGCGCGGGAACGTTCGAAGTGTACCACCTGGTATGAGGCCAACCGAAGAAAGAAGCTAGTATGACCATTCCCGTCAACAACAGTCAGCAGCTAGAGCTATATATGGAAAGACGTGTGGAGGAGATTGCCCGGAAGATTCTGGCGAATTATAGCAATGGAAGGATCTGGAAGAGTGTGGAATCAACCCCAAATCCGCTGGAGATCCATTAGCTATCAAATCAAATCAAGGATCAAGCTAAATATGGAAAGAAATAATCTGCCAGATTTGGTCTGCCGGCTAGGGTATACCGAATTGCTATATAAACTCCAGAATGTGCAGTTTTGAGAGAGGAGTTTTGGGGTCTTACGAATTTCAGAGAGAAAATTTACATTCTAGAGTTTAGGATTACTCTTCTAGACTTAGATTTTAGTTAGTTCACCAAGAAAACAATTTACTTTGTTATTTTACATTTTTCGCACCAAACACTTTAGTTGCTTTTCGTATTTCAATTCCGTTGTGACGAACAAAGCCAAGGTTGTTTCCTTAAGTATTTTTATATCAAGTAATTCGAATTTCCTTTCATTCATGTATTCATTTTATTTCGTATTTATGTTTTTCAATATGTGTGAGTAGTTCCCTTGGTGAGGTTTAAGGGGTGGAAATAATTGTTGTCAATATGTAAACATTCGTGAGGCACTTGTTCTTTCGGTTGAATCTCGTGGTTCCGGAAGGATCTGTTCGAAACCATGGGCAGTAGGGGCCTAACGTGTGATCTTCGTTCGGTAAAACGCTGTCCATGTCAAGCAAAGGCCAGGGTATACCAAGGTGCAACAATCGGTATGCCCAAGACCGAGTAGCTGAGCAGCGTCAACAAAAGGCGTTGTAGATCCAGAAGGTGGGGAAAGGGTTGATAGGATACACTGCCCTTCCTCAGTCTTGGGCTTCTCTAGAGACTATCCATCAACTGTGACGAGGCATAAAGCCATGGTTATCAAACGAGGAAAGCAATCTCGGCGCCGTAGCATGTCTATGACTGGTCGGCTGACAAAGCCGGAAATAGTTGAGTCCAGGAGGCATGTGTCACTAAAAGCGCGGAGTTGGGGACCTCGGGAGAGAAGGTTGGTGAGGGTCATACTTGGTGAGTAACGGGTATGACTACTATCTAAGGATGAGTGAAGCACTGCCTTGTGACCGGGGAATGTGTGACCTTCGGACCAAGTGACTACAATGGGATCAACCATCCTAAATGTGAAGTATAGCCATTTGAAACGCCCCAATGTCTTTGGGCCACGCCTTGAGTCTATATGGATCATGGACGGATCATCAGTATGCCTATGACCGAAATAAATATTGACAACAGTTATGACCTAACCGTAAACCTTACCCCTTGTTATATTTGATCTTTGTTTAAGTTTACTTGTGCAGATAAACAGGTTGAGACCGTGATAACTCAATTTGTGCACCTGAAGAGTAAAGTAGTTCCTCACTCTCCGTGGGATCGACCCTATACTTGCTGCTAAGACTGTTCTTTGGTTGCGAGCAATAGGAGCGTGTACTGTCCGTCTAGGGCATACACAAGTATTTTGCCCACACCGCACGACGGGTGTGTGTCAGCCGGTTTATGGAAATTTTTCCAAAGCATAATATTTTTAAATTATTTATCTTATGATGAGGAATATTATAATTAAGTGAGTGCACTAATATTAGTGCTATATTATTTATTTGATCACATGAATAATTATGCTATGGTATTTTATTATGAGTAATATTTCCATAATTATTGTGATGATTATTTAATCACCCTTCTTACATTAATATTTTAATTTTCCAAGCATGTGACTTATTACCAAAATTTACCAAGTATAGAGATTGAGAGAGTAGAGATTGAGAGTGTAGAGATTAGAGAGAGAGATTAGGCATTTAATGCCATATATTCTTTAAGATCTCAAATCTTCACTAAGATCACCATATCAATTCATATCTAACAAAATCCTCTCTCTCACTCCTTCATCCTCACCAATTCGACTCTCTCTCTCTCTCTCCTTCATCTCTCATCTTCCTCCATTAACATCCATGGTAGAACGTTCCGAAGCTTCCAAAATTATACAAAACACATCAATCCACTCCAAAACCTTGCCTAAACACCTTCAATCTCCTTGGATTCAAGAAGATCATTGAAGATTGCTTCCAAGGCTAGAGAGAGAAAGTGTGATTGTTGGTGTAAAGTTTGGGTAAGTGATGTATAAATTCATAGATATGACTTGAATGAGGTTGTATGTGAGTATTCTTGAGAGATTGAAGCAAGAAATCACCCCTCCCTTGTTTTTGAAATTTTCGATCAAATGGGTCTTCAACCCTTCAAAAATTTTTCTTCTTCTTTCCTTGATTTGGGGTGAGAAAAGTGATCTATGTGATGTTTGGTGATGATTGATGTGTGTTTTGAAAATCTATGCTTTGAGATGTAAAAATCGGATGAGTTTAGTTTACCCCAATTTGGGAATTTTTGAGTTGATGATTAAAGTGATAAATTGATGATGAAGATGAGTCCATGAGATGTATATGATGATGATTGATGGAGTAATTTGAGTATATGATGTCAATTGATGATTTTGATATGAGTTAGTTTAATAAAATTAGGGATATGTGTATCTATGCTCTAATTGGTAAATTGATGGATTATATGTGAGATAAATGGGTTAAGATTGATAGATCTATGATCAGATTAAAGATCCATGTGTGTTTATAAAATTTCAAGGAGTTTAGTTTAATAAAAATTAGGACTTTCATGTCTATGTGTCGATTAAGTGATTTAACTTAAGATATATGTTTCTGAGCATGATAGTAGTGTTTTATTATGTTTGATTAAGTCTATCGTAAGCTAAGTAAAATTTGGACTTAGTTTAGTTTGAATGAGTTTTTGAGTTTTCATATTTTGAGAAGTCAATGACTGATAAAATGAGGTCTAATTGATTTATGATCATTATGTGAACGTTTGTCATGCTTTTGTTAAGAGTTTGCGTTGATACATGAGTTATCATTAGAGTTTAGTTTACATGATAAAAAGGGGAATTATATGTGTAAAATGAGTTATATGAGGTATGAGGTCATTAATGAATGATGGAGTGATTTTTAGCATGAGAATGAAAAGAGAATTGAATTGATGCGTTCGTTGAAACGTTTCCCTTGAGATTTGAGTTAAAATGTAAAAGAGGAGAGTTAATTTGAGTATGATGAGTTTTATAATGTGTTTGAATGTTTTTGAGTGTTATATGTGTTTAAAATGAGCTTTGATTGGTTTTCTTTGAAGGATTGTTGAGTTGAGCATTTAAGAGTTTGAGATGAGATTTTGGTGATTTTCGTAGGCCTACTGACGTACTGTGATCGACAGTTTGTCGATGTCAAAAAGCTTTGAAAATTTTATAGAAAGTCCGTAAATGAGTCTTGAGCACCCCTTTAAATTGTCAAGTCATTTGGACTTCGTTTACTATTTTTATAAAATACAAAACCTAAACTGCACATTTCTATCGACAATTTCAGAGAACAGGGGAAAGAGTCATTCTTTTCAATAGCTTCCTGTGTGATCTAACTTTCCAACTTTTTATGGTATTAACCTTATTGTGTTATATAGATATCCACCAAAGTTGAGCCCAGTTTTACAACATTTACTATTTTTCAAAATTCCAAGGTTTCGATTGCTCAAAACTGCCGAATATGGTAGACTGTAGTAAAACAGTCATATCTCCCAAACCACTTGGAGTGTTTGAGTCTAATTTTTTTTATATGAAACTAGACTCGAAGACCTTTCGTTTGGTATGAGTCTCGAGTCCAGGAGATGTCGGAGTCAGAACAGGTTAATTTTTGAAGTTGAGTCAGTGTATAAGCAGAGCATGTTTTGATGATGTTTGATTGTATTTTCTTATGTGCCTTACGTGTTTGTGTTGCCTATGTGTTTGTGTGAAAATTTGACGAGTCTTGTATGAGAGATAAATCGAGACTTAGAACCATGATTTTCTCGAAACCTATCCTTGAGCTTAAGGATTTGAGATGAGTGGAGAATCTATATAGAGTTGAATAAGGAGATAGAATATGAGATAGAGCAAGAGTTAAGGCATGAGGTTTGTTAATGAGTTTCTAATCGAGATTCATTTTATGACATGAACCCTCGATGATGATGATGATCCCTGAAGACACAAGCAGAGCAAGGAAGTAAGTAACTCCGCTTTGACGGGAGATTTGAGTAAGGTCTTCAGGTGGGCAATATTTTGAGTATATGTTTAGCATATGAGCTTTCTAAAATGATTTGATGATGTTATGAGATTAACAAATGTTTTGAGATAAATGATATTTGAGAACTGTTTGACTTGCCAATTTTTGATGTTGAGCTTGTGTGTTACCCTCTACTGATGAGACGAATTCGGTCCTGCCACAAGCGGGATTTTGTGCACAGAGGTGACTGACTGTGAGCCGTCTTCGGGTCGGCCGGTCACGGTACTTGAGAGGGAGGCCTACTTCTCAGTACCTTAATTATAATGATGAGTTGTAGATGCGGTACATACATGTCGATTACTTTGTCTGCAGACACTTATTTATGATGTTAATTATGAAAACTGCATGCACAGATTCATTTATGCTGACTTATTTCTGTGTATTGCTGAGATGTGGCAAGCTTCAAACTTATAGCTCTAAGAGCACTTTCCTTGTTTTTCGGCGTTTGCCCACTGAGTATTATGTACTCACACCCTGCATGTATTTCTAAATGTGCAGGCTAAGCGGGGAGCGAGATTGGTCTGGTGCTGGTGGGGAACCGTTTCAATCGATGTGATCATATTTAATATTGCCCTTATGATTAATAGAGTCTTGATGATTAAAATACTTCGTTTCCTTTCGAATCAAGTAATATACTCATGGTTATGTGTCTTCATACATATAATCGGTTCGCCTTTTGCTGCGATACTCTGCATATTATGATTCCTTACGAAAAATGAGCGATACCCGTTTTGTTTTTATTCGTGAAATTCCTAATAATTAAAAAGTTATAACGACGTAGACGATTTTACCCTTGGGTTCATTTATGATGATTTCCTTAACACCTTTGAAGGAATATTAAACTGAATTAATGCTCCGTTTGCCCGATGATCGTTTCTTGGATTATTATTAATTTATCATACAACGATTAATCCTAACATGCTTCTATGAATTTAACAACTGCACGTTGGAGTTAGAAAATACCTGAAGAATTCCTAAGAATTCGTCAATCTGTCGCTGAACAGGTCAGTCAGCTTCAAGCCTTCGTTTGAAGCCTCCAACGTCCTCAAATCGTATTTCGCCCAGAAATACGACTTCTTCGTCTTCGAGAGAGCTTTCGGTGGCCGCCTGATTCGTCTGAATCGGAGTTCTGTGGAGGAAGTTATGGCCGTTTTACGGAGACTGCCAGAACTTGGTTTCCTGCGAAAATCTGACTCCAGCTCTGATCTTCTCGACTGTATCCCGCTCAATTCCCAACGTTGGATGGACAACGAGCTATGGAAATTCCCAAGACAGAAATCACCTCACGTTTTCCTGCGCCTCTCTCTGCTCTCAAAAACCCTAATTTTATCAGTGTGTTTTCCTGAGAGCTGACAGCTGTATTTAATAATACAGAAAACTGAGAGGGGGCGCCAGTTTCTATGTGAGGGCCGAAAATCTGCCCTACTTGGGCTAGGATACATTGGGCCAGCCCAGGGACCAGATACAAGGAATAAAGATGGGCCTCAAATAAATTAATTTATCTATGGTCAGCCCAGACCATAATTAATTTATAAATATCAGTTCATTCCACTAGAGAACCGATACTGACTTACCCCTTTATTGCCGGTGATGAGTCGGGGCTTGTATTTAGACTTATTAAATCTCCGTATTTAAAATATCCGACATCCATTAATTAATTAGAGCTCTGACAACTTAAATTAATTAATCTCTTAATAATTCCTTAAGCAGTACCACTCAAACTTTATTATTACGCCTAAACTTAATCAACCTGCAGGGTTTAGCGTAATAAACCTTATTGAGCTCCTTAAGGGGATGTCATTATCCTATACCGGATACGGGTACTAATACAGATAATCAAATATCATATATTAACCGCTATCGCCCAAGATACAGAGTACTCGAGTTAGTATATAACTTTCACCCATAGTAAGTCAAAGTGATATACGAATTAATATATATATCTGAATACTTATTAGTATTAAGATTTATAAGTCACCGAGATCTTGATTCTTCACTTAAGTCAGATAGAAGAATACATCTCAAACTGTGGTCCTATCAGTACGTAATGACGTACCAGTATAGACAAGTAGCCAAGACAAACTACTTCCATCTATACTGCAGTCTAAACCAATAACTTGTCCTAGAGTTATTTCGGCTGTGATCATATTATATCTCTTAAGGTTATTCCAATTATATGGTCTTCTGTGATCTACAACACACCATATAATCTACTTATATAGAGATAAAGAACATACATATGCAATCATGAACACAATCAGATAGGAGATTAGATAGTGAACTTAGGAAACATTGTATACAAGCATAAAACGTTCTTGCTTTCAGTATACAAATCCAACAACCTTTTGATGCGAGCTTCCGCTTGATGTTCGACCTATTCTTTTTATCTTTTATTCTTTTAAAAATAGTCGTATCGATACTCGTACCCCACTATCACTAGTGTCGGGAATCGGGCTGCGACAGCGTCTCTCTCTCTTTCCGTCATTTCTCATCATTTTAGGCCCTTCAACTTCCTCTCTCCCCCTCAAAACATTCTCTCTCTCCTCCATTGAAGATTAAGCTCGAAGCTTCTAAGTCCTAACTGTGATAGAATACTCCGCTAAATCTAGCCTTAAACACTTTCTACGCTTGATTCAAGAAGTTTAGTGGAGTCTAGAACCTGAAGAATCGAGAGAAGACATCCTTTCTCTTGAGAATATTTGAGTAAGTGTTCTGATCTTATGGATCTAGACTTGTTGTGAGATGTATGTGGTGATATGTGTGAGTAATAAGATGTTTTAAGCATGAGAGACTTCTCCTCCTCCACTTTTCTTCATTTTCGAAAACTTGGGCTTATGCCCTTTAAAAATCTTGCTTTTCTTAAATCGAGATGAGAAATGTGTTATGTGATGATTTGTATGATATACGTGATGATTTGAAGTGATTATGATGTGCTTTACAAAACTTAGTCTTGAGGTGTGAGTTTTTGCAAAACTGAGTCTTGAGATATGAGCTTTTACAAAATTGAGTTGATATAAGATTTTGGGAAAAACCTGTAAGTTGTATCTTGAATGATGTTTTGATGTTGAGTAAGAACTTATGAAAAGATATACGTGAGTTTTGATGATTTTAGAAGTCTATAGAGTTTGTAAGTGGTTTATGATGCTGCATGATAAGTATTTTTGATGTTTGAGAGTGTTTGATGATTTTTGAGAATGAAAAAGTTGATGAGTTTTCGAGTTGCTCTTGACTGCATCGTTCTGTCTTGAGTCCTGCTCTACTCAGTCGAGAAGTCATTCCTCCGCTCTGGCATTTTGTTTCTTCTGACTTTTGATTTCTCGGAACCGAGAAGTCATTCCCCGGGTATGCCAGGGAAATCGTTTCGCCGCTGGCATGCCAGAGAATCGTTTTCCCGCTGGGATGCCAGAGAATTCTTTTCCCCGCTGCCCTACCAGCGAGTTCTTTTCTCCTCTGACGATCGATTCCTCTGATGTCTGATTCCTCTGATGTCTGATTCTTCTGATGATCGAGTCCTCTGATGTTTGATTCCTCTGACGTTTGCCATTCCTCTGGCGACAGAGAGTTCGCCATTCCTCTGGCATTTCTCTGCTACTACGCTAGAGAGTTCATGATTTCGCTGCCTTGGCAAGTTGATTCCTCTGCCCTGGCGCATATTTTCTCCGCTGTTCTGCCAAGCTACTCCGCTCCGCTCTGCTAAGTTTTTCCACTCCGACCACCGAGCATTCCTCTGCTCTGGTCTACGAGTCAACTTGTGTTTGCTTACTTGTGATATGTTTATGAGTAAGTTGTATGCTTAAGTGTTTATGCATGCCTATATGCTTGATTGTTTTTAATCTAGCCTTTGAGGGTTAAGTTGAGAATAAGATTAGAGTTTTTGTCATAAGAGTTGAGTGATTAGACGGAGATAAGCTGGAGAATAATTTTGATGAGTGTTATAACAAGTTTAAGGTTAAGCTTTTTGTGAGGAAGTTTCTAACTAGTTCCTCGCTTGTCGCATGCACTACTCCGATGTTACAACTACAGAGACCAGTCGAGGACGTAAGTGAAGATCTTTCTGAGGTACCACCTGCAACACGCCAAGTTTCTACAGGTGGGCAGTATGTTGAGAATATGTTGAGTATGAAATTACCGAGTTTTCTGAAATAATTTATTGATGTTATGAGCTTATTAAATGATGAGTTAAAATGATGTTTATGAACTGTTTGACTTGCCAATATTTCTGATGAACTTGTGTGTTACCCTCTACTGATGAGACGAATTCGGATCCTGCCACAAGCGGGGTTGTGTACACAGAGGTGACTGTGAGCCGTCTTTGGGTCGGCCGGTCACGGTGCTTGAGAATGAGGCATACTTCTCAGTACCTTGGTTATGATGATGAGTTGTAGATGCGGTACATACATGTTGATTATTTTGTCTGCAGACACTTATCTATGATGTTGATCATGAAAACTGCATACACGTCTTTCGGCGCCTGCCCACTGAGTATTATGTACTCACGCCCTGCATATATTTCTAAATGTGCAGGATAAGTATGGTCGGAGGATGGCATGGTATTGGCGGGGGATCGTTGTTCCGAGTGATCACCTTTTGATGTCTTTTCGCCTTTATGGCAGCATAATGTTTTTGAAGTTGTTTCTTGACTTACTTAAGAAATACACTCTCGCTATATGTCTCCATACATATAGTTTGACCACCTTTTGTTGTGTAACTCTGTATATATTAGAATCCTTGTACATATTTGAACTACGACCTTTTGTTTATTGGTGAAACGGGAAACCAACACCTAAACTAGAAAGCTGTAAACGACATCGGATTTACGTGGTTCGGTCGGGAAGACCTACGTCCACGGGGTGTTGGGGATTTTTTACTATAATCGAGAGAGTATTACATTTTACAAGAGATGAATGAATAATGAGATGATAATCCCCCTAACCCACTACTAAGTCTCTATTTATAAGCATGTAAATAAGCCCTAGGGCCTCAAGCCCATTTACCAAGATAATTGGGCTTAAGCCCCTTTAAATACATTGACCTTGGTCTGAGTCGCCTATGCTTGCTTGACTATGCCGGAAGCTCTATTATTTCTTTTATTATCCGAAATCTTCAATTAAACCTGCACTGGTTAGCTTAATAATAATAATACTAATCACAAGCATAAATAGAAATGTTCCCATTATATAGTGCACAGCGCTGGTGCATATTTCAGTCCTCATCATTTATGTTGACACAAAACTCCGATGCTTGACTTTTATAGAAATGCCGATGTTTATAATCTAGAAGAATGTTATAATGTTAAAGTTATTACGAGTTGTTTTCGCTTCCGCACAAAGACGAGTTAGTTTTCCAGCCTTTGTTTCCTTCTTTCATTTAGTCGTATTGATACCCGGTCTACGCTATCACTGGCTAGGCGGCGGGCTGCGACAGAGTGGTATCAGAGCAGGTTGTCTGCTCTGTGTATGTTTCTTAACTAAGTCGAACTTTGCTAGCACTTATCCCTAAAAGGAGTCCTAGTCTAAATTTGAATCTTAGACTAGTTGAGAGTTTTTCTTTGAAACAACACCCCAACACCCCATCTCCGCCTGCTTACCGAGGTAAGAGTTATTGATGTTCTTGATGTTCTTGATGTTCTTGATGTTTTTGATGTTCCTTACTGTTTCTATGATGAGTTTTTATGATGAGCTTTAAACTTGTTTCACTAATGAGTTAACGAATTGGTTTAATCATGGAACTGCTTGAGGAGATGGAGTATGACATGAGACAACAATTGTTCCTTTTATGGAGAGATTTTGAGGCTAGTATAGCCGTTGCACCACCGTACCAAATGAGAACGAGTATGTTGTTGATTGAGGAATATCAGGCAAGTGCTACGTCCACTTTTGATAAACACGATGTTACTATTATAGGATGCGGAGTCGAGAGGATACAGCGATGCAAAGACGATATCGAGAGGCAATGCGAAGACGGTTCAGAGAGACTGGACCTCAAGAGGGTGATACGCTCGGAGAATTCCTAGCGCATTACCATAGTCGCTGGATGGAGACTACTTCTTGCCGCATCGGCGAGGCTGAGGCCATTACGCACTTGATTCCGCAGCTCCCTTCGGAGTGGCAAGAGTGGGGAGCTTCGCTAGTACCCCACTACATCTTCCGGACTGATTTCGGACGCTACTTGGGCACTGACTTCCGCGGGTTTATTGCGATGATTAGTTATCGCTATTTTGCTTTCGGCGGTCCACCTTCACCGCCTTATGGAAACCTAAATGGACCAGCGCCAGGAGGAACAGAAGAGGCACCTCCACTGCCAACAGAGCCTTATCCAACTATTCCTCCACCTCCAGCTGATCCTATTCCAGTTACGTCTGAGCCTGTTGTCTCAGAGCCGACTGTTTTTGAGACTTATTCTCCTTAGAGAAATCATGATCCATTTTCATCTTTATCACTCATGCCATTTCCCAGTGCCAATTTTCCGTCATGGGATTTTACTTCGGTGACGGCACCTTTGCCATTACCGCCCTCCGAGATGACACCGTTTGTTGTGGTTGCTGAGCAGCCGATTGTTTCTACTGAGCCGATTGAGATTTTCCCCTTTAACCCATACCCAAGGGTTGCCCCTTTGCCTGAGCCGGGCACCTTGGCTTTTCAGACGATGATGCACGCGATTCTGTTTTCGCCATCCCGAGATGCCCAGGAGGGAGGATCACGGCCTGCACGACTTGATAGCGATGAGGACGATTCCGAGGAGGAAACTCCCGAGATGACAGTGGGCTACGGTCGGACTCGGCCACTGCAGCGTAAGACGCCTGCTAATGGCGAAGAGACGTGGGTGCCTGTTCCCGAGGTACCTGTCTATGGGCCGATGATGGACACTGATGTGGAAGATGAGACAGATGATGATAGCGTATATAGCTTAATCGACGAATACGAGGATGAAGAAGCTGAGCCGAATGAGGGCATGCAAGATGATGAAGAAGAGAGGGGAGCGCCTGGAGCTGATGATGGGCGATGATAGTGCTGATTAGCATAGATGTTAGTATGTCTTTTGTGATGCCTGACTGATGTACATAGATGAAATAGCATAATAGTGCGTATCTATAGATGTTTAGTACTTATGATGCCTGTATAGATGGAGCATCATGGTAGTGATAAGGATTGTTTTGATGTACATAGATCCCAACTTTTGTGAAAAGACCTCAAAGAGGCAATTTTCTTTATATATATATGTTTGACGTGATGTTGATGTTGCTTGATGTGATGTGTGACGATAGAATTGAGTAATTGATGAACGAGAACTATGAGATGATGAGGAATACAATGAAGTAGAGGCAAAAAGAGAGTTTACGTTTTGGGTGAAACCTAAGTGAGTGGGTATAGATTTAATTCATGAATTACTATAGAACTATGGGTTGTACTTAGTATTGCTTGATGATTGGGAGAGGAAAGTAAGATGAGACGAGAGCGCTACGATATAAATGAGCTTTTGAGTTACGCTTTTGATGAGGCGAGAGCGCTGAGAAATACATAAGTTTGTGATAAGATGAGAAATATCTGCGCCAGAGCGGAAGCCTTTCTCTGACGATTCATTCCGCTGCTCTGGCTAGCGATTCCTCTGCTCTGGCAGAGAAATCACCATTCCTCTGATAACATTGCCGACAGAGCTCGAGAGAAGATTTCTATAGTATTAAGAATGGTGATAATGTAAGTTTTACAAAAGAGCCCGTAGAGCATAATAGTAAAACTTTCCCTCACACGGGAGTTTTTCCCGCATTCGAAGTGAGTCCGCGGGCGAAGTGAGTCCGCTGGCGAAGTGTTTCCACCAGAGAAGTGATTCGTTTGGAGAAGTGGTTTCTTTGGCTTTAGTTCTCGCTCCGCTAACGAGCGATTCCGCTGACGAGTGATCCCGCTGATGAGTGATCCTGCTGATGAGCGATTCCGCTGACGAGTGATCCCGCTGATGAGCGATCCCGCTGATGAGCGATCCCGCTGACGAGCGATCCCGCTGACGAGTGTTCCCGCTGTTAAGTGATTCCACTGAAGAGTGATTCCTCTGGCGAAGTAATTCCGCGGCACAATCGATTTCTCTGAGTTTTCCATTCCGCGAGTGAAGCCCATTCCTCTGATAGAGCATACCCCTCTGTTTTATTTTGTTTCTCTACGCTACACACATACTCCTCATCAGTTATGTAACATGGAGAGATTAACTCCGAGGTTAATATGAGTTTTCTTTTTCCTTATAGCATGCCTCCAAGAAGACAAAATCGAAACCGAGTAGAGGAGGAAGAGGAGGAGGAAGAACAGAGAGACCCCACACCACCATCTCCACCTCCTCCACAGCAAGAGAGAAGAGTAGAAGAACTCTTCCTACGACAAAACCCACCTACTTTCAGTGGAGCCGGAGACCCCGCTAAAACGGAAGAATGGATCAGAAGTATGGAAAGGATCTTTAGGTTCCTTAGATGCAATGATGCTGAGCGCCTTATGTGCATGACTTACCAGCTGAAGGGGTCTGCAGATTTTAGATGGGAGGCCAAACAGAAGACTTTGACCCTAGACCAAATAGATGAACTTACGTGGGAGCAATTCAAAACAGCTCTCTGCGAGAAATATATACCGCGTAGCTATCGCAAGAAGAAGGAGATGGAGTTTGTAAGTTTGAAGCAAGGAAATAAAACGGTAGCTGAATATGACCGTTTGTTCTGCGACTGGGCTCGATATGCACCATATCGAGTAGATACTGATGAGAAGATGTCGGAGTTATTTTGTGCCGGTTTAAAGCAGGAAATTCAAGTTGTCTTAGCAAGTCAGAGCGCACTTACGTATGCTGAGGCACTGAACAGGGCACTAGATATGGAGCTGGCAATGCAGCCAGAGAAGACGAGTCAACCCTCTGTACCCCAAGTGAACCCGAATGCTCAATCGGGGAGTCAATCCTTCTTTGGACAAGGACAGAAGGGTAAAATGAAGTGGGACGAGAGAAACCAAGGTCCCAAGAAGCCGTGGCAAGGCCAGAATGCGCCACCGTACTTTCAAGGCAGAGATAAACGACCTTATGCAGCCCCAGCGGCAGCAGCGCAAGGACCAAGAGGAATACCTCCCTGCCCAAAATGCAATAAGTTACATTTGGGAGAGTGCAGGATGGGAACGAATAGCTGTTTCACCTGTGGAAGAGTCGGACATTACTCCAACCAATGCCCGAACTGACAGCAAAGTGGAACCGGTGGAAGACCGAAACCATTCCAGCCGCAGCTCAAGGCCATGGAAGGAGTCCTACCGCTACCACAGCCAGTACGCCAGCAGCCAATGCACCGACAACATCAGCCGAGGAGACAACCAGCTGGACCGCAGGCGAATCAACAGCAACATCATCAAAGAATGTTCGCGATCAATCAGAAAGCTCATGACCAGAATCGGGGAAATCTAACAGGTATAGGCGAGATGAAAGGCGTATCCATAGTAGTTTTGTTCGACACTGGAGCGTCACATTCTTTTATCTCTCACACGTGTGTAGATACTTTAGAACTGAAGGTAGAGCCTGCTCCACAATGTCTGAAAGTATTTACACCCATAGGCAGAACTACTACGGTGTCACACGTTTGTCCTAACGTAGAATTTGAGTTAGTAACGTTAAAGCTCGAGGCCAAGAATCTGAGGGTGATGCCTATGTGGCACTTAGATATAATTTTGGGAATGGACTGGTTGGAAGAGAACCATGCGAAGATATAATGCAAGGAGAGACAGATATCATTCCAGCCACCTGGCCAAGAGCCTACTACCTTCATTGGCATTGAAGGAAAATGGAAGAAGACGCCAATTATCTCAGCTTTGCAAGCCAAGAAGCTTTTACAAAGAAAGGATACGACCGCGTATGTCGTATATTTAAACCAGAAGGAGGAATCCAAAGCGGATATTGATGACGTGCCAATTGTGCGAGAGTACAAAGACGTTTTCCCTGAAACTTTTCCAGGTTTACCACCTGATCGACAACTCGAGTTTACGATAGACCTCAAACCTGGAGTCCCACCGATGTCGAAAGTGCCATACAGGATGGCCCCTGCAGAGTTGCAAGAATTGAAGTTACAACTCCAAGAACTTCTAGACATGGGCTTTATTCGACCTAGTGTTTCCCCGTGGGGAGCGCCGGTCCTTTTCGTCAAGAAGAAAGATGGCAGCTTGAGGTTGTGTATCGACTACCGAGAGCTAAACAAAGTGACGTTGAAGAATAAGTATCCGTTGCCCCGGATCGACGATTTATTCGACCAACTTCAAGGAGCATGCACGTTTTCAAAAATCGATTTGAGAACGGAATACCATCAATTGAAGGTACGAGCAGATGACATCCCGAAGACGGCTTTTCGCATGAGATACGGACACTATGAGTTCACGGTTATGCCTTTTGGACTGACGAATGCCCCCGCAGTATTTATGGATCTAATGAACCGAGTCTTTCACGAATACTTGGATAAGTTCGTGTTAGTTTTCATAGATGACATACTAATTTACTCGAGGAGTAAACGAGAGCATGAGGAGTATTTGAAGATTGTTTTGGAGAGATTGCGAGCTGAAAAACTTTATGCTAAGTTCAGCAAATGCGAGTTTTGGCTCGAAGAAGTCAATTTTCTCGACCATATCGTTTCGGCGAGAGGGATTGAAGTAGATCCGGCGAAAGTACAAGCAGTACAAAAATGGAGATCGCCGACTACGTCACATGAAATTCGTAGTTTCCTAGGATTGGCAGGGTACTATCGGAGATTCATTGAGGGCTTTTCAAAAATTGCTAAGCCATTGACACACCTGCTAAAAAAGGAAGCCAAGTTTGAATGGACGGACGATTGTGAGCGAAGTTTTCAAGAGCTGAAAAAGAGACTTACTACTGCGTCAGTGTTAGCCGTACCCAAGGCAGATAAGGAGTATGCCGTTTACACGGACGCGTCGAAGAATGGTCTAGGATGCGTGCTTATGCAAGAAGGAAAAGTGATAGCATACGCTTCACGACAACTGAGACCGCATGAGATGAATTACCCAACACATGATTTAGAGCTTGCAGCAGTAGTACATGCCTTAAAGATTTGGAGACACCACCTCTACGGAGTTAGGTGTGAGATTTACACAGATCACAAGAGTCTCAAATATTTCTTTGAGCAAAAGGATCTGAATATTCGACAAAGAAGATGGCTGAAGTTGGTAAAAGATTACAATTGTGGAATCAATTACCACCCGGGAAAAGCCAATGTCGTGGCCGACGTGTTGAGCAGGAAGAATCAAGGGGAGTTAGGATTTCTCCTTACTCAAGAGAAGAGCTTGATCAGAGAGTTCGAGAAGATGAAATTGGAGGTAGTAATACCACCCCAGACGGCAGAAAGCATGATTACTACGCCGAGTATTACCCCCGACCTACGATCGAGGATTGTCACAGCGCAGAGGGAAGATGAGAAGTTTGAGAAGCTACGATCAAAGATCCGAATTGAGAAGATGGATGGGTATCATGAAGCAGCCGATAACGCCATCATGTTTGAAGGACGATTGTGTGTGCCCAATGTGGAAGATTTAAAGAATGAAATCATGAGCGAAGCTCATGACACACCCTACGTTGCACACCCAGGGAGTACAAAAATGTACCAAGACTTGAAAACAAAGTTTTGGTGGGAGGGCATGAAGCGAGAGATTGCATTCTTTGTTGAGAAATGTTTAGCATGTCAACAGGTAAAAGCACTTCACCAACGCCCCTATGGCAAATTGCATCCACTAGAGATTCCTGAGTGGAAATGGGACCATATTGCGATGGATTTTGTGACTGGATTGCCGAAGTCGAAAAGAGGAAATACAGCCATTTGGGTGATCATTGATAGATTGACGAAGAGTGCACACTTCATACCAATTCCGATCACTTATGGATCTGACAAGTTAGCTCAGATCTATATTCGCGAGATAGTGCGATTGCATGGAGTACCGCTGACGATCACGTCGGATAGAGATTCGAAGTTCACATCGAGATTCTGGATGAGCATGCAGAAAGAGATGGGTACTAAATTAAATTTTAGTACGGCGTTTCATCCGCAAACGGATGGACAATCCGAGAGAACCATACAAATCTTAAAGGATATGCTTCGAACTGTTGTGTTGGACAGAGGAGTCCAATGGGAGCAAGTTTTGCCCCTAATTGAGTTTGCGTATAACAACAGCTTCCAATCAACCATCAATATGGCTCCATACGAAGCCCTTTATGGAAGAAAGTGCAGATCCCCGTTGTATTGGGATGAAGTTGGAGAAAGGAAGATACTTGGTCCCGAGGCCATAGATGAGATGATCACCATTGTCCGACAAATTCGGCAGAGGATTAAAGAAGAACAAGACCGACAGAAGTCTTATGCGGATACCAGGAGGACGAAGATTCATTTCTATGTAGGTGATAAAGTTTTTCTCAAAGTTTCCCCATCTCGAGGAGTGCACCGTTTTGGAGTTAAAGGGAAACTGAAACCGAGATACATTGGACCGTATGATATACTAGAGAAAGTAGGCCCTGTAGCCTATAAACTTGCGTTACCGCCGAGTATCGCGAACGTCCACAACGTTTTTCACGTTTCACAATTGAGGAAATACGTGTTTGATCCCAGACATGTCATTCACCAAGAAGAAGTATCTCTTGAACCAGACTTGAGCTATGAAGAGAGACCTGAAGCCATTTTGGACAAGAAGGTTCAACAACTACGAAGCAAAGCAATTTCCTTGGTGAAAGTACAATGGAGACATCACGACAAAGAAGAAGCAACATGGGAACTTGAGGAAAAGATGAAGGAGAAATACCCCGAGCTCTTTCCCGAAGGTGAGTAACACAAATTTCGGGACGAAATTTTTCTTAAGGGGGGAAGGATGTAACACCCCATACTTTTCCTTATTTTGAGAGATAGAGTTTTAACACAATTGAGAATACTATGATGTCGAGATGCGAGATTAATTTCTTTCATGATTAATAAAACAGGTTCTCTATTAAATAGAGTTATGAGTAGACGAACCAAGGATGGAGTTGGAGTGATGAGACTTGAGGAACGAGTCGAGATTTTATTTTAGTTCTGACTACCGGGAATAGAATTACCGGATACCGAGTTATCAGAGATTGACTGTCCTATTAAGAAAAATAGGAACTTTGAGTTTGACATAGAGTCGAGAAAGAGAAGGAGAGAACCCTCGATGATAATACCTTGAAGTAGCATCGATACTATTGAGAACTTTGAGAGTTAAGGACTAGCTTTCTATAGTCAAGAGAAAGATATCGATGGAGGGTAAGATGAGTGAAATAGAGATGTTAAGAGAATTGAGAATGATGTTAGACTAAGACGAAGATGTTATTTGAGTGAGACGAAGTGCTAGAGATAGAGTCGAGGTAGTACTTGAGAATTTCTATAGAGAGGATTAATCTAGAGTGATGATTAGAGTAATGATGAGTAATGATCTGTTTTTAATGTGATAACTTTGTGGGTTACTTGTTTGATGTTATGTGATTTATATGATACGTGCGCACTTATATTATTTGAGTCGTATAATTTTCGAAAATAGCATACATGATTTTATTTTACCACCACACACTCCTACTCTCACACCATTATTTTAATCCTTTTTCCCACATGTAGAATTGGCGGATTAGACATGTTGATTAGGGGGAGACAAAGTACTATTTGAGCATTTAATGCTTCTTATCTTAGAGAATAAGAATCTTGTTAAAACCGAAGCGTCTTTCTCTCTTTCCGTCATTTCTCATCATTTTCGGCCCTTCAACTTCCTCTCTCCCCCTCAAAACATTCTCTCTCTCCTCCATTGAAGATTAAGCTCGAAGCTTCTAAGTCCTAACTATGATAGAATACTCCGCTAAATCTAGCCTTAAACACTTTCGACGCTTGATTCAAGAAGTTTAGTGGAGTCTAGAACCCGAAGAATCGAGAGAAGACATCCTTTCTCTTGAGAATATTTGAGTAAGTGTTCTGATCTTATGGATCTAGACTTGTTGTGAGATGTATGTGGTGATATGTGTGAGTAATAAGATGTTTTAAGCATGAGAGACTTCTCCTCCTCCACTTTTCTTCATTTTCGAAAACTTGGGCTTATGCCCTTTAAAAATCTTGCTTTTCTTAAATCGAGATGAGAAATGTGTTATGTGATGATTTGTATGATATACGTGATGATTTGAAGTGATTATGATGTGCTTTACAAAACTTAGTCTTGAGGTGTGAGTTTTTGCAAAACTGAGTCTTGAGATATGAGCTTTTACAAAATTGAGTTGATATAAGATTTTGGGAAAAACCTGTAAGTTGTATCTTGAATGATGTTTTGATGTTGAGTAAGAACTTATGAAAAGATTTACGTGAGTTTTGATGATTTTAGAAGTCTATAGAGTTTGTAAGTGGTTTATGATGCTGCATGATAAGTATTTTTTATGTTTGAGAGTGTTTGATGATTTTTGAGAATGAAAAAGTTGATGAGTTTTCGAGTTGCTCTTGACTGCATCGTTCTGTCTTGAGTCCTGCTCTACTCAGCCGAGAAGTCATTCCTCCGCTCTGGCATTTTGTTTCTTCTGACTTTTGATTTCTCGGAACCGAGAAGTCATTCCCCGGGTATGCTAGGGAAATCGTTTCCCCGCTGGCATGCCAGAGAAATCGTTTTCCCGCTGGGATGCCAGAGAATTCTTTTCCCCGCTACCCTACCAGCGAGTTCTTTTCTCCTCTGACGATCGATTCCTCTGACGATCGATTCCTCTGATGTCTGATTCCTCTGATGTCTGATTCCTCTAATGTCTGATTCTTCTGATGATCGAGTCCTTTGATGTTTGATTCCTCTGACGTTCGCCATTCCTCTGGCGACAGAGAGTTCGCCATTCCTCTGGCATTTCTCTGCTACTACGCCAGAGAGTTCATGATTTCGCTGCCTTGGCAAGTTGATTCCTCTGCCCTGGCGCGTATTTTCTCCGCTGTTCTGCCGAGCTACTCCGCTCTGCTCTGCTAAGTTTTTCCACTCCGACCACCGAGCATTCCTCTGCTCTAGTCTACAAGTCAACTTGTGTTTGCTTACTTGTGATATGTTTATGAGTAAGTTGTATGCTTAAGTGTTTATGCATGCCTATGTGCTTGATTGTTTTTAATCTAGCCTTTGAGGGTTAAGTTGAGAATAAGATTAGAGTTTTTGTCATAAGAGTTGAGTGATTAGACTGAGATAAGCTGGAGAATAATTTTGATGAGTGTTATAACAAGTTTAAGGTTAAGCTTTTTGTGAGGAAGTTTCTAACTAGTTCCTCGCTTGTCGCATGCACTACTCCGATGTTACAACTACAGAGACCAGTCGAGGACGTAAGTGAAGATCTTTCTGAGGTACCACCTGCAACACGCCAAGTTTCTACAAGTGTGCAGTATGTTGAGAATATGTTGAGTATGAAATTACCGAGTTTTCTGAAATAATTTATTGATGTTATGAGCTTATTAAATGATGAGTTAAAATGATGTTTATGAACTGTTTGACTTGCCAATATTTCTGATGAACTTGTGTGTTACCCTCTACTGATGAGACGAATTCGGATCATGCCACAAGCGGGGTTGTGTACATAGAGGTGACTGTGAGCCGTCTTCGGGTCGGCCGATCACGGTGCTTGAGAAGGAGGCCTACTTCTCAGTACCTTGGTTATGATGATGAGTTGTAGATGCGGTACATACATGTTGATTATTTTGTCTGCAGAAACTTATCTATGATGTTGATCATGAAAACTGCATACACAACTTCTTTGACGTTAACTAAATTTCTGTGTATTGCTGATGTTATGGCAAGCTTCAAACATATAGCTCTAAGAGCATTTTTCTTGTCTTTCGGCGCCTGCCCACTGAGTATTATGTACTCACGCCTTGCATATATTTCTAAATGTGCAGGATAAGCATGGTCGGAGGATGGCATTGTGTTGGTGGGGGATCGTTGTTCCGAGTGATCACCTTTTGATGTCTTTTCGCCTTTATGGCAGCATAATGTTTTTAAAGTTGTTTCTTGACTTACTTAAGAAATACACTCTCGGCTATATGTCTCCATACATATAGTTTGACCACCTTTTGTTGTGTAGCTCTGTATATATTAGAATCCTTGTACATATTTGAACTATGACCTTTTGTTTATGTTGACACAAAACTCCGATGCTTGACTTTTATAGAAATGCCGATGTTTATAATCTAGAAGAATGTTATAATGTTAAAGTTATTACGAGTTGTTTTCGCTTCCGCACAAAGAAGAGATTAATTTTCCAGCCTTTGTTTCATTCTTTCATTTAGTCGTATCGATACCCGGTCTACGCTATCACTGGCTAGGCGGCGGGATGCGACAACGAGAAATCAACTTGAAGATTCTTCGAGCACTTCCGTGAGCTCCCGACAAACAAGCTCTTCTCTAATCTCTTGGCAAATGAGTTCGACATCCAGAGAAATCTTGGACTCAAGAAGGCTGGAGGATCAGACGTAGATGGTCCATCAACCTCAAGAGGAGCAGCACTAAAAGCTTCAGCAAGAGAAAGCAAGAAGCAGACAAAGGAACCAGCGGAACTCAAGCCCGATGACTTCTTCAGTCAATATGCTTTGTTGACTGAAAGGTTCATAAAGATGGAGTCCAAATTTAGGACGAGATGACTCTAGGACGAGTCGTTGGTCTAGGCTGCAGTTTAGAAGGAAATAGTTTGTCTTGACTATTTGTCTATACTGGTACGTCATAACGTATTGATAGGATCACAGTGAGATGTATTCTTATATCTGACATAAGTGAAGAATCAAGATCTCGGTGACTTAATAGAATCTTAATACTAATAAGATTTCAGATATATATGTTGATTCGTGTATCACTTTGATTTACTATGGGTGAGAGTTATATATTAACTTGAGTACTTTATATATTGGGTGATAGCGGTCGATATATGATATTTGATTATCTGTATTAGTACCCGTATCCGGTATAGGATAATGACATCCCCTTAAGGAGCTCAATAAGATTTATTGCATTAAACCCTGCAGGTTGATTAAGTTCAGACACAATAATAAGGTTTGAGTGGTACTGCTTAAGGATTACAGAGAGATTAATTAATTAATTTTAGTTGTCAGAGCTCTAATTAATTAATGGATGTCGGATATTTTAAATACGGAGATTTCATAAGTCTAAATACAAGCCCCGACTCATCACCGACAACAAAGGGGTAAGTCAGTATTGATTCTCTAGTGGAATGAATTAATACTTATGAATTAATTATGATCTGGGCTGATCATAAGAATTAATTCATTAGAGGCCCATCTTTATTCCTTGTATGTGATCCCTGGACTGGCCCAAACTCTCCTGAGCCCAGTAGGAGTATAATTCGCCCACTATAGTTATCGGTGCCCTAGGACTGTGTTTTGTCTATAAATACAACTATCTGCTCTCAGGATAATACACACAAAAATTAGGGTTTTATAGAGAGCAGTAGGGGGCGCCGTTTTCTAGGTGGTCGAATTCTTTGTGGGAGTTCTCATAGTTCATTGTCCATCCAAAATTGGGAACTGAGCGGGATACAGTTCAGAAGATCTGAGCTGGAGTCACTTTTTCGCAGGAAATCAAGTTTTGCCAGTTTCCGAAGAACGACCATAACTTCCTCTACAGAACTCGGATTTGGACGAAACAGGTGGCCACGGAAAGCCCTTTTGAAAGGGAAGAAGTCGTATTTCTGGTAAAAATACGATTGGAGGACGTTTGAGGCTTCAAACGAAGGCTTGAAGTTGGCTGACCTGTTCAACGACGAATTGATAAATTCTTAGGAATTCTTCAGGTATTTCTAACTCCAAGGTGCATCACTTAATTTAATAGGAGCATGCTAGGTTTAATCGATGTATGGTGAATTAAGATAATCCAAGAGACGATCCTCGGGCAAATCGAGTATTAATTAAGTTTAATATTGCTTCAGAAACGTCATCGACCTCCGAAAAGTACAACGAGTGTTGGAGCCATGACTGTGGTGAAATATTCCATGCAATAGTCAAATATTTCCATCTAAATATGCTTTGTGGCCGTGCCCCATGCCCGCATGAAGGTCCAAAATTTTCTGTTTCGTCGCGCGGCCGTGGCATGCGGCCGCATCCCCGGACCGCGCGACCTCTGACGCTTTGTGCAGCAATTTGTTTTTGGCTCGTTCTCCCTCGTCCGAATTTCGATTTACGATCCGTTTGCGCTCACAAACTCCTCTCGAGATGAACTACAACTTGTATTTCAGCCAATTCTTCCAAATTCTGCTTTATTATTTCTGAAAATTCGTTCAAACAACAAGCAAGTGACAAGTTCTTGACCATAAACCAATAAAAGCTCAAATAAATTATCAAACACACAAAATCCTCATAACTAAACATCAAAATGACACACCAAGAGGTAAAAATGCATGTTTATCAACCATTCTGACTGAAGAACCTCCACCATCACCAGAAGAGATCAAGAAGTATCGAAGATGGTTTGAACTCCATTCAAAGGAGAACATCATTGGAGAACCATCAGACGGTGTAAAGACTCGAAGATCAATGTGCAATCTCGTCTTTGATATCAAACAGAACTGCATCAACGAAGATAAGAATTTTAGCTGTTTCTTATCATCTACAGAGCCCAAGGACGTCGAAGAAGCTCTGAAGTCCACTCAATGGGTTATCACAATGCAAGAAGAACTTAATGAATTCAATCGGAATTCAGTTTAGGAGCTTGTGGATCGACCAGAAGATGCAAAGGTGATTGGTTTGAAATGAATTTTCAAAAATAAGAAAGACGAAGAAGGAAATATTGTGAGAAACAAAGCAATGCTAGTAGCAAAAGGTTACAGTCAAGAAGAAGGAATCGACTACGATGAGACTTTTGCCCCAGTTGCCAGATTGGAAGCAGTCAGACTTTTCTTATCCTTCGTAGCTCACAAATGATTCAAGGTACACCAAATGGACGTGAAGTGCGTATTTCTCCATGAAGTGCTCACCGATGAAGTCTACGTGGAACAACCTCCAGGTTTTGAGGTTGCAGGACCAGAAAAGGTGTACAAGCTGAAGAAAACGCTCTATGGCTTGAAACAAACACCAAGAGCATGGTATGATACTCTTTCTGAGTATCTTGTTGGACAAACACCAAGAAAGGATCTATGGACAGAACATTGTTCACTCTCAAAGAAGGAGAAGATCTTCTACTTGTTCAGATTTATGTCGATGACATAATTTTCGGATCCAAATCCGAACGTATGTGCAAGAAGTTTGCTGATATCATGACTAACAAGTTTCAGATGTCCATGATGGGATAAATGAATTTCTTTCTTGGACTACAAGTCAAGAAGACCAGTGAAGGAATACTGATCAATCAGTCAAAGTACGCCAAAGAACTGATCGCCAAGTTCGGTATTCAACACATGAAATCAGTCAAGATCCCAATGAACACAAACTGGAAAGTTGATCTAGGATTAGAAGGAAAATCTGTATCTTCAACCAAATATGGAGAAATCATTAGATCATTGTTGTATTTGACTGCGAGCAGACCAAATATCGCGTATGCAGTCGGGGTTTGTGCAAGATATCAGTCAGATCCAAAGGAAGCTCATATGGATGCTGCAAAATGAATTTTGCGATATCTGAAAGGCACACCCAACTTAGGATTGTGGTACCCAACTGATGATGACTTTAAGCTCACTGGATATTCAGACTCAGATTTTGCAGGATGCAAAATTGATCACAAATCGACTTCGGGAACTTGTCAATTCCTAGTCAACAAGCTCATCTCATGGTTTTCAAAAAAGCAGACTTCAGTCGCCACCTCCACAAGTGAAGCTGAATATGTTGCTGCGGGAAGCTGCTGTTCACAACTCCTATAGTTAGTCCAACAACTGAAGGACTATGGGATCGAAGAGACGGAAGCCCCAATCTTTTGCGACAGCTCTAGTGCTATTGCGATCTCGCAGAATTCAGTTCATCACACTAGAGTCAAGCATATTGCTATTCGACATCACTTCATTTGTGATCACGTCGAAAAGAAGGATATCTTTGTTGAATGGATTCCGACCGCAGTTCAGAGAGCAGACCTGTTGACCAAAGCTCTTCCTGAAGAAAGGTTCAACGATCTGTGTGGAAGGATCGGCCTCATCAACCCAGAAGAGTGATGCTGTGTTTGAAGATCTCCTTGAACAGTCATGATGACGGGTGGTCAACCAACTGATGCTCTACGACTGCTGACGTGGAAAGTAGTGAAGACAAGTCTTCATCTGAAGGAAACTCATCCTGATAAGTCAACCAGGATCAGTGGTATCGACTAATGATTTATGCTTAATTGTTCTAAATTTTGGGGTTTGCATGTGCATATTTTAAGTTAAATCTTCTGGAAATTGGTGCGTTTTATGGTGTATTTTATGCTTTGCAGGAGATTTAGGTTTTCGAGATGAAGAGTGCAAATTTTGGAGAGTTTGGGCTAAGAATTATGTTTTTGTGCATACTCTGGCACGTCAGAGAAGCGAAGTCCCGCATGCTAGAGCAGCGAAATGGGAAGCCAGAGAAATGCTCCAGAACCAGAGCAGCGGAACCAATCCGGGCCAGAGAAATCAAAAGCCAGGCCAGAGAAATCGCCAGTGCAGCGAAGTCATCGCCAGTGCAGCGAAGTCAGGGCAGAGAAACCGAGAGAAAGCGCCAGAGGAATCAAAAGCGCCAGCGAAATCAAAGCCAGCGAAGTCTCGCCAGAGAAATCAACATATCAGAGCAGAGAAATCACCATTTCTTTGGCGATAGCCATTTCTCTGACGACATCCGTTCCTATGGCGAGAGCCCTGATTTCCGCTAGGGTGGAGATTACTTCCAGAGCGCGCATCACAGCTGGACTTACCTTCCTTTGCACGATTCTATTCCTTTTAGAGTCCGGCTTTGCATGGAAACTTCCATGGTGATCTAGAGAGATTTGAAGTCTATAAATAGGGCCATACTTTTCATTGTAAATATCAATTCCTTGCCCTAATCTTTAGTTCCGCCAAGTTAGCTAAAGCTTAGGTTTATTGCTTTCATAGTTCTAGTTTCGATTTCTGTTCTAGTTAGTTTAGTATAGTTCTTTAAATTCAAGTTTAGTGAAAATGTTGGACGAATTGCCAGCTCTGAAACATCTGGCCTGTTCTGAAATGTGATAGCTCTGAGTCTCTGCTCCTCTAGTCTAACTATGAGCATGGGAAACCACGTGAAAAGACTTTGGAGTACATCCAAATGGTTTATATTTCATGAATTATGGCTCAACTGTCGAAATCTCAAGCACACAAAGTGTGAAAAATGGTGATATTGATTATAATGGCGATCACATTAGGGAATTCACTTCTAGCGGAGAATTGGGTCTGATCGAATTACTTACGTTACTCTTTTGTTGTTTCTTAAACTTTGAGTTACTTGCATGATCGAGAGACGTGTGTTGAATGTAAAATTTTGAATTGACTTTGAGAATGTTTGGATGGAAATTAGCATTGTTGAAATCAATCTCTTCCTAGGATTCATATGGATTTTGCTTGAGGACAAGCAAAAGGCTAAGTGTGGGGGGGTTGATTTATGCTTAATTGTTCTAAATTTTGGGGTTTGAATGTGCATATTTTAAGTTAAATCTTAGGGCAGAGAAACTGAGAGAAAGCACAAGAGGAATCAAAAGCGCCAGCGAAATCAAAGCCAGCGAAGTCTCGCCAGAGAAATCAACATATCAGAGCAGAGAAATCACCATTTCTCTGGCGATAGCCATTTCTCTGGCGAGGTCCATTTCTCTGACGACATCCGTTCCTATGGCGAGAGCCGCGATTTCCGCTAGGGTGGAGATTACTTCCAGAGCGCGCATCACAGCTAGACTTACATTCCTTTGCACGATTCTATTCCTTTTAGAGTCCGGCTTTGCATGGCAACTTCCATGGTGATCTAGAGAGATTTGAAGTCTATAAATAGGGCCATACTTTTCATTGTAAATATCAATTCCTTGCCCTAATCTTTAGTTCCGCCAAGTTAGCTAAAGCTTAGGTTTATTGCTTTCATAGTTCTAGTTTCGATTTCTGTTCTAGTTAGTTTAGTTTAGTTTAGCTTAGTTTTGTTTCGAAGATTGGAATTGAGTGACAACAGTTTCATCATTGCGACGTTTTACGGTATTTCGGTATTTAATTTAATTTACTTGCTTTCATGTTTATGCTTTCCTTTAGATTTTGCTTTTACTTATGCTTTCTTTAAATTATGCACTTTGGTGTCTGCCTAGTTAGATTAGATTAGAAGTTTTAATTAAAGTTATTTAAATTTGATTTGTCTAGTTAATTCTTTAATTTAAGTTCTTTAAATTCTTGCCTAGGGTTTAATAGTTTAATACGCCTAGATAATTTTAAGATTAAGTTTTTAGTTAAGTTTAAATTACAAGTGTTAGTTAATAATTCCTTTTCGCCTAGTTAAGTTTAAATTCATGTTAATTTACTTTCCATGTTTTAGTTTAATAATCTTAAGTTTATAGCTTTCTTGTGACATAATTAAAAGCCCTTAAAGATCTTCCTTGAGAGATGACACTGGGTCAACTTACCATCACTAGGATGTCCTTGTTCTATTGCAAGTCAACTTAGAGGTGTTTCTAGTTGAGTCAAAATTTAGCGCCGTTGCCGGGGAAGGTTTTAGGCATTTTAGTTGTGCCACTTTTCTTTCTGTTTTTATTGCTTTCTTTACTTTACGTTTTTGTTTTTACTTTTCTTTTCCTCCCACCCGGTATGTTTAATCCGTGTGTTAAGTGTTGTGTATGCAGGGACGCCGTAGTCTGAAAAGAAAACTAACATCCCCGCTGGATAACACTCGGACACATACCAGAGCAGACGTGTTATACTCTGACTCTGATTCTGAGGGGCACTCTGAAGCCAGCTCTGACCGAGTTGAGCAGAATACAAATAAAGAAGAGATGGCTCAGAACATGGAGTACATGGGAGATTTCACCCGGCCCGTCATCGGAGACACCAACACTTCGGCTATTGTGCTTCCCACCGCCGTCAAAAATTACAATCTAAAGCCGAATGATTCAAGTCTCCTACCTCTTTTCCATGGGATGCCGAGTGAAGATGCCCTACAATTCATCCGTGATTTCTACACACAAGTTCAAACCATTCCATTGCTGAATCTCACGGAGGACCAACTTAAGCTCAAGTGCTTCCTCTATGCACTTAAAGATCGGGCGAGAACATGGATGCTAACTCTGCCGCCCAACTCTATCACCACTTGGGGAGAAGCTTGTGAGAAATTCATGCTAAAATTCTATCCCAGCCACAAGACTCAGGAGCTAAGGTCGCAAATCATGGAATTCACCCAAGGAATGGACGAGCCCTTTCATGAAGCTTGGGAAAGATTCCAAGAACTCCTTCGCCAGTGCCCGCAACATAAATTTCCCAACGTGATGTTGATGCAATTTTTCTACGATGGGTTAGTGCAAACTGCCCAATTCATGGTGGACAGCACTGCAGGGGGTAACATAGCTCGGAAGACTGCAGCAGAACTGAAGGAGATATTCAAGACCTTAACGGAGAGCTCTCAACAAAAGTCGGTGCATGGAAAGAGAGTTGAGGCCAGCGCTGTAACGAACCAGTTTGAGATGCAGAAACAATTGGCCTCAATCATGCGCGAAGTACAGCAGCTCAAGATGAGCCATACGGAAGTTGCACCTGTCCCTGCGCAGAGCATAAATTATAATCAAAGCAATGGTGGATGGAGAGGTCAGCACCAAGGGAATTTTCAGCGCAATCAATTCCAGAGTGCACAGCAAATTACACCGCAAAAACAATCTCTGGAGGATACGTTGCAAGCGTTTATGGAGGTTAGCAAGCAGAGCATGGAGTCTCAGACTGCCACTATTAAACGCCTTGAGACCACCGTAGGGCAACTATCGGGCGCGCTGGACCAGCTACAGCAGCAGCAGAGCCAAACTCATCAAGCGCTAGCTCTGGTAAGGATGCCAGAGCAAACTAGGCTGCCAGCTCTGGCTTGGCAGCCAGAGCAGAGGAGAGAGCCAGCTCTGACTCGACAGCCAGAGCAGAGGAGAAGGATGACAGAGCAGAGGAGAGCGCCAGAGTTGATGAGGCCAGAGCAGAAACTTCACAAATCCCTTACGCCTTATCAACCACCGAAGTCCAGCCCGCCTCTGCCACCATCAAGTTTTGATCCAACCCAACCATTACCAAAGAAAGAAGATCCAGGGAGTTTCATTATTGGTATTGGTTTGGGTCGAGCTGGAGAATTCAAGGGCATGTTAGACTTGGGTGCGGCAGTCAATTTGATGCCGTATGCTATTTTTCAGAAATTGGGCAGGAAGGAAGAGGAGATTAAAAGCACGAAAACAAGACTTCAACTAGCTGATGGGGCAAATTGTAGCACTCGTGGTGTTTTGAAAGATTTTGAAGTCATGGTGAGAGGAATCACGGTGCTAGCCGATTTTGTGGTGCTCGAGGCAGGGCATGGCATTATAGGAAAGAATGGGCAACTTGTTCTACTTGGTCGGCCTTTTATGGCTACTACTCAAACGCGCATTGATGTGGGTTCGGGAACGTTGAGCATGGCCGGGTCTGGTAGATCGGTAACATTCTCTGTTTTTAATAAAAAGCCTGTTATTTCTAGTTCTTCAATGCATATCTGTTCTCTTGTGGAGATTGCTGACCATGAGGAAGAAGTAGAAATTTTCAGAGCTAACTGTCATTCGCCAGCTCTGCCCATTCCGCCCGCGCTGACTATTCCAGCTCTGAAGTTGGACGCCAGAGTAGAAATTCCTCCGCCAGCTCTACCTAATCCAGCTCTGCCGCTGGAAGACAGAGCAGAAAGTTTACCGCCAGCGCTGACGAGCTCAGCTCTGAGCAGTACGCCAACTATGAACAGCACGCGCCAGAAATATGCTGAGGAGAAGCTGATGTGCACCAGCCCGGAAGAAGACAAAATTATACAAAATTTTCTTGATAATTTGCAGGATGAGGAAGCCATTGAAGATCAATTCTTGGCCAAGCTTCCAATCGACGTTAATGCCGTTCATGAGGTGCCAACTACTGTGAAAGAGGATGCAACCGTTGAGGAAGAACGGGCTGATGTGCCGCCATGCAAGGATGATACCGTGCTAAGAGTGCAGAGTGCACCACCTTTGGAAGAGAAGAAAGAGGAGAGATCTCAACATAGCTCTTGGTTCGAGAGAATGATGAATGCGATGAGCTCTGCTTGCTCATTAAGAGGACCCGCAGCTGAACTGGAGGATGATGTGCTTTCACGAGGACTAATTCAGCTGACGTTTCATAGCGATTTTGGTTAAGGGATCCTCTAAAGTCGGGCTGGCGACTCTAAAACTAGCGCTTGGTAGGAGGCAACCCACCGTGGTTTGGTTTTTATTTTGGTTTTTGTTATTCTTGTTCTTTGTTTTCCGTTTTTATTTTGTGTTTTTCCTAAGTTTCGGTTTCTTTGCGGATACTATGATGCGTGGTGTGCATGTCTTGTTTTCAGCGCTGCAATTCTCAATATGCCGCCAGCGTTGCTGCCACCACCGCTACTTCTCCGCGCTGCTCTGCCAGCGCTGACCTGATTCAGCGTGGCCACTCTTCACTCTGCCACAGACAGCAAATTCCACACTTCGCCACCGCGCACGATGCTTCAGTTTCTCAATGCCGATAATCAGGGACGTTTTCTCCTCTATTCTTATTTCTTTTGTGCCCTGAGGACATGGCATGCTTTAAGTGTGGGGGGTGTTTTATTGCGCTTATGCTTTCAATTGGGCGAGATTAGTCTTTCTATGCTTAGTTTTTGGTCTCGAATCTTGCTAATTTTTATGAATTTGTGGAAGAGTGCATGGTTTTCGATGCGAATTTCGGGTTTGTGAATGAATGGTGGTTATTCTTGTTTTACTCTTGATATATGTTTCTTGTTTGTGCAAAGAATTTGAGTTTTGTTGCAACATGATTGTAAGTTAGTAAAACGTGATTTGTCCGGTAGATGCTAGAAGGAGTGTTGTCATTGTGATTACCTACGATCGTATCTTATCTGTGAAAATGTTGGACGAATTGCCAGCTTTGAAACATCTGGCCTGTTCTGAAATGTGATAGCTCTGAGTCTCTGCTCCTCTAGTCTAACTATGAGCATGGGAAACCACGTGAAAAGACTTTGGAGTACATCCAAATGGTTTATATTTCATGAATTATGGCTCAACTGTCGAAATCTCAAGCACACAAAGTGTGAAAAATGGTGATATTGATTATAAAGGCGATCACATTAGGGAATTCACTTCTAGCGGAGAATTGGGTCTGATCGAATTACTTACGTTACTCTTTTGTTGTTTCTTAAACTTTGAGTTACTTGCATGATCGAGAGACGTGTGTTGAATGTAAAATTTTGAATTGACTTTGAGAATGTTTGGATGGAAATTAGCATTGTTGAAATCAATCTCTTCCTAGGATTCATATGGATTTTGCATGAGGACAAGCAAAAGGCTAAGTGTGGGGGGGTTGATTTATGCTTAATTGTTCTAAATTTTGGGGTTTGAATGTGCATATTTTAAGTTAAATCTCAGGGCAGAGAAACTGAGAGAAAGCACAAGAGGAATCAAAAGCGCCAGCGAAATCAAAGCCAGCGAAGTCTCGCCAGAGAAATCAACATATCAGAGCAGAGAAATCACCATTTCTCTGGCGATAGCCATTTCTCTGGCGAGGTCCATTTCTTTGACGACATCCGTTCCTATGGCGAGAGCCGCGATTTCCGCTAGGGTGGAGATTACTTCCAGAGCGCGCATCACAGCTGGACTTACATTCCTTTGCACGATTCTATTCCTTTTAGAGTCCGGCTTTGCATGGCAACTTCCATGGTGATCTAGAGAGATTTGAAGTCTATAAATAGGGCCATACTTTTCATTGTAAATATCAATTCCTTGCCCTAATCTTTAGTTCCGCCAAGTTAGCTAAAGCTTAGGTTTATTGCTTTCATAGTTCTAGTTTCGATTTCTGTTCTAGTTAGTTTAGTATAGTTCTTTAAATTCAAGTTTAGTGAAAATGTTGGACGAATTGCCAGCTCTGAAACATCTGGCCTGTTCTGAAATGTGATAGCTCTGAGTCTCTGCTCCTCTAGTCTAACTATGAGCATGGGAAACCACGTGAAAAGACTTTGGAGTACATCCAAATGGTTTATATTTCATGAATTATGGCTCAACTGTCGAAATCTCAAGCACACAAAGTGTGAAAAATGGTGATATTGATTATAAAGGCGATCACATTAGGGAATTCACTTCTAGCGGAGAATTGGGTCTGATCGAATTACTTACGTTACTCTTTTGTTGTTTCTTAAACTTTGAGTTACTTGCATGATCGAGAGACGTGTGTTGAATGTAAAATTTTGAATTGACTTTGAGAATGTTTGGATGGAAATTAGCATTGTTGAAATCAATCTCTTCCTAGGATTCATATGGATTTTGCTTGAGGACAAGCAAAAGGCTAAGTGTGGGGGGGTTGATTTATGCTTAATTGTTCTAAATTTTGGGGTTTGAATGTGCATATTTTAAGTTAAATCTCAGGGCAGAGAAACTGAGAGAAAGCACAAGAGGAATCAAAAGCGCCAGCGAAATCAAAGCCAGCGAAGTCTCGCCAGAGAAATCAACATATCAGAGCAGAGAAATCACCATTTCTCTGGCGATAGCCATTTCTCTGGCGAGGTCCATTTCTCTGACGACATCCGTTCCTATGGCGAGAGCCGCGATTTCCGCTAGGGTGGAGATTACTTCCAGAGCGCGCATCACAGCTGGACTTACCTTCCTTTGCACGATTCTATTCCTTTTAGAGTCCGGCTTTGCATGGAAACTTCCATGGTGATCTAGAGAGATTTGAAGTCTATAAATAGGGCCATACTTTTCATTGTAAATATCAATTCCTTGCCCTAATCTTTAGTTCCGCCAAGTTAGCTAAAGCTTAGGTTTATTGCTTTCATAGTTCTAGTTTCGATTTCTGTTCTAGTTAGTTTAGTATAGTTCTTTAAATTCAAGTTTAGTTTAGTTTAGCTTAGTTTTGTTTCGAAGATAGGAATTGAGTGACAGCAGTTTCATCATTGCGACGTTTTACGGTATTTCGCTATTGAATTTAATTTACTTGCTTTCATGTTTATGCTTTCCTTTAGATTTTGCTTTTACTTATGCTTTCTTTAAATTATGCACTTTGGTTTCTGCCTAGTTAGATTAGATTAGAAGTTTTAATTAAAGTTATTTAAATTTGATTTGTCTAGTTAATTCTTTAATTTAAGTTCTTTAAATTCTTGCCTAGGGTTTAATAGTTTAATACGCCTAGATAATTTTAAGATTAAGTTTTTAGTTAAGTTTAAATTAGATATGTTAGTTAATAATTCCTTTTCGCCTAGTTAAGTTTAAATTCATGTTAATTTACTTTCCATGTTTCAGTTTAATAATCTTAAGTTTACAGCTTTCTTGTGACATAATTAAAAGCCCTTAAAGATCTTCCTTGAGAGATGACACTGGTCAACTTACCATCACTAGGATGTCCTTGTTCTATTGCAAGTCAACTTAGAGGTGTTTCTAGTTGAGTCAACTGACTACAATGATCAGTCGATCAGTAAGTATTTTCAACTTACTATTTAAAATCAGTTATTTCAGTTATGAGTGTTTTTTTTTATTCAAAAGTTTTCTCTAACTAATTAGTTTGTTTCAAAATCTTTAACTGATTCTTGGAAAATGGAATATCCGAGAAGGACAAGTACTTTTAAAAGGGAAAATTTGTATTTGATTTAACTTGTCCAGATCTTTTCTTAAAAATCTTTCCAACCTTTTGCCTCTGAAATGAAAATCTTGAGAATCTCATTGATTTGACAAAATGCAATGATCTTTCTCACCTTTTGAAGCTTCCATCCTCTGCAGTGACGGCGGACGTGAAATTTTACTTCAAAAACATTTTAGGCACAGTTTTCGAAAAACTTTTCATCTTCCTTCTTGGTAAATTTTTTCTATTTATACCTTGATGTCTTCACTTGTTTTCTGCATCAACTAACAACTCTCCACAGCCTTCACTGTGAGACAAATTTCAATATTTAAAAAGTTGCAGAGAAATTTTATTCCGACAAAAGGAGAATTCAATGACTGCAAAGTCATGGAGTGGGAGAATGACGCTCACATACTTCACCGGACCCTTCCACTGGATCTCAACGTCTCTCCGACGTCAAAGCTTGCTTCATTCTCACTTGTATCCAGCGACGAGAGTGTCTTCCATCCTCACGCCCGGCCCATATGGTTTGAAGTACCTGTCTCAAGAAGACGGACTTCACCTGGTTCTCAGGCAAGCATCACACCTTTTTGTGAAGCTTCCATGTGGTGCAACAACAATGAGCAGGAGCTCGTTGTCAGCCGGCGCAACATCGACAGTGGTTGTCCTCACGACTGTCACTGATTCGCTTTTGCTTCCCCATATCCGTTCCCTACATGTATGACGAACCGCCTTTTGCTCTACTTCTTTCACCAAAGGCTCGTCATGCATTTCTTTCATATCCCTCCTCACATCTTTCACTCCTCCTCCTCTCCACCTCTTGTCTCTCACCCTCTTCCTTTAAGGTTCGTGTGCATAGCCGCATTTCATGAATATCTCCAAAATGCTATGCATACTTTCCTTTCCTTCACTTCTCTGTGTCCCTCATCATCTCCCTCTTCTCTAAACTGGCGTCTTCCTCTTCTGCATCTCTGGATTCATCCTCTTCTCAAGTCCTCCCACAAGTGCTTGAGAATCGGAGTTGAGTCCTACCCGATCATAGCTTCCATCATCAGCTCTCTTTTTTATGTTGCCAAAAAGGGGAAAAGTAGGAAGTTAGAGAAAAACCTTCTCGAAGGTAATTCCCTGCATCTTCTCGAAGACTGAAGATGGTAAAGCAAAAGGATCACCAGAAGTTCTAAGGATGATGTTTCAGTAATGACCTCAAGTCAACGGAAAACAAGTGTGAGTGAAACAAGCTTAGGAACATGAAGACTGAAGATGAAGATCAAGAAGTTCAAAGCGTAGCCAAGCAGACTGCTGGAGTCCATGGGTTTCTCCATATGTTTTGTTTTGTTGTTTTACTCCCTTGTAAGTCTTGCCCTGTACCTCGACTGATGTCTCATCAGTCTTTTATATCTTCTTTTGATCTTAACCTAAAGACAATGACTCTTTGTCCAGGATCTGATTAATGTTTTTCTGTCTTTTCCTCGTTCTGTTTTTGAACTGTTGTGTTCTTTCTCTTAGTATAAGTTATAGGTTCTATTGTTAAGGGGGAATAGTATTCACCCTGTTTTAGGACTTTTGCTCTGAGTTCAGTCTTTTTCTTACCTAGAACTGTTGTGTGGTTTTGGCATCATCAAAAACGGGAAAATTGTTGGGAACTTAATGGAATATCCTAGTCCTTGTTTTGATGATACCAAAATCCATAAGTTTCATTTGTAATAGACTAGAACTGCTCGAACTCAAGTGTTAGAGTTCTTTTTCTAGTTTAGTTGTTGTTCTGAAGAATGGAGACCGAAGAACGGAGGACAGAAGACTAAAGTTGCCGACTGAAGTATTAGTCGAAGAATCAATCTGGAACTGATTACTTAATGCGTGCCACGTGGAATCAGCGGACTGATATTAAAGTCAAGTATTAGTTAAACATTTTTCCTCGGACTGAATCTCCAACGTTCAAAGGAAGCCACGTACTCCAAAAGTACAGCCGCATTAAATGCAGAGATCTCAGGATCATCCTTTCTCTGCAGAGGTCATTCCTATTTGGTGACTACTTTATCAGAGACGTCGCATCTCCTGCTCTTGAACATAGCCATTCTCACCAAACAAGGAACCTCGAAGATTGAAGCCTCAGCCCAAATTCAAATTACTCTCTAACGAAAGAAATCTTAAAGACCATCTCCGCCAACGGATCTATTCAAGACCTCTCCAATAAATAGCGCTTGATGATCACTTCAATCTTCACCGATTCAACAACATAAGCTGAAGCTCTGTCAAAATTGCATCTCAGCCGAAAGCTCAAATTCCCAACGCTTGAATCGAAGAAGAGAATCCCAAAGCCAAAAATCAGTCACTGGTGATTACATATATTCTCTTAGACCTTAGGCAAACCTCTGTTTACCAAAAGCCTAGGTCAAAACTAACTCCAAAGAACTTGTTCTTTGAAGTTTAGTTGGCAAGATTTCAAACCTCCATTCAACCGATAAAATCGAGTGTTTGAGTTGCAAAGGAGTTCAGGATGGTACTCTGCCTCTGTGAGATCCTAGTGCCAGTTCGTGCTAGGAGTGAGAAATCCAACAAGGTATGTTGGTACTAAAGATTGGATCTTCAGTTGATTCGATTGTGTGCACCCGTAAGCACTTGCAGAGTGAAGTTTTTGGTCTGATCAACCGACCGTGGATGTAGGAAGTGTTTTTCGAACCACGTAAAAATCTCTGTGTTATTTACAGCTTTCAGTTTTACTTTCCTACTTGTGTTCTTACCTTTGATAAACTGAATACTGATTAATTGCAAAGAGAAACTTAAGACTAACAACGTGCTCAACAAAGGCTATTGCGAAATAAAAGTATTTCCGCTGCGTATGTTATCAGTCTGACTGATCTATCCTCTATTAGTCAGGAAGATTTATAACATCTCTGTTTTTATCAAACTCGACTGAAGCCTTTACGTGCATCAGTTAAGTTCTTGTGACTTAACTGATAACTCCTTACTGAAGAGTCTTTCAGTATCAGTCGTCAACCCTGTTTTGGTCAAATCTCTTTTCAATAAACAGGTGTTTGTGTTTGAGATTAAAATTTCATTTTGATCTTTGTATTGAGATCCTTCTGGTTTTAAAAATAGGCTATAGGTGTATTGTCCCCCCCATACACCTAACACACAGCAAACCTAAACAACTGAAGATCCAATCTTCAGTACTGACACACTGGGTTGGATTTCTCACTCTTAGCTTCACTGAGACAAAACTATGCCTTTCCACAAAGACTAAGATCTCTTGGAGTCAGAAAACTGGTCTGAACTCCTTACAACTCAAACTCTCAATTCGATCGGTTGAAAAGAGGTTCGAAAACTTGCCAACTAGATTACAAAGAACAGGTTCTCTGTAATTAGTTATACCTAGGCTTTGGATATACAATATTTGCCAAAGTTCTAAGAGAATGTATGTGATCAGCAGTGACTGATTTTTGGCTTTATAATTCTCTTCTTCGATTCAAACTTTTAAATGGCTTTGAATTGTTGAGTGACGAATTCAGCAGCGTTTCAGCTTATGTAGTTGAATCGGTGAAGATTGAAGTGATCCTCGAGCTCTATTTATAGGAGAGGTCTTGAATAGATCCGTTGGCTGAAATGGTCTTCAAGAATTCATCCATTGGAGATAGATTTAAACTTTACCGAGGCTTCAATATTCGAGGTTCCTTTGTTTGGTGAGAACGGCTACTTTGAGAGCTGGAGATACGACGTCTCTGAAAAGATAATCACCAAAAAGGAAGGCTCTGTAGAGAAAGGACGATCCTCGAAATCTCTGCATTTAATGCGGCTATACTTCTGGAGTGTGTGGCTTCCTTTAAGCTTTGGAGCTTCAGTCCGAGGAAGAATGTTTAACTGATACTTGACTTTAGTATCAGTCCGCTGAATCCACATGGCTCGCACTAAGTAATCGGTCGTAACTAATTCTTGGACTGGTTAGTCAAATATCTGTATTTGACTCTGCCTTAAATCGTCAACAGTCGGCAACTTCAGTCTTCAGTCTTCAGTCCTCCGGCTTCAGTCTTCAGTTTTCAGAACAGCAACTAAACTAGAAAAGAATTCTAACACTTGAGTTCGAACAGTTCTAGTCTATTACAAATGAAACCTATTGATTTTGGTATCATCAAAACTAGGATTAAGATATTTCATCTAGCTGAAATGCTCGACATTCGCATTTTATCTTCTCCAAATCTACCTTAAAGCTCCTGTCACCAGTTTGCACCTTGTACTTCCGGGCATTCAACCTTTGTGCAGTGTATCGACAACTTTTTTGGACTTCAACAGCTACCCTTCGATGAGCCTCAACAAACAAGGGTTTCTCACTTTGTTGTGCAGCTCTCAGACGTTCGCTGAACCATTTCTCAATAACAAGTCTGATTGCCTCTAACATTGAGCAGATAGGAAGTCTTCTTACCCCTAACATTTCTCAAAAACTGTAGCAGCATTTGATGTCAAAAAATTGTACCATCGCACAGGACACATCAAACGAGCCCACTTTTCTGGCCCAAGCTCCATTAGTTTATCGTACGTGGCTCTCTTCATAACCTTAAGGGCATTCATAGCCCTAGTAAAGTCAGATTTCTCGTACGCAAATGCAGCTTGTCGATACAACTCTACCACTACCTTACCGTAATGCTTCATGTAATTTTGCAAATGGTAGTAACATAACTCGTGGGTGGCATTTGGTAACTCATTCCTGATAGCATTGGCAATGGAGATATGCTAATCAAAGACAATCAAAAGTGGATTGGCTTGCCCATAAACTCGTCGGGTGCGCAACATGAAATACATCCGCAATTCATCGTTCTCTTTTGGGCCAACACCATACGCGAGTGGGAGTATACTCTTGTTGCCGTCCTTGGTCACTGCAACAAATAGAATATCCTTATTCTTGCCCTACAAGTGTGTGCCGTCAACTACAATCATTGGCCGTAAGTTGAACATGAAACAACCAACCGTAGCTCCAAGAGAAGCAAATAAGTGTTTGAATCGGCCATCAGGGCCAACTTCCCACTCCACTAACGAACCAGGATTGGATTTTCTCAACATGTATATAAACTTAGGTAGCATCTCGAAGGATTGATCATGTCGACCATAAACTATCTCAATCGCTCGATTTCGAGCTCGCAATGCCACATCGTACTTGATGCGTACACCATACTCATGTTGCAGCTCCAGCTGGATGGCCTTCGGCTTCAAGATCTCACAATCATCATGCATTTTCTACACCAAATATGATGCAAGGACTTTTGTGTGGGCCTTTATTCGCATTACATGACCTAAATCGCGATCTGATGAGTGCTCATCGGTAAACTTATACACACCCCAAATGGATCCATCTTGACACGATGCACTGAGCTTGAAGGGGCAATTATCTGAATGCTTGCATTTGAAGTAAATACGTTTGTGGTCTGATTTGGTGACAGAAGATTCCTTGCCCAACTTCATGTTCCACAGACCGACTGCAACGATTAGTTCATCTTTGCTGTTAAAATAAGAATTCTTCGATAGCTCTGTCACTCCTACTGGATAATTTTCAATATTCACAAGTGATGCTGCAGCATCCAACGAGATAATAAGAACTAACCAATTTGTTAGTTGATCTGGTCCAAGCAACCATTCATCGTCATCGTCATCGATCTGCCAATTCACCCAACCTGCATATTCAACCCCCGTTCTTCTTAAGTTCTTTAGCTCTGACAAGTCTTCAGAGGCGCTTGCATCAGTCTCAGTTTCAGACGATGGAACGTATTCTTCAATATCACTATCCACAAACTGAGACGCGTCTGTATTTTGATTATCCCATGGACCCCAAAAATGCTCATTTTCTTGTTGAACGTAAACATTAGGATTTGGGTATCCCGGGAAGGCCAATCAGTTGACTGATAATTACCCCAAGTGACCGACGGTTCAACGATTTCTTGCTCTGGTGAATCTCCAGTTGAGATGTCCAAATAAGCATATCTTTGGGTTGCTTCCAATCCATCCCCACCTTGGAGTACTGCGTTAGATTCACCTCTATATGCGGAAGATTGAGAGAGATCGAACAAAGGAACATACACTCATCCACTATACTCGTCTTCAACAACAAAAATCTCAGGGAAATGTGGTTGAGACACCAACAACTGAAGCAAATCACTGTCATCAACAAGAAGATTTTTATTGCAACCCTACCATTTAATCTCGTCGTCAAATGATATAAGCTATAATTAGTGCTCAATAAATTCTCCAACATCAGGTGATTTATCATGTACAACGTAGTAACCATGGTGTCTCCGAAAATATGCAAAACCTTAGAAGAGCAGCAGATGTACTCATAACCATTGAAGGCACCTCCATAATTAATCGTAAAGTATCTCCCATATTCATTCGTCTACAGAAAAAATTATAAATAAATAAATATATGATGTAAAGGGAACTAAATGTGAAAATACAATATATAACATGTTAAAATACTCGAAAACCATCTGATCGCTTGGGAAAATGTCCGAGAAAATGTGTCCGGCCATGTATTACAGAGTCTGTAATTACATACGGCCGAACACATTTTCAGAAACACTTGTCCGGGTGGTCACTTGATTTTCAGGCATTTTAACATGAAGTATGAAGAAATATATGTATATTACTAAAATTTAGGGTTAATTGCATGAAAATACACGAACTATAGTCACTTTTTCATTCTGCACACGAACTTTGAAATTTACATTTTTAATCATGAACTTTGCATTTGTTCCAATTTTTCCATAAAATTAAAGTTCGGCAGCCGGAAAGCTGACGTGTCATTAAACATGACACGTGTATGTAACACGTCATTAATTAAAATGATGTGGCACGGAAACGACGTCGTTTTATTACTGGTCTTTCGCTCCTTGTTTCGCCACCACCATCTCCGGCGAGGGCTGCCATCGGCAGCCACGCCGCGGCGCCTCGCCTTCGTCCCTCGCCCCCTATCTACTTCTCTCACTCTTTCTTTTCTCCCTCCATCGTCCTTTCGACACCTCTCTCTCGCCTGACTCTACTCCATCGCCGCGCACGGTCGCGGACCGCCGCTGCACATGCAGCGCCGGTCATCGGCGTCATGAATTGAAAACCATCTTCTCTCCCTCTCTATTCCGACTTTCTACCCAACAAAACCGCAAAATTGAAAACCCTAGCCCCCTCAATCTCACAACCCTCTCTCCCAATTCCAACTACAACCACCCGATGAAAATTGTCGGCGCCGTGGTCCCTTAAACACCTCCATCTTGCTTGACTCTCCTCTACCTAAAGCCCCAAATCAGAAATCTTTCCCCCTCAAACACCACCAGTCGCCTCTTTTCCTCATGCTGAACTGTATAGCAGCAACACCAGTCGACTCTCCTCAAACACCACACCAGTCGCCTCTTCTCCTCCCTCCTGCCCGACGAAAGCAGCAGTATCAGCCACAATCGCCGCCTGTCAACAACCTCCACCTTGTTTTTTCAGCCATTTTTGGAGCAAAACGACGTCGTTTTGCACTTATGAAAACGACGTCGTTTAATTTATCGAACGGCGGTTTAAATGGCACACTTCCGGCTGCCACATAGGCGCCACATCATCATCAAATTGGGAGTAAATTAATTTTATGGAAAAATTGGAACAAATGCAAAGTTCATGATTAAAAATGTAAGTTTCAAAGTTCGTGTGCAGAATGAAAAAGTGACTATAGTTCATGTATTTTCATGCAATTAACCCTAAAATTTATGCAATACTGACTAATTAATACTTTAAAACATGCTAGAATGTGCTCTAATTCACATATATTCCTTAAAACATAGCTTTAAATAATAAAGTATGCTATAATATGCTAATAATTCACATAAACATCATAGGATCAAACAAAACATTAAAAATAAACAATAACCAACTTAGCACTTCTTTAATTGCATTTTAAACGTAAAATGACATACCTTTAAATTTGGGATGCGAGAATTCACAAATAATAGCTTCACCACTTGGAAAAATTATAATTTATGTTGAGTTTGAGTGTTTTTTCAATTTGTCATGGAGTGTGTCCGTCGAGATCTCATATATAAACAAAGATTCCTTCATTTCACGTGAATTTCAATACATTTAGAGCATTTGACATGAATACTTTACTGATAAGGCTATTTCACATCATATTTTTCGTTTACAATCAATTATTGTATAAAAAAAAATCTGTCCGACCGACCGGCTGGACACAAGGTTCTCGCGGTCGGACACTAGTTTTTTCCAGCCGGACACATGTTTTTTTTTTACCGTTGTGTGTTTTGAGTGCCAAACTCGATTGTGTTAATTTTTAGTATTTATATTCCATTGATTAAGCCGTTTTCATCCTTCATGTTTAAAACTTTGATTTAATTCAAAAATAAATTAATATTGTATTTGTACACCATCTTTCACTTTTTCCAACACTTATTTGACCGAAATCAATCATTTAATTCATGACCGACATGTTTTTCTTACACTTTGCTCACTTTTGTCATAGATGTGTAAGACTTTTTTGTGGAAAACAATGTACACCCATAACAATCAAAGGGCATTTTCGGTGGTTCACTTAAACTTGGGCATAGAATGCCTAAGTTTATAACTTAGGGCATTTTTACTATAGAACTTAAGGAAGTGGAGATTTTTGCCTATTAACACTATAGATTTACAATATTAGAAAACCACAAATGCTATTAATTACATGTCCAAAATGAAAATTTAACCCACAAATTGACATAGAACCCACCGAACCCACTGTCTGAAAGAAAATATGTTATTAGTGATCGCACACTGCATCGGAGAGAGTCGTCCGAAAAAATCTTCATCAATCACAATAAATAAAATTTGTAAATTCAACAAGTCACATTAATTTTCCAGTAAGGAAATACTCTTTCTGTGTCAATTATCTTGAGATAAAAATTTTAAACACAAAATTTAAGAAATTAATTTTTAGTGTGTTAAGTATAATAAGTGAAAAAGTGAATAAAAGAATTTTTTTTTTTTACTAGTTTATTTCATTAAAAATACTCCCTCCATCCCATAATAATTGTTCTAGTTTGTTTTAACTCGAGAATTTGGGTGAGTATGAGTAAAGAGTAAAATAATAAAAAGTGGTGGAGTTTCACTTTTATTTTATAAGAGGAATAGATTAAAATAAAAATGATTAAAGATAAAAAAGTAAAAGGTGGTAGAATATATATTCTTATTTTAGAACTAAAATAGTACTTGTTATACGATGGTCCAAAAAAGAAATTAGGAGTACTGAGTAAGAGAAATTGCAATAGTTGGAATTAGGGTTGCCACCGGTTCAGGAATCGCCGGTCAAAAAATTTGTGAACCTGAACCGGCCCGTGGGTTCTCTTGAATGGCCGGTTTTTGGGCCTGAAACCGCTGGTTCCGGGCCGGGCCAAAAACCGCCGGTTTTCGGGCATTTCTTTTATATATATATACTCCTTCCGTCCCCAAAATAAGTTCCTCTTTGGGGACGACACGGGTTTTAAGAAAAAATGGTAAAATGTATTGATAGTGGAGAAAAATATGTTATAATTAGTATTAGGAGTGGTGAAAAGGTGAAAAAAAATGTTATAATTAGTATTGGGAGTGGTGAAAAAGTGAAAAGTAAGAATAAATAAAGTATTATTAGTGGTGGAGTAGTTGTCCAAAAAAGGAAAGAAAAAAAGAGGAACTTATTTGGGGGACGTCCCAAAAAGGAAAAAGAGGAACTTATTTCAGGGACGGAGGGAGTATTTTTTTGTATTCTTTTTTATGAAATTTAATGATTTGTGTTGAAATTTCAAATTTTTTTACTTTACAAGTGTTCAAAATAATTACTTATTATTAAAATGCGATTATATATAAAAAGAGAAAACAGAAAAAGAAAACCTAAACCCCTGAAAGCACAAGAGAGCAAACTAAGGGCCGGGCCTTATTAAAACCTTCATACGGAAAACCCCAAGGGAAAAACCGTACGAAGGGAAAAGAGTACCCGTCTAAACCACAAGAAAAGGAAGAAGAGCGGAAGGGAAGGTTTCAGGAACTCCGGCCTAACCATCGTCCCCAAACCTACCCGGCTCAAAAAGAAAAACGAGAACAAACAACCCAAAAAGGACAGAAGGCCGGTAAGACGCCGTCGCCAACTGCCCCCAGAGAAAACAAGCAAAAAGCAAAAGGCCGGTGAGATGCCGTCACCCATTGCCCCAAGACCAAAAAAAGAAACGGGAAGATTATGGCCGGTTAGACTCCGTAGCCATAAAATATCCCAAGCACCCGGGACCGAAACAATCCGGTGAAGGCCGGTAAGATGCCGTCGCCAACACCGGGCAGACCAAGTACCCCAACACCAACAGAAAGTTTGTAAGATTGCCCGACCGGTTATACTCCGTCGCCGCCAACCTTCAAACTTCTTGCTGCCCACCATCGAGCCGCAAATCTGCACATTGGACTCCTAGCTGACAATAAGGTTAATTCCACGGCCGGTTATATGCCGTCGCCGCCAATCACCCTTACTTCCATCGTTCAAGGAGTCCTGCCCGAACCTATCAGAAATCCGTCCGGAGTCAAGCCTGACCATCGAGACTCCGCCCCGCTCATCGCAGTTCTGGCACGAAATCACCAGACCAATACCGCACTCAACCCTGCAGCCGACCATCGTCAATCCCTGCGCATAACTGAGCTTCCAGTTCAGGGCTCCCTGCGCATGTCCCACCCCCGCACAACAGCCATGCCACCTGTTATTGATCGAAGTCCAGAGATGATCCTCCGCGAAATTCAGCTCGGTACTCAACCGAATCAAAAGCCCACAGAGCGTCGACAACACCTAACAACAACCGGTGGCATGCCCCGCTCGACTGTAAGCCTCCGGCCGCAATGGCTCGTGACAGCCATTATTCAGTTGATTTATCTCAGCATGATGCAAAAGAAAACTCCAGCTCCTATCCTCAGCTCTTTCCCCTTCAACGCAGCCGCACCGCCAACTCTCTCCCTCGGTATCGGCTCGAACCCAAGCAGCAACAGCAAACATCAAAATTTCACACGCACAGCACTATGCGTAGACATATCTAGAGCAGCAACTGTTTTAATCTCCTCCAAGGCATAGGGCCACCAACCTTCAGTACGATCAAGATTTGCCATCAAATCCGCCGGTTTGTTTCCTTCCCGGAAAATATGAGAAACTTGAAAGTTGATTTGGGAGAGAAGCTTTAAGACCTCCCTCCACTCAACCAGGAAACGCCAAGGGACATTCGTCGAACGATTATTAAGGAGGCAGACCACGTAAGTGGAATCTGCTTCAAGCCAAAGTTGCCTCCAACCCCTTTGATGAGCAATACGAATCGCGTGGATAACCGCTAAGAGCTCCGCCTCAAAAGCAAAACCCTTTCCTCCTTTGAAATGGAAACAACCACGAACCCATCCCAATTGTCTCTGAACACTCCACCAGCAGCTATAAGACCCGGAGCACCTGTGGCCGAGCCATCCGTGTTTACTTTTATCCAGCTTCCAACCGGAGGCCACCAATGAACCTCCATCATCATCGGAGGTGGCCTAGCACGCGTCGCCACCCCAATACGCCTAAGAATAAGATATTCACTCCAAGTATTGTTCGAATGACCAAGTCTCAGAAATTGAGAGTCCATTTACTTAAAAACGACTTTGAGGAAGCTCAAGATCATCTTAGGATGAAACATTTTCTCGTCAAAAGTTGTTTGATTACGACAATCCCAAACTTTCCAAATCAAATTAATAATAGCAGCTTTCCAAAAGGACGACACCAGAGGGCTAAAATCCACATTCCAAGAGGCCACAAGGAACGAATGAATATCCGAGCTCATACCCAAGTCACTTTTGTCAAACCAATCCAACATTTCATTCCAAGCAGGGCGAATAGCAGTGCAATCCCAAAAAAGATGAGTCAAAGTCTCCTCATCGTTGTTACACATAATGCAGCGATTGGGGCCTTGAATCCCCCTTCTTCGAAGACAATCCATCGTTGGCATTTTAGTATGAATAATCCGCCAACATATCAGCGATCTGCGATCTGGAATGAAGCTGGCCCAGATCCACGACCCCCAACCAACTTTAGGAAAAGAATGGCCTATATTCGCATAAGCAACAACTGAAGTAACCTTCCCGGTGTCCGAAGGCTTCCATACCCTAACATCTTTCTCATCACCGATAGGGATGAGGAGCATATCAACCACGACATCCGGGAACTGGATAACAAAATCCTCCGTGAAATGCCAAATTCCATCATAATAATAATCCTCAACTGCTTGATTCAAGAAAATATGCATATAATCAGGAATTCCAAGTTTAGTTACCAGCTTGTAACCAAGCCAATCATCCCGCCAGAACAGCGTACTTGCTCCGGTGCTTATAAAAGAGAACGAATTCTCCACCATCTGATCGACCAGGCTGCGAACACTCGTCCAAAAAGGAGACGACGCCAGAGCCCATTTGGCATAGCAGAAATTATCCAAGTATCTGGTACGAAGAATAACAAAAGCAAAATCTTTCCCTTCTATGAGACGACAGGCTGTTTTCATAAGAAAGCTTCTGTTCATGAGAGAGAACGATCTGATTCCCAACCCATCTTCCGGCCTAGGCGCACAAACCCGTGACCAACACACCAGGCAGAACGGCTTTTGATCGATATTTCCAGTCCAAATGAAGTTACGACAGTGACGGTCTAAAGCATAAATCAAAGATTTAGGCCACTTATACACCATCATAGAGTGAGTGCCGAGCTCTGAATGACCCAAACAAATTCTTCCTGCCATTGACAACTGCAGACCTTTCCAGCGCGAGAACTTTTGAATAATTCTATCATAAATGGCGCGCAAGTATGAAGCCTTCAAACGACCAGCAAAAAGAGGAACCCCCAAATAGGTGACAGGTAGGTTGCCAACTCCAAAACCGAGCTCACTGGTAATACCTCTTTGCATGGCAGAAGTCACTCCTTTAGAAAAAAACACATGAGACTTTTGAGCGTTACAAATTTGTCCAGACATCCCACCATAGAAGTCCATCACCTCTTTAATCTTGCGTGCGTTTCTGCGAGAAGCTTTACAAAATATGATAATATCGTCAGCATAAAATAAATGAGAAGGAAAATGCTTGGATCTACTGAAATCCATGGGATGCAGATGGCGAGAGCGAACACAATTGATCAGAATATGACTCAGCACATCCTCAGCGATGCCGAACAGAATAGGGGAAAGAGGGTCGCCCTGACGAACACCTCGCGAGCAGGGGAAGTATCCGCTGAGCTGACCATTGTACAGGATAGAGATGCGAGCAGATTGAAAAATAACGGAGATCCAGCGCACAAAATTGTCATGGAACCCATTAACTTTGAGAACTTTCAGAATAAAGTCCCAATTAATAGTGTCAAAGGCTTTTCTTATATCGATCTTACAGGCCATATTCGACTTGCGACCCGTACGGTTCATGCAGCTGAAACCTTCCGAGCCCAAGATAATACAATCATGAATAGATCTTCCTCCAATAAAACCAAACTGATGAGCAGACACCGTATCAGCAGCCACCCTATTGAGCCGCGAGGCTAGGATCTTCGAGACAATCTTGAAAAAGAAATTGGACAGGATAATCGGACGAAGATATGCAACAGTGTCCACCGTTTCCTTCTTCGGAATCAGAATCAACGTATTAGCATTGCAGCCAGAAGGCAGATAAGAATTTATGAAGAATCCTTTCACCGCTCGAGCAACATCCTCCTTGATCGTGCTCCAGCAGTTCTGGAAGAAAGCTCCAGAAAAGCCATCCGGGCCCGGGGAACTATTCGCATCCATATCAAAAACAGCCGCCTGTATCTCTTCATCATCAGAGATCCGAATAAGCATCTCATTATGTTCAGCAGTAACAAGCGAATCAATATTAGCTTCAATCAGAGTCACATCCAGCAAATTTCGATCGTCCTCCTTGAAAAGGTTGGAAAAGAATTCAACAATGTGTTGTTGAATCACATCTTGATCATAGCACATCTCCTCACCAATCCTCAAATGATCCAGACGAAGGTTGTTTTTACGGAACCTGATGAGCCGATGGAAGAATTCGGTATTACGATCACCATCAGTCAGCCAATGAGCTCTACTTTTCTGTTGGAGCAGACTGTTTTTTCTAGCCAAACACGAATTCAAAGCCGCTTGCACACCCACCTCTTCATCAAACAACTCATCCGTGTAGCCTGTGACAGAGATACTGTTTTGAACCGTCGACAGATGTCGTTGATGTTCATCAATTTGGATGTTCACTTGTCCAAAGACCTCCTTATTCCACGTACGAAGCTCCCCGCGAAGCCTCCGCAGCTTGGCCATTACTCTAAAAATCGGGCAGTTAGTCTCCAACTCGGCATTCCAGGAGTTCGAGACCATCTCGTTAAAATCAGGATGAAGGAGCCACATCTTGAGAAATTTGAACGCACGCCGGCCATTGGGAACGTCATTTTTACATTGAAAGATCAACGGAGAGTGGTCCGAAGTGACACGAGGGAGGGCATGTGTGTTGATCTGCGACCAGCAAGCGTTAAATGCATTGGAAAAGAGGGCTCTATCCAGCCTCAACTCAATATGTCTCGGAAGGAGGCGTCTTCTCGACCAGGTCATGCGCACCCCGGAAGCAGGAGATTCGACAAAGCCTGTTACTTCAATGAAGTTGCGAAATTCCCTGCAAGAGCGCTGCTCAGGCGCCACCGTGCTGACCCGCTCATTCGCGCCCTTAACTGCATTAAAATCCCCAATGAAAATGGTTTTCCCATCCGTGAAACCCATCAACTCCTGCCAGAGTTGACGTCTAGACATCGTATCGTTGGCGCCATGAACAATCGCAATCCTGAAGTCCAGAGACCCCCAAGTGCAGTTAGCAACCACCACTTGTTACGAAGAGCAGATAATCGTGGTGGTCACCGAAGGTTGAGCAACCAGCCAGATATTCAGACATCTACGAATTCTGCTGTTGTTAAGACGAGGAGTCATATTAATAGAACGCCAGTAACTCTGATGGACTTTGCAAAGTTTCGACTTAGGTTCAATTAACCCAATAAGAATAGGAGAAAAGAAGCGGCAGTGCTCCTGCAATAAACGTTTAGATTCGTCCGTAAATCCCTGGACGTTCCAAACGAGAATATTCATGGGAATTATTTGGAGTTTGTATGCGGGGTCAAGTCCCGCTCCATTTCATCCGCCCATCTTTGCTTTGAAATGTTATCCATAGTTTTGGAGGCCTCCATTTGTCGACGCTCTATAATGTAATCCCTTGGTTGCTTACCTGCCTCTGATCACTAAATTATTAGCAACAAATTACCGCAACTAACACGGCGCAATTGTAGCACAAATTGGTAACCAAGTATCGTATCCACAGGGACTGACACAACGAAACTACTTTAGCTATCTCCTAAACAAACTTAAGTAGTAAATAGGCAAACGAAAGTAGAGATTAGTTGGCTTAAATTAAAACGCAAATAACAATAATTAAAATCACGTAGGAAAATATTAAATATAAAAGACAACTGATCCTAGGGTAGTAAATTCATTAACTAAATCTATATAATTAATCTATTAATCCTATGTACCAATTTAATCCAGTTATGATGAGAGATCACTTAATTAATCAATTACTCTCGCTAGAGCAGCAACGATCGTAGATTAGTAAATTCTCTATCTCCGTTAGGTCTCAAGAAAATCTACTAACTTCCAATAGCTCCTAAGAATAGCTCCCTATGATCCACCTATCTCCGCTAGGTCTCAAGGTTAAAATCATATCATACATTCCTGAATCCGCTAAACAGTTATCTCCGCTAGGTCTCAAACCGAATAGCTACACATGCAAACTATTGATCAGATAATTCACAAGAAATCAAGCACCAGGAATTATGAATCATAAACTGGAAGGCACAAAGGTATTAACAAATAAATCACATAAATTCAATCAACTATTTACAAACCCTAGAATCAGCTAAAGGAAACTAGCTAGACATAGTAAAATAAAACATCAACATAATTAAAAATAACGCAATTGCAAAAACTGAAATATATAAAAACGGAATGAAAACTGAAGTAGCGACTTGAATCTTCAATCTTGATCCAAGCCTTGAAAACTAGAAAACAATAAAATTCTAAAGCTAGAAAACTGAAAATATGAATGCTAGGGTTCGGGTCTCTCAATAGGTCAAAAGAAGACCTATTTATAGATTTCAGATTTCCTTCGGATCACCATGGAAGTTGCCATGCAAAGTAGAATTCTAAAGGTAATAGAATCGTGTGAAATAAGGCAACTCTCCAGCTGGATGCGCGCTCCGTAGAATACTCCTACTCATGCTGAATTCGCAGCTCTCGCCAAAAGAATGGATGTCACCAGGGTAACGGGTCACGCCAGAGGAATGGGTCACCAGCGGAATGGGTGATTTCTCTGCTATCTCCAGAGGAACGGTGATTTCTCTGGCTTCTCGATTCCGCTGTAATGGCTTCTCTCCCCTCTGCTCTGACTCTCACTTGGATGCTCTGATTATTGACTCCTCTGGTGATGACTTCGCTACACTGGCTTCTTGATTTCGTTGACTCCAGAGAAATGGTGATTTCTCTGGCGATTGATTCTGCTGCACTGGAGACTTGAGGTCTTTGATTTCTCTGACTCCAGAGGAATGATGATTTCTCTGCTCTGGAGACTTCGGTTCATCTGCTCTGGAGACCAGAACACCTAGAAAACGCCAAATTCATCCAAAATTCTCCAAAACTGTATTCTTCTATCTCGAAAGCCTAAATCTCCTGCAAAGCATAAAATACACCATAAACGCACCAATTTCCAGAAGATTATCTTAAAATATGCACAAACAAACCCTTAAAAATAGAGTAAATTAAGCATAAATCAACTCCCCCACACTTTGCCTTTTGCTTGTCCTCAAGCAAACTCTATATGAATCCTAGGAAGAGATTGATTTCAACAATGTTTATTTCCATTCAAACATTCACAAAGTCAATTCAACACTTTACAATCAACATACATCTCTCGGTCATGCAAGTAACTCAAAGTTTAAGAAGCAACAAAAGAGTAATGCAAGTAATTCGATCAGACCCAATTCTCCGCTAGAAGTGAATTCCCTAATGTGATCGCCTTTATAATCAATATCACCAATTTTTACACTTTGTGTGCTTGAGATTTTCGACAGTTGAGCCATAATTCATGAAATAAAACCATTTGGATGTAATCCAAAGTCTTTTCACGTGGTTTCCCATGCTCATAGTTAGACTAGAGGAGCAGAGACTTAGAGCTATCACATTTCAGAACAGGTCAGATGTTTCGGAGCTGGCAATTTTTAAAGTTGGCAATTCATCCAACATTTTCACAGATAAGATACGATCGTAGGCAATCACAATGACAACACTCCTTCTAGCATCTACCGGACAAATCACGTTTTACTTACTTACAAAAGTGTTGCAACAAAACTCATAATTCTTTGCACAATCAAGAAACATATATTAAAAGTAAAATAAGAATAACCACCAAACAAACACAAACCCGAAATGCACATTGAAAACCATCTTCTCTTCCACAAATTCATAAAAATTAGCCAGATTCGAGACTAAAAACTAAGCATAGAAAAATCAATTTCGCCCAATTTTTGAAAAATATAAGCTCCAAAACACCCCCCCACACTTAAAGCATGCCATGTCCTCAGGGCATAAAAGAAATAAGAAGAGTGTAGAAAACATCCCTGATTATTGGCATTGACAAACTGAATCATCGTGAAAGGCGGTGAAGAGGGGGATTTGCGGTCTGTTGCAGTGGGAGAGTGGCGGTGCTGGGTAGGGCAGCGAAGAGTAGAAAAGGTTGCACTGGACAGGGCAGCGAAGCGAGCGGCTTCTCTGGACAGGAAGACCTCCAGAAATCTGGCAGAGAAACACCTGTTCCTCTGACGGTGGTAAAGCGCGAGTTCTCGCGACTTCCAATTACCGCACTCAAAAAAAAAACCCAAACAAAACAAAGAAACAAAGAAAAACAAAACAAAAACAAACAGTTGGGTTACCTCCCAACAAGTGCTTAATTTAACGTCTAGAGCTCGACGATACCTCAAACTCATGGGTCATTGAATTTGACAACTTCAAGACCACGATCCACGTTTGACTTCAAGTATGGTTTGAGACGATGACCATTGATAGTAAAGGTAGTGCCATCAGCGGCAAACAACTCATACGTCCCATTCCAATTGCTCTTATGCACCACATATGGCCCTGTCCATCTTGATTGCAGCTTGCCAGGAAACAAACGTAATTTCGAATTGTATAAAAGTACCTCATCTCCTGGCTTGATTTCCTTGGTGCGGATGCTCAGATCATGAAATTTCTTGGCCCTTTCTTTGTAGATGCGGGAACTCTCGTAGGCCTCATTCCTCCATTCATCTAACTCCGTCAATAAATCACGCCTTGAATGACCAGCCTCCTTGAACTCCAAATTGATTCTCATCGTCGCCCAATATGCCTTGTGCTCTATCTCAACAGGTAAATGACATGACTTGCCGAAGACAAGTTGATAGGGAGATATACCAATCGGAGTTTTGTAGGCAGTGCGATACGCCCAAAGAGCATCATCTAAGTGCTTTGCCCAATCTTTCTTGTTGGCCACACTTTTCTCCAAGATTTGCTTGATCTCTCGATTAGCCAACTCCGCATGTCCATTAGCTTGAGGATGATATGGAGTCGTCACCTTGTGCTTTACTCCATACTTTGCCAACACGCTTGCTAGTAACTTGTTGTTGAAGTGCGACCCCCCATCACTAAGCAACGCTCTCGGTGCTCCGAACCGAGTCAAAATATTCTTTTGCAAGAATTTAATGACTACCTTGGAATCATTGGTGGTAGTTGGGATCGCCTCCACCCATCGAGACACATACTCCACAGCAAGCAATATGTAGGAAGAACTGCAAGAAGCAGGGAAAGGACCCATGAAGTCAATTCCCCAAACATCAAACAGGTCCACCTCAACAATGATATTCTGTGGCATCTCATCCTTCTTGGTGATATTGCCCATGCGTTGACAACGATCACACGACTTCACAAAAGCATGGCAGTCTGCGAAAATTGAAGGCCAATAGAATCCACTATGATTTACCTTCATGGCAGTGCGGTTGGCAGCAAAGTGGCCTCCACTAGGTGAGCTATGGCACTCTTCAATGATCTTTGGCCATTCATTCTCTCTAACGCATCGCCGAATAAAGCCATCGGCGCACCTCCGATATAGGTAAGGATCCTCCCAATAATAAAACTTGACATCATGGAGGAACTTCTTCTTTTGATAGTGCGATAACCCCTCGGGAAGAGCTCCAATAACCAAGTAATTGTTGTACTTTGCATACCAAGGATCCTAAAATAGCATAGCCCAAATCTGCTCATCGGAAAATGACTCATTGATGGCCATTTTCGGATCATCTCCTTCGATCGGATTCTCCAATCGAGACAAGTGGTCAGCTACCACATTCTCATATCCCTTTCGATCACGAATCTCCATATCAAATTCTTGAAGCAACAAGATCCAACGAATCAATCGGGGTTTGGAGTCCTTCTTCGTGAACAAGTAGCGGATGGCGGCATGATCAGTGTAAACAATTGAATGAGTTCCAATCAAATAAGAACGGAACTTATCACAGGCATACACCACTGCTAGCAGCTCCTTCTCCGTGGTTGTGTAATTCCTCTGAGCAGAATCCAAAGTTTTACTAGTGTAGTAAATTACCTTGAATAACTTATCTCGCTTTTGCCCCAACACAGCTCCCACGGCCCAATCGCTAGCATCGGACATCAACCCAAACGGAGCATTCCAATCCGGCGTGATCAACACTGGCGTAGATATCAGCGCGGCTTTCAACTTCTCAAAGGAGACGCGGCATTCATCGGTGAAGACAAACTTCACATCCTTCTCTAGTAAAGCACAAAGTGGCTTGGACAGCTTGGAGAAATCTTTGATGAAACGCCTATAAAATCCTGCATGCCCAAGAAAGCTCCGCACTGATTTCACAGAAGTTGGCGGCGGCAACTTTTCAATGGCCACGATCTTAGCACGATCCACCTCCAAACCTTGGACAGAGACCTTATGCCCCAAAATAATGCCCTCACGAACCATGAAGTGGCACTTTTCCCAATTAAGCACTAGAGACGTCTCCTCACAACGCTGCAATACTTGCGACAAATTGTCCAAGCAATTATCAAAAGAAGATCCAAAGACAGAGAAATCGTCCATAAATACCTCCATGATATTTTCAATCATCCTATGGAAAATTGCCATCATGCAGCGCTGGAAAGTGGCAGGAGCATTGCAAAGACCAAAAGAAATCCTCCTAAAAGCAAAGATGCCATAGGGACAAGTAAACGCGGTCTTATGCTGATCCTCCGGGGCTATCATGATTTGATTGTAGCCTGAGTACCCATCCAGAAAGCAGTAGTACTCGTATCCTGCCAATCGGTCAAGCATCTGATCAATAAACGGCAAAGAAAAGTTATCCTTACGTGTGGCTGCATTCAAAGCTCGGTAATCAATGCACACGCGCCATCCTGTGACCAGCCTCATAGCTATGAGCTCATCTCTCTCATCCTTAACCACAGTCATGCCTCCCTTCTTAGAGACAAATTGAGTTGGGCTCACCCACTCACTATCAGAGATGGCATAAATAATGCCGGCATCCAACCACTTGAGCACCTCCTTTATCACAACTTCTTGCATCGCCGGATTCAAGCGTCGCTGCGGCTGCACCTTAGGCTTGTATTCCTGCTCCAATAAGATACGATGCATGCAAATAGAAGGACTAATTCCTTTGATGTCGGAAATAGACCATCCTATAGCAGACTTGTATTTCCTTAAAACTCGCATCAACTTCTCCAACTCCAACGGAGATAAATAAGCAGATACAATAACAGGAAAAGTTTCATTGTCACCCAAAAATTGATACTTCAAGTGATCAGGAAGCGGTTTCAGCTCAAGTTTGGGTGTGGCTGCAGCTCTGGATGACTCCGCTGGCCTAGCTGATTCCGCTGGCCCGGATGATTTCTCTGGCCTAGATGATTCCGCTGGCCCGGGTGATTTCTCTGGTCTGGATGATTCCTCTGGCCTGGATGATTTCTCTGGCGCAGAGGATTCTTTTTCTTTTTCTTTTTCCACCGACTTGCTTCCATCAACAGGTTTGTGAATATCCATGTAAGGCACAGGATCGATGGGATGTCTCTCTACAGCCTCCAGCTCTGCAATATAATCTAAGATCTCATCACACGCCTCGTCTAGATTGGAATATGGATATAAGGATCGTGTGATGCACACCTCCAAGGGATCGTCTACAGCTGCAGGGAAATCTATCACAGATTCAATCATGTTGCACTCATCCATCTGCGGCTCGGCTGGTTTTCTCATAGCGTCATAGATAGATAGAGTCAATTTTTCATCATTGACTCTAAATGTGAGATCTCCATCCTGTACATCAATAAGACCACGGCCGGTAGCTAGGAATGGACGCCCCAAAATCAATGGAGTATTCTTATCCTCCGGCATGTCCAAGACCACAAAGTCCGCAGGAAAAATAAACTGCTCCACCTGCACAAGAACATCCTCCACAACTCCCTTGGGATATGTGATGGAACGATCTGCCATCTGCAAAGCAATAGAGGTAGGCTTGATTTCTCCAATCTCCAACCGGTTGAAAATAGAGAGAGGCATCAGATTGATGCTTGCCCCTAAGTCACAAAGAACGCGGGAGAAATTCTGCCCTCCAATCACACAAGCGATAGTAAAGCTGCTAGGATCCTTTTGCTTCAATGGTAGCTTCATTTGTAGCACTCCACTGCATTCCTTGGAGAGATTAATCGTCTCATATTTCCCCAACTTTCTCTTGTTGGAGACTGCATCCTTAAGGAACTTGGCATAACCTGGCATATCTCTTAAAGCATTAAGTAAAGGAATGTTGATGTGAAGCTTTGAAAACATCTCCATTAACTTGGCTAACTTCTGATCCATCTTTGGCTTTGCCAGGCTATTCGGGAAGGGTGCTACAGGCTTGTACTCTGGCCTGGGAAACGTAGGAGTAGGAATAGGCTTCTTAACCGCAGAGGTTTTCGACGATCCCTTAGAAGTAGGCGGTGAATCGCACACAATCGTCTCCAGGTCATCCGCCTCCATAATCTCTACATTTTCTTCCTTTCCATTCTTGCCATCCCGCTGTTCTGGCTGATCTCGCTGCTCTCGCTGATCTCGCTGCTCTGCAAAGGAGTGGTGATTCCTCTGCTCTGTATGATTTTGATATTGAGTTCCGCTCCTTAGATGAATCGCATTACACTGATTTTTAGGATTGATCTCAGTGTTGCTAGGAAACTTTCCTGGTGTGTGCTGCGCAGCTGCTTGGTTGGCAATCTGACCAACTTGAGTCTCCAAAATCTGTACTTGCTTCGACAGTGATGAAAAATTATTCCCAATGTTACCCACTTGAGACTCCAAGTTAGTCATCCTTGAATTAACAGTTGTCTTCATGCTAGACATCTCTATTAACATCTGCTGCATCATATCCTCCATTGATGCTTTCTTCGGCTCATTTATAACTCCTCCGCTAGATACAGAGAATCCAGGTGGAAGGCTGCAAAGCATTGCTCGGATTTCCGTAAGAAAGGTTAGGATGCGAACGTGCTCCTGGCTGGAACTGCTGCTGACCCTGCTGAAATTGTGGACCTCTGCCATACATTCCTGGCTGTCCTCGCTGGAAATTCCCATAATTTCTGCCATTCACAAAATTGACATCTTCCATGCCTGACGGGTCTATCACAGCTTGCTCATGACGTCCACCATTCAATTCACCAATTTTTGTAGTCAGCTCTGCCAACTGAGTAGCTATCGCTGCCTGTTGAGTAACCATTGCTGCCATAGGATCAGAACTTGACGCAGCTGCAACCTTCTTCAATTGTACTCACTCAGATGGCCATTGGTAGCTCGTAGAAGCCATACTATCAATAATGTTCCATGCGTCAGAACTGCTTTTCTGGAGTAGGGAGCCACCTGCAGTTGTATCCATGTGCATCCTTGTACGCTCCCCGCAGGCATTATAGAACATTATCACGAGTGTGCCCTCATCAAATCCATGGCCTGGGCACTTTCTGAGCTTCTCCTGATACCGCTCCCAAGTTTCCGCTAGCTTTTCTCCTTCGTACTGTTGAAACTGCACGATGTCCATCTTCAATTTCAATGTAAGGCCAGGCGGATGAAACTTGCGTAGGAACGCATGAGCTAAGTCCTCCCACATGGTATTCTCTCCCAGCTGCAGCGTATGATACCACGACTTCGCCTTATCCCACAGTGAGAAAGGAAAAAGACGAAGACGGATAATGTCATCGGGAACACCATTCATCTTTACCGTGCTGCATAGCTCCAGAAAATGCGCCAGGTGCGCATTAGGGTCTTCGGTTGCATGTCCACCGTATTGGCTCTGTTGGACCATTGTAATCAACCCCGTCTTCAGCTCAAAATTGTTCACGTTCACTCGTGGAGGTTCCTGGTAAATATATTGCGGTATGAATGCCTCATTGATGGCTGGTTGCTTCTGACCCTCTTCAGCCTCCGATTTATCAATCAGCTTCTTCAATTGCTCTTGCAGAGCTCGCATTTGAATTTGGATTTGCTCAGGAGTAGCCATCGTATTTGTCTCAACTTGATTGTTCTGCTTCTTAAGATCGCGCAAAGTCTTGTTGATTTCAAGGTCCAACTCAAAAAGAGGATTTCCGTGAGATCTAGTGTTCATGCGCACCCTACAAAACCACACTAAAAAAAATTAAAATAAAAACAAATAAAAGCCTGAAGCACTATAAAATCCTATCGGAAATATTAAAGCAACTTCTTGAAAGTCCCCGGCAACGACGCCAAAAAGTTGATCACTAAATTATTAGCAACAAATTACCGCAACTAACACGGCGCAATTGTAGCACAAATTGGTAACCAAGTATCGTATCCACAGGGACTAACACAACGAAACTACTTTAGCTATCTCCTAAACAAACTTAAGTAGTAAACAGGCAAACGAAAGTAGAGATTGGTTGGCTTAAATTAAAACGCAAATAACGATAATTAAAATCACGTAGGAAAATATCAAATATAAAAGACAACTGATCCTAGGGTAGTAAATTCATTAACTAAATCTATATAATTAATCTATTAATCCTATGTACCAATTTAATCCAGTTATGATGAGAGATCACTTAATTAATCAATTACTCTCGCCAGAGCAGCAACGATCGTAGATTAGTAAATTCTCTATCTCCGTTAGGTCTCAAGAAAATCTACTAACTTCCAATAGCTCCTAAGAATAGCTCCCTATGATCCACCTATCTCCGCTAGGTCTCAAGGTTAAAATCATATCATGCATTCCTGAATCCGCTAAACAGTTATCTCCGCTAGGTCTCAAACCGAATAGCTACACATGCAAACTATTGATCAGATAATTCACAAGAAATCAAGCACCAGGAATTATGAATCATAAACTGGAAGGCACAAAGGTATTAACAAATAAATCACATAAATTCAATCAACTATTTACAAACCCTAGAATCAGCTAAAGGAAACTAGCTAGACATAGTAAAATAAAACATCAACATAATTAAAAATAACGCAATTGCAAAAACTGAAATATATAAAAACCGAATGAAAAATGAAGTAGCTACTTGAATCTTCAATCTTGATCCAAGCCTTGAAAACTAGAAAACAATAAAATTCTAAAGCTAGAAAACTGAAAATATGAATGCTAGGGTTCGGGTCTCTCAATAGGTCAAAAGAAGACCTATTTATAGATTTCAGATTTCCTTCGGATCACCATGGAAGTTGCCATGCAAATTAGAATTCTAAAGGTAATAGAATCGTGTGAAATAAGGCAACTCTCCAGCTGGATGCGCGCTCCGTAGAATACTCCTACTCATGCTGAATTCGCAGCTCTCGCCAAAAGAATGGATGTCACCAGGGTAACGGGTCACGCCAGAGGAATGGGTCGCCAGCGGAATGGGTGATTTCTCTGCTATCTCCAGAGGAACGGTGATTTCTCTGGCTTCTCGATTCCGCTGTAATGGCTTCTCTCCCCTCTGCTCTGACTCTCACTTGGCTGCTCTGATTATTGACTCCTCTGGTGATGACTTTGCTACACTGGCTTCTTGATTTCACTGACTCCAGAGAAATGGTGATTTCTCTGGCGATTGATTCCGCTGCACTGGAGACTTGAGGTCTTTGATTTCTCTGACTCCAGAGGAATGATGATTTCTCTGCTCTGGAGACTTCGGTTCCTCTGCTCTGGAGACCAGAACACCTAGAAAACGCCAAATTCATCCAAAATTCTCCAAAACTGCATTCTTCTATCTCGAAAGCCTAAATCTCCTGCAAAGCATAAAATACACCATAAACGCACCAATTTCCAGAAGATTATCTTAAAATATGCACAAACAAACCCTTAAAAATAGAGTAAATTAAGCATAAATCAGCTTCAACCGCCTTTCTCAATCTATTCTTGATGCTCTCTTCTTGCTGCATCAGTGCCTTGTTATGATTACGAGTCTGATTCGAAGGGCGACCCCTTTTTTTCTTGGGAGAAGAGATAGCCTCCTTAAAGCGTTGAGCCTTCATTTTATTTTCGCATGCAAGCGATGTCAGACGCTTGTCCGAATTCTGAACTGACCCATTCCTGTTTTGATCTGATTGTTGAACGCTTTTGCAATCTGTGCTCTGGTCTTGGGAACGTTGGGCCTTGTAGCCCGCATCGTCCCGGAAACTCAGCACCTTGTCACTGCTTAGTTCAAGTCTTTGCTACTCAGTAGCTCTGCTCTGTTCAACGTTCTCTTTGGAGTTCACACCAAGTTCTTGTAAGCCCGTAATGTCTTCGTTGTGTACGTTCAGCTCTGTATTGTCTGGTCTCTGGTCCCACTCTAAGAACTCTCTACTTTGATCCAAACTCTGTCCCTCAATCTCAGCGTTGCCTACTGCTCCAACCTGAACCCTCTGATGTTCTGACTGTTCATCCCTACTCTTGTTGGGCAAAGGTGTTAGTCTCTGATCAAACTCCACAACCTCTTGCTGGAAGTGCTCCTGTCCAACGTCTCTTCTTTCTTGTTCCGCTGCAGTCTCATGTTGCTCAGCGTTCTCTGACACTTCTCCTTCCTCCAAGATAGCAAAGCGAGTAGCACTCTGCGATTTAGCAGCAGACCTGGTTAGTGCCTCAAGAAGGTCCGGTCCCGACAGCTCATTATTTGGATGTTCCCCGATAGAGGGCTCAAACGCCTCATTAACACCTTCACGGCGCCGCTCCTTTGTTCTTACTTCTTGCCAGTTAGGCTCATTTTGTTTCACAGGCTCAACAGTTTCCTTTCCTTTTGTTTTTCCCCGGCGACATTTGTCCACTACATGACCTGTCATTTTACATTTCGTACAAAAAGGAGGAATGTACTCATAATAAAATTCAATGTCGAACTCATAGTCTCCACCATCAATAGTCATGTATTCAGGCAGCATGTTGGCAAGATCAACTTCAACCAGCATTCTCGCGTAGTGAGCAACATCGTCATCTACTGAGTTGCCATCGATCTTGAGAGGTTGCCCTAACCATCTGCCAATCCCCGACAAAACCTCCGGGTGCCAGAATTCAACAGGCAAATAGTAAATACGTACCCACACTTGTGCCAAAGAAGATGATTCTTTATAGGGATTAAAGAATCTTACCCATTCGCGTAGTCGCAGCGTTCCGGAGGAGAGCTCCCAAGCAAGGTGGGATTTGTCAATTGCTTTATCTTCCTTATTGTTAAATTTCAATGTGAAATATCCTTTTCCCATTGGCATAAGACGCCAATTCGAAGTCAACGACCATAACGACTGCAACTCGTCCTTTAGCTCCCTAGCTGTCTTTGGTTGCGTTCCTTTATTCATCATGAATCTGCCAATCAAAGCAAATTGGAACTTCGACACTTGGAGAAGTTGTAGTTCTTTCGGAACCTTTAGGATTCCAACATCATCACGGCTGCATGGACGAAGCGCTTTAAAGTTATGCGCCGGCAGATCCGGCTTCTTCGTGCATTGAGTCGCGGTCGCCCTAGCGTAGGAAACAGGCGGGACCAACGGTCTGTTCGTGTCAGAGGAAGCCTGAACGGCGTTATTCTTTGCAGCAGTAGCCTAGTGCGCCGCCGAAGCTGGCCTAGGGTTAGGGTTTCCTCCGGCTTTTGTGGGACAAGGGTTGCCTTCGATCGTTGTGGGGGAACTCAAGAAGTTGCTTGAAATCGACAGAAGATGGAGGCCGCTCCTGTCCATCTGAGACGGCGTCATAACGCCGGTGGGCCTCTGCAGCGAGGGAAGCATCGGAACTAAACTAGGGTTCGGGGAGGGTTTCGCAGAGCTCTCATTTTTCTCCGAATTCAAAATAATTACTTAAGTTAAATAATTTTAAAATTTACTCAACTTAAAAATCTTAAATAATATAATATCTTACAAGTGACAATCAAAATAATTCTTATTCTTTATGTGTGAAAATTTATAATAAGTTATAAACTTGTAATATTTCTTATGTCATCTTTTTTTAAAAAAAAAATTAAATGACTTGTATTGACAATTGAAATACAATAAAAGAAAAATAATTCTAACACATTGACAATCAAAATAATGCTAAAAAATGATATATTTATTGAATTTATTTTATGTACAAAAAAATATTACAAGGATACAAATTACAATCTTCAAAATTGAATAAGTAAACTAACTAATACTAACTAAACTAGCAATTGCACTCGTGCAACGCACGAAAAATATTTCTATATTTTATTATATGTAAACTTGATTATTATTTTATTATTATATAAAAATTCTAAATATAATTAAAAATACTATAATTTAAGATAAATATATTTTAGTTTAATATAAAAATAATAAAGAATAATTCATATTAATAAAAAATGATATTGTTAAAAAAGAAAACAATATAAGTTAATAGATTATTGAAAAAAAATAGATTTATTCAAAAAAAGAGGAGAGAGGAGAGAGAAATTTACTAAGTTTTAATCTTTAAATAAATATAATTTTTATATTTTAAGTCCAATATTTACATAATATATATCAAATTAAAGTTCATGTCATGAACTTTAATTTGATATGCATATCAAATATTTTATAATTAGATGAATTTCATAATTTAAAAAAGAAATAAAATAGAAAAATAAGAAGTTAAAGAAAAAAAAAGATGTATAGCTAGGGATGGCAACGGGCCGAATCTGGATCGGATCTCATCGATACCAGATCCAGATCCGTTTTTATCTATCAGATCCAGATCCAGATCCACGGATCTAAAAAATTTGGATCCAGATCTAGATCCGTCAGATCCGTGGGTCCACGGGTCCAGATCCATGGATCTATTGTTTTTAAATTAAATTAAAAAAAATTCACAAAATCAACAAGCTCATAATCTAACAATAATCAAATTTCATTCATAAATGGCTCACCAAATCATAAATCTCCAACTTCTCACAAGCTCATAATCTAACAATAAATTTCGAACCTAAATCAGTCCAAATCAAAACATAAATTTCGAAACTAAATCAATCCAAATCAGAATGAAAATTTCAGTTGTAAACATTGACAAAATCAGAATCTAACCTAAGACAAAAAATTTCACTTTCAGAATCAAATCAAAATGAACATTTTTTTTTAAATTTCTAACCCTTGATTCAGAGCATCCTGTGGTAGACATTGACATGGCTGAATGGCGGCGGCGGTGGAGTCTGGCGGCGATCGGACGGTGGTGTAGGGAGGGTAGTAGCACGCAGAGTCGCAGGTGGCGACCGAAGATGGAGATGTACAGCCCGCAACACGCAGAGTCGCAGATGGCGGCCGAACTGGAGTGCTCCAAGAGGTCCGAGAAGGTGGCCGGCGAGCTGGAGTGATCCGAGAAGGTGACGGCGAGCTGAAAAAGAGAAAGAGGGGCGGCGGGCGAACAGCAAATTGGAGGAGGATGGGCGTCAGGGCGTGTGCTGCAGCTGCTGCTGTCCCCGCCTTCGCCGGTGGCGGGAGGACGAACTGGAGAGGGAAACCGGATATGGGAGTGAGGCGGCGATCGGCGAACTGGAGAGGTAGAGAGGGAGATGGGAGTGACTGAGGCGGCGGGCGAGTGAGGGAGGGAGAGGAACCGAGAATGGGGAAATTAGAATTAGAAACTAGGGCTTGGAAAGTTATTCTAATTTTTCTATTATTTTAAATTTTTAATATATGTAATATTATTAATAAAATAAATACAAAAATAAATAATATATTTTAAATAAAATCAGATCCACGGGTCGGATCTGGGTCGGATCCGGATCTCAAATTTCAAGATCCTGATCCAGATCCGTTTTAAAAAATGAGATCCAGATCTGCGAATCCAAAAAATTGAGATCCATATTCGTAAAATCGGATCTGGATCCACGGATCTGGACCGAGTCCAGGATCCACTGCCATCCCCTATGTATAGCTTATAAATAAACCTTCAATTTTAGTTTAACTACAAAATTGTCACTCAATTTTGAAATTAATTTGAAATTGAAAACTCCCTTTTTAATGTAGTATAGATGACTAATTCACTATACTAATTCCAAAATAAAGTTGTCTAAAAAGAAAAAAAATTAAAATTAAAATTAAGAACCAAACAGGCAATTCCGGGCCGAACCGACGGGCCCATCCGACGGTTCAAGGGCCGAGAATTTGGGGACCGTAACCGGCCCGTTGTGTTTGGCGGTTGGGCCAGGCCCAAAATCGTTGACTTCCGGACCGGTTCCGGGCCGAACTGCCGGGCCTGGTTAGCTCATTGCAACACTAGTTGAAATGGAGAGAACTGTCTACGCTGCACAGTGTTCATGTGAACACTGCTGCTAAGATTTCGACACGTGGCTCGAGATGTTTTTGAAGACCGATTTAGCTGGACCGGATTTCATGCATTTCCGTTTCCTTTTTATAAACTGCCGTTACTTTACCCATTTTCAACATTTGCTTTTCTTTTTTATTTTTTAACTTCATCCATTTTTTTTTCTTGTTTCTCTTTTCTTCTTTATATTTTATCCATTTTCTTCTTGTTTCTCTACGTCCAAAGTTCCTCAAAATATAATGGCAATCAATACAAATACCATTTTAATATATATAGAGCATATAGATCGATAGAGAGATTTTTAATAAATTTTTATTTGTTATAAGATTTAGCAAATATATTAGTTATTGATTCATCTTCGTCTTCTGTTTAATAAAATTGATTCATCTCCTTTAATATTTTAGCACATATAATATATATTAGAATAAAGTAGTAATTTATTATTAAAATAATTAAGAAATTAGATTTAAATAAATATTTAGGAATTTCAATAATACGACTAAATTTCAATGAGGTAGTTAACAAATTATCGTATTTAAAGTTAGTGGTGCTCAACTTAATTTGACTCGAGCTCTAATTTTATACTAACTATTTTGTAGTATATAAATTAATTAATATTGAAACTTTAACAATTTATTGTAGTAAAACATTGACATAATGATATTCTGCTATACATGTCTATATATATACATATATGTATATATATGTGTGTGTTTTATAAGTTTATTATAAAATATAAGCTCTATTTTAATTATAAGTTTATTAGAAAATATAATATTATGATACACAACATACTATAATATGTAATACAATAATGAAATAATTATATTGTGAAACCATTTCATATTATCAAAATAGAGTGAAGCGTGCAGCCGTGAAGCGTGCAGTCGTGTAGCGTGTAGCGTGCAGCCGTGAATGTTATATTGTGGTTTATATTAAATTTAATTAGTAAAAAAATAGTGAAATTTAGATGAGCATTAAAATATACTCCCTCCGTCCCGGCCAAGACGCTACATTTACCTTTCGGCACGGGATTTAAGGAGTTGTAGATTAATGTTTTAAGTGTGTAATAATAAAGTGATAAAGTAGGAGAGAGAAAGTGATAAAATAAGAAAAATAAGGTAATAAAGTGATAAAGTAGGAGAGAGAAAGTGATAAAGTAAGAAAGAGAAGATAATAAAGTGAGAAAGTAGGAGAGAGAATGTAATAAAGAAATACTTAATTAGTGTTAATTAAGTGTTTAAAATTCCTTATTTTTGCCAAATATAGAAATGTAGCATCTTCGTTGGGGCGGCCCAAAGAGGAATATGTAGCATCTTGGGCGGGACGGAGGGAGTATAAACAAATCACTATACACGGTCACAAACCCAGTCCTCTCTCTCTCCATGTCGCCATGGTCGCCCCTCCCCAAATTCCCATGCCCCACCGCCCTGGTGGGCTCAGAGGGCCACATATACTCCCTCGCCGTCAAGGACGGCCTCCTCTACACCGGCTCCGACAGCAACAACATCCGCGCCTGGAGAAACATGCAGGAATTCGACGCCTTCAAGTCCAGCAGCGCCTTCGTCAAGGCCATCGTCATCTCCGGCGACAGGATCTTCACCGGCCACCAAGACGGAAGGATCCGCGTTTGGAAGATGGACAGCGCCGGCGTCCACAGGTAAATCGGCACCCTCCCCACCTTCTTCGCCCTGCTCAAAGCTTCCATGAGGCCCCACAACTACGTGCAGGTGAAGCGCCACCGCAGGGCGCTGTGGATCAAGCACGCCGACGCCGTGTCGTACCTGAGCGTCAGCGAAGAAGGAGGGCTGCTCTACTCGGCCTCGTGGGACAGAACGTTCAAGGTGTGGGACCTCCACAGCTCCAGATGCGTCCAATCCATGGGGGCGCACGAGGACGCCGTCAACGCGGTTGCGACGGGCGCCGGCGGGCTGGTCTACACGGGATCCGCCGACGGCACCGTGAAGGTGTGGAGGAGGGAGCGGGACGGCAAGGCGGTGCGGCATGTGCTGTGGCGGACGCTGCTCTACCAGGACAGCGCCGTGACGGCGTTGGCTGTCGGCGAGGAGGTGGTGTACTGCGGGTCGTCGGACCGGCTGGTGAATTTCTGGGAGGTGGAGAAGAACAGCGGCGTTTTGAGGTGGCACCAGTTGGCGGTGCTGTGCCTGGCGGCGGCCGGTAATCTGGTGCTGAGCGGCTCCGCGGATAAGACGATATGCGTGTGGAGGAGGGAAGTGGTGGGACATACGTTCGTGGCGGTGTTGTCCTGACACGCGGGGCCGGTGAAGTGCTTGGCGATGGAGGCGGAGGCGGAGGCGGAGGATGGGAAGTACACGGTCACACGGTCATAAATAGTGAAATTTAGATGAGCATTAAAAGATAAAAAATAGTGAAATTTAGAATGTTATGAATTGATAATTCCCTCCTTACTAGCACTCCGCTGGATGAAGAGATAAAGGCTGCGGTTTTTGATTTAGGGGGTGATAGTGCTGCTGGCCCCGATGGTTTCACTGGAGTTTTCTTTCAACACTGCTGGGAAGTCATTAAAGCCGATATTTGTCTGGCTGTCAGGACGTTCTTCATCAAGAACTATCTGCCTCAAGGTCTTAATTCTAACACGTTGATTCTTATCCCGAAAAAGGAGGTGGTTACCACGGTGGCAGACTTACGTCCTATTGTTCTTTCAAACTTCTTTTTTAAAATTCTCTCGAAGATTCTGGCTTCTAGACTCAGCTCTGTGGCTGCGGATTGCGTCTCGCATAATCAATTTGGGTTTATACGTGGTCGCTTGATTCACGATTGCATTATGATCGGCTCTGAAGGTGTTAATTGCATGAATCGTTCTTGCAATGGCAAGAACATGGCTTGTAAAGTGGATATAAAAAAGGCTTTTGATACGTTGAGCTGGCGTTTTATCTTGTGTGCTATGGAGGCAATGGGTTTTGATCAACGGTTCTTGAATTGGATTTCTACTATCTTTGGTTCGGCCCGCATTTCTATCCTGTACAACGGTCAACTTTGTGGTTACTTCTCTTGCTCTCGTGGGGTAAGACAAGGTGACCCGCTCTCGCCTATTATTTTTGGTATTGCTGAGGACGTGCTTAGTTGTATGTTTATGAAGGCGGTCAAAGATGGTTGTCTGACGCCTATGAGTATGAGTCGTGCTAATAACTTTCCTACTCACCTTTTATATGCCGACGACATTCTCTTGTTCTGTAAGGCTTCTACCAAGAATGCCCGTACTATTCGCAACATCTTACAGCGATATGGGGAACTCTCGGGTCAAATTTGCAACAGAGAAAAATCGCACATTTATTTTGCCAAAGGTGTTTCCTTAAGTTATCAAAGACAAATTGGCAGGATCCTCCATTTTCGTGTTGGGCTGATGCCTATGACTTATCTGGGAGCCCCTCTCTTTGTCGGAAGACCCAAAGCTATTCACCTTGCCGCGATAAAAGATAGAATTATCCACAAGTTCTCTCGTTGGAATGGCTCTCAACTCTCTATTGCGGGACGTATCTATCTCGTTCGCTCTGTCATTCAGAGCTCCTTAGTTCACACGATGATGGTCTATAAATGGCCTAATTCGCTTCTTAAGGAGTTGGATAGATCTTGCAGAAACTTCATTTGGACGGGGAATGTTAACAAAAGGCCAACTTGTGCTGTGAGCTGGGACCGCGTCTGTGCAATCAAGGAGGAAAGAGGATTAGGGATTAGATCGTTTGAAACGATGAACGATTCCTTTCTGATGAAGCTTGCTTGGAAGGTGATTGGGGGGCGTCGGTTTGGCTTTGAGATGATGAAATGCAGATACTTAAATGAGGCGAGCAGGCCTCGATCGGCGTTTCTAACCTCCTCGATCTGGATTGGTATTAGAAAGTTGATTCCTGATCTGCTTGAGGATTCCTATTGCCTTTTAGGGAAAGGATCTTCGGTGTACTTTTGGCATGATGATTGGTTAGGCTACTCTATTGCTGATAAGATTAATCTGCCAAATTTCATGCGCTCTAGATTAAATCAAACGGTGTCTAACTACTTCTACGATGGGGTTTGGGACTTTTCTCAAGAGTTTATTGATGAATTTCCTTACATTATTTGTGACATTTTACTGTTGCCGATTGGCGAGGAAGAAGATGTGAGATTATGGAAACCGTCCGTTCATGGAGAGGTTACGTCTGCCCTTGCCTTTGCCTCGAAATGCCACCGTTTTCCAAGTGTTAATTGGGGTCGCTGGCTGTGGGAAAATTACATCCCCGTTCGTCGTTCCATTACTTGTTGGAGAGTTATTCTAAATCGACTGCCAACACGTGATAAACTTATTAGACAAGGTCTGATTTCACCCAACTATTGCTCTCTTTGCTTTCACGAGGCTGAGGATCTGAGTCATATCTTTTGGTCGTGTGATAAAGTCCAACCCGTCTGGACGGAATTTTTGGGGTGGTTCAATCAGATGGATGGAAGACTTTGTGCTGACATCCACAGCTTCCTTATTTTTTCTTGGTCGATAAAGGTGAGCTCTCAAATTAATGCCCTTTGGAAACTTGGGGTTATTTCTGTGATTTGGGCGATATGGAATGCACGTAATAAAAGTCATTTCGATGGTGTTGCTTTCCATGGCCGTGCTATTCTTAGCTTCATCAAGTCGACGTTCATGGAGGTGGATAATTCTCTTCCCAAGTTGGGATGTATTGACAATACTTGGACGGATTACTTAACTGTCAGGCAATTGGGTGTCAGTGTACATCAACGGCCTCCACCGGAATTCACTTCGGTCTATTGGTCGCCACCTGTTTTTTCTTGGATTAAAGCCAATACTGACGGTTCGGCGGTAGGGGCGCCAGGTCGTATATGTGCTGGAGGTGTTTTCAGAGATTGGAGAGGCTTTGTTAGAGGTTGTTTTCATGTGGAAAGAGGAACAGGTTTTGCTTTTGAGGCGGAACTGTTAGGCATCATTACGGCTATTGATTTTGCTCACCAATGCGGTTGGTTTAAGATTTGGATTGAAGCAGATTCTACTTATGTTGTTTCCATTCTGTCGACTAAATCAGACAGAGTTCCATGGCGGTTTAAAGCTTTGTGGAGAAGAACTCTTTCGCTGCTTGATAATATGGAGTTTAGGATAACGCATATTTTTAGAGAAGGAAATGTTCCTGCTGACATTATGGCCAGTCCCCATACTCCTGAGGGACGTTGGAACCATAACATTCAGCTAATCCATGACGCGGTCATTCGCGATTTGTCGGTGCATAGCTATGTACGTCAAAAATAATTTCTTGGTTGGGAATTTTTCTCAAACACTTGGCGAATCCTTTGCCAATCTGCCTTGGCGTTGGTTTCACGTTTGGTTCGTGCATGGTTGGTGTTATCTGGTTTGGCGTGGCCTCTTGAAGTCTGTTCGGTTCTTGTTCCGGAGATTGATTAGTTTTTTGCTTGAGACCGCTAGTTTCGACATTTATTCGAACACTTGGCAGTCGTTCAGTAGCTGCTTGGGAAGAACTGCTGTGTTTTGGTGCTGGAGCTGAGCGAACGTGGGAACTAATAGCGGTGAACTTCTGGCTCTGTTTTATTGGATGGAGGCGCTTGGGAGCTGCGAGTTCCGGTTACTGGTGTGCAGCGACAACCAGTTTTTTTCGAAGAGTAGTTTGAATCGGTCTTTGGGTTTTGACAGTTGTTTTCATGGTCTTTTGGTTGATGGGCAGCAGAGGGATTTACGGCGACGGCATATAACCGGTCGTGCTTTCCCTTTCACTGCTTGTTGGGACGTGCAGCGCGAAGGTTGGCGGCGACGGCATATCACCGGCCGGACAGCCTTCGACACTGTCCTTGGAGCAAGGTACCTACGGCAATCTCAGTTTAGGCGACGGCGTATTACTGGCCTAAATTGGATTGTCTTTGTTGCCGACCCTCCTCTGATCGTTTTTTTCTTAACCTTTGGCGTGTGGGAACTTCTTTGGCGACGGAGTTTAACCGGCCATAATCTTCCCGTCTCTTTTTCTTCTTGGGAGCATTGGGCGACGGCGTCTCACCGGCCTTTTGCTCTTACTGTGCTTTGCTTTCTGTGGTCAGCTAGCGACGGCGTCTCACCGGCCTTCTGTCTACGTCTGCTTTTTGGTCTCTGTTTGGTCTGTTTGAGCCGGGTTGGTTTGGGGGCGATGGTTAGGCTGGAGCTCCTGAAACCTTCCCTTCCGCTCTTTTTCTTTTTCTTTTCTTTTCATAGACGGGTACTCTTTTTCCTTCTTACAGTTTTTCCCTTAGGGTTTTCTGTAGGAAGGTTTTAATGAGGCTCGGCCCTTAGTCTGCTTGTTTGTGCTTTCAAGGGTTTAGGTTTTGCTTGTTTGTTTTTCGTTTTTTTTTCTCCTTCTTTTATAAAATCGCATTTTAATAAGAATGTTATGAATTGAAATTCTCAATTTCGAATTATACACGGTCACACGGTTACACGCTTCACGCTACTTTCATATACACGATATTATAATTCTCTACAAGTTATAATAGATCGTGCAGTGTAATCGTGCACGATTTCTATATAACCGTGATAGAAACATCTGACCGTGTGCCCTAAACCCTAACCGTGAACCCTAACCGTGACTTGTTAGGGAATGACCATTGATTTAATATTTTGACAATTTTGTAGCATTTGCGTAATGGATTTTGACTAAAATATGTGATAACTTTATTGTGATGAAGGATTTTTAACTAATAGTCATTTGTTATTCATCACATAACTTGATTACTCTTTAGTAGGTTGAACTATTAAGTAGTGCTTACTACTAAGTACAACTATGTTTTTCAATCAATTGGTGCAATTTGATCCATAGATGACACTGTAGCAATCATTCGTACCGAATACTGAGTCAATATGTATTTAGGGAAACTAATAAAACATAATAGTGATGATATATTTCAAATCTAATTAAACAAATATTAAAAAAAACTAAGATTTTAATTTACACACGGTTACACGACTGCACGACACACGTTATGCTCATCCAACCACGGGTACACGCTCAGGTTGCTTAATTTTTGGAATCAAAACCATTGTACTCAATATTAGGTTGCTTAATTAAAATATTAACACAATCCGTTATATCAGCTTAATTAAAATATGCATACACGTTATATTGAACTCAATATTAGGTTGCTTAATTAAAATATTAACACAATCCGTGTGACCGTGTATAATTCGAAATTGAGAATTTCAATTCAAATTATAGTCATTTGTTTATATCTTTTAATGCTCATCTAAATTTCACTATTTTTCTACTAATTAAATTTAATATAAACCACAATATAACATTCACGGCTGCACGCTACACGCTACACGACTGCACGCTACACGCTACACGACTGCACGCTTCACTCTATTTTGATAATATGAAATGGTTTCACAATATAATTATTTCATTATTGTATTACATATTATAGTATGTTGTGTATCATAATATTATATTTTCAAATAAACTTATAATTAAAATAGAGCTTATATTTTATAATAAACTTATAAAACACACACATATATATACATATATGTATATATATAGACATGTATAGCAGAATATCATTATGTCAATGTTTTACTACAATAAATTGTTAAAGTTTCAATATTAATTAATTTATATACTACAAAATAGTTAGTATAAAATTAGAGCTCGAGTCAAATTAAGTTGAGCACCACTAACTTTAAATTCGATAATTTGTTAACTACCTCATTGAAATTTAGTCGTATTATTGAAATTCCTAAATATTTATTTAAATCTAATTTCTTAATTATTTTAATAATAAATTACTACTTTATTCTAATATATATTATATGTGCTAAAATATTAAAGGAGATGAATCAATTTTATTAAAAAGAAGACGAAGATGAATCAATAACTAATATATTTGCTAAATCTTATCACAAATAAAAATTTATTAAAAATCTCTCTATCGATCTATATGCTCTATATATATTAAAATGGTATTTGTATTGATTGCCATTATATTTTGAGGAACTTTGGACGTAGAGAAACAAGAAGAAAATGGATAAAATATAAAGAAGAAAAGAGAAACAAGAAAAAAAATGGATGAAGTTAAAAAATAAAAAAGAAAAGCAAATGTTGAAAATGGGTAAAGTAACGGCAGTTTATAAAAAGGAAACGGAAATGCATGAAATCCGGTCCAGCTAAATCGGTCTTCAAAAACATCTCGGGCCACGTGTCGAAATCTTAGCAGCAGTGTTCACATGAACACTGCTCAGCGTAGACAGTTCCCTCCATTTCAACTAGTGTTGCAATGAGCTAACCAGGCCCGGCAGTTCGGCCCGGAACCGGTCCGGAAGTCAACGATTTTGGGCCTGGCCCAACCGCCAAACACAACGGGCCGGTTACGGTCCCCAAATTCTCCGCCCTTGAACCGTCGGGTGGGCCCGTCGGTTCGGCCCGGAATTGCCTGTTTGGCTCTTAATTTTAATTTTAATTTTTTTTCTTTTTAGACAACTTTATTTTGGAATTAGTATAGTGAATTAGTCATCTATACTACATTAAAAAGGGAGTTTTCAATTTCAAATTAATTTCAAAATTGAGTGACAATTTTGTAGTTAAACTAAAATTGAAGGTTTATTTATAAGCTATACATAGGGGATGGCAGTGCATCCTGGACCCGGTCCAGATCCGTGGATCCAGATCCGATTTTACGAATATGGATCTCAATTTTTTGGATTCGCAGATCTGGATCTCATTTTTTAAAACGGATCTGGATCTGGATCTTGAAATTTGAGCTCGAGTCAAATTAAGTTGAGCACCACTAACTTTAAGTTCGATAATTTGTTAACTACCTCATTGAAATTTAGTCGTATTATTGAAATTCCTAAATATTTATTTAAATCTAATTTCTTAATTATTTTAATAATAAATTACTACTTTATTCTAATATATATTATATGTGCTAAAATATTAAAGGAGATGAATCAATTTTATTAAAAAGAAGACGAAGATGAATCAATAACTAATATATTTGCTAAATCTTATAACAAATAAAAAATTATTAAAAATCTCTCTATCGATCTATATGCTCTATATATTATATATATATATATATATATATATATATATATTGGGGGGATATATATATTAAAATGGTATTTGTATTGATTGCCATTATATTTTGAGGAACTTTGGACGCAGAGAAACATGAAGAAAATGGATAAAATATAAAGAAGAGAAACAAGAAAAAAAAAATGGATGAAGTTAAAAAATAAAAAAGAAAAGCAAATGTTGAAAATGGGTAAAGTAACGGCAGTTTATAAAAAAGAAACGAAAATACATGAAATCCGGTCCAACTAAATCGGTCTTCAAAAACATCTCGAGCCACATGTCAAAATCTTAGCACAGTGTTCACATGAACATTGTGCAGCGTAGACCGTTCCGAAATGGAGGTAGTACATATATCAGCAACAGAAAATGAGCTGTATCCACAGATCATCAATTCCGGAAACATCCAGACGTACCTAGCATTTAATTACTTGGATTCTTCACCAAGTAATCTCTAGATATTTGTGTCTCCTCCCACCTATAAATTAAAACCGCCTTCTGCCTCAAATTCCTCAACCCAGAAAAACAAAAATAAAATTAAAACTAAAAAAAAATTGTGAATAGTAATGGACTGGGATTGGCTTCTCAGTTTTGCAAGCGCAATTGTTGTCCAGCAATCGGCGGCAAGCAAAGCGCCGGAGACGGAGAAAGTGGCTAATTACGGTTTCCAAATGCCGCTGCATTATCCGCGGTACGCGAGATCGGACTACGAGAAGATGAATGAGGAGCAGATCGACTTGCTTCTTCGCCAGTATGGGCTAAACTTCAGGGGTGATTTGGACGAGAAAAGGAAGTTTGCGATGGGTGCATTTCTGTGGCCGGATCAGTTCTGATCCATATAATTATGTAAGCGTGGGAGATATATATAATTATAATTAATTGTTGTAAATTAAAGTGGGATATTGATTAATTATGGCTTCAATTCTCGACTTCTTGTTGTTGTAATAGGGGTTGAGGTATCCTGTGGGCTGTGGCTAAATTAGGTTTTATATTTGGTCGTAAAATTTCATTGTTTTAATTTTGAATTTGATAATAAAAGTTTAATGCTTGTGAGATGTATTTTATTTATATAAAATTAAGAGGTAATATATGGAAGCAACATTCTACCCAAATGGCCATAAGGAGGAACATAAATTAATTTTTGGCCTGCAATCTTAAAACATCAAAATCTGGCCATTAATTAGGCGGTATGTCTAATTTGTCCTTTTTACACATTGCACTGTTGATTTATGTGCGACCTAGCAAGATCCCTTTTGATTCTATCAACGGAGAGGAATTCCAAGCTCTTATTTTTCATTATTGCTTCCTCGATGCGGCTTGCCAGAATCAAATTCTTTCTCGCAATCAAACTTGTCACCTTCCCTATCAACACAAGACAAATTATTGAAACAGAAGCTCCAAATTTTCAAGTTAGAAATATGTAAAGTATCTTTTGCCCCCATACGAGCAGTTTTTCCAGTGCGATGGAGATAATCGATCTACAAGGTCAAAAACAAGAAGAATCAGATTCTCAATCCTGCGTTGGATGCATATATATATATATATATATATATATATATATATATATATATGTATAACAACCATTTTTTTAAAAATTCTGCTTTCTCTCTCTTTCTCTCTCTCTCTCTCTCTTCCGCGTCGATGAAGTTTTGGTGCGAGATTTTGTTTTCTTTTTGTTTTTTTGTTTGTTTCATGTGTTTTATCTTCTTCACATCATAATTTCTTCATTCTATTGCTGTTGTTTCTGTATTTGTGTTGCACGTATGGCACTCATAGTGCCATAAGTGCCAAAAGGACCATTTTAAACACTTTCCCTGTAGGTTTTAGATATATTCCATCTAGGGTTTAGATTATCCATTTAGGGTTTTTTGTTTGTTTGTTTGTTTCATGTGCTGTTGTTTCTGTATTTGTGCTGCACGTATGGCACTATTAGTGCCATAAGTGCCAAAAGGACCATTTTAAACACTTTCCCGTAGGTTTTAGATATTCCATCTAGGGTTTAGATTATCCATTTAGGGTTTTTTGTTTGATTGTTTGTTTCATGTGCTGTTGTTTATGTATTTGTGCTGCACGTATGACACTTATATGGCACTAGCTAATAGTACCATAAGTACCAAAAGGACCATTTTACTTGATTTTATTTTGGATTTTCGTTGGCACTTATGACACTATTAGTGTCATAAGTGCTAAAAAGATCATTTTACTTTATTTTATTTTGGATTTTCATTGGTATTTATGCCACTATTAATGCGATAAGTGCCAAAATTTTACTTGGTTTATTTTGGATTTCCATTAGCAATTTTGGCACTAATTAGTGTCAAAAGTGCTAATGGAAATCCAAAATAAAACCAAGTAAAATCTTGACATTTATGGCATTAATAGTGCCATAAGTGCTAACCCGACCCGGCACGCGACCCGCATACCTGATCCTACCCGGTCCACCTCATTAAGGGTAAAAACGTCTGAAATAAATAAAAATGGCCAAATTTTATATTTTTTCAATGAGTGGCCATAAATTGTGTTTTATGCTTCATTTTGGCTATTTCAAAATTTTTCTCTATATGGAATTCTCCATTTCTTATAGGAAATTTAAAAATTAACCCATGAAATAAAAAATATTTAATGCAAAAGTATAAATTTACCTTTAACATAAAAAATTAAAAAAATTAGCCTTATCTCTCTAAGTTTACCTCCAGATTCTGGATAAGCTTACAAAAGGAATTGGGGACCAGATTGAATTTTAGTACAACTTTCCACCCACAGACCGACTGTCAGTCCGAAAGGACAATTCAGACTTTAGAAGATATGTTAAGGACGATCGTGCTAGATAGGGGAGAAGATATGTTAAAGACGATGTTGCCACTAATTGAGCTTACAACAACAGCTATCAAACAACCATCGCCATGGCACCTTATGAGGCGTTATACGGGAAGAAATGTAGATCGCCGCTTTACTGGGATGAAGTGGGCGAGAGAAGAATCTTGGGGCCAGATACAATAGGCGAGATGATCGAGATCGTCCGTCAAATTCGACAGCGTATTAAAGAGGCCCAGGATAGACAAGAGTCTTATGCCGAAAAATGTCGAACCGACTTACAGTTTGAGTGTGGGGATAAAGTCTTTCTGAAGGTTTCTCCCTCTAAAGGAATCATAAGATTTGGTGTGAAGGGTAAGCTTAGACCCCGTTTTATAGGATCATATGAGATCCTAGAGAGGGTAGGCCTGGTAGCTTACAGGCTGGCGTTGTCGCTAAGCCTTGGGAATGTGCATAATATGTTCTATGTGTCGCAGTTGAGGAAATATGTTTATGATCTAAAGCACGTGATCCATAAGGACGATGTTATCCTTAGCCCAGATATGAGTTATAAGGAGAGACCCGAATCTATCCTAGATCGGAAAATTCAAGTACTAAGGAATAAGTCGATAACCTTAGTAAAGGTCCTTTGGAAGCATCATGATAAAGAAGAGGCGACATGGGAACTCGAGTCTAGCATGAAGGAGAAGTACCTAGAATTATTTCCAGAGGTACAAATTTCGGGACGAAATTTCTTTTAAGGGGGATAGTGTAACACCCCAACATTATGAGTATTATTATAGAAGCTGAACAATTAGTAATAATTATATATATAAATTTAAATGAGTTTTTTTTTTTTATCAATTTGTTATGTTTAGGGTTATAATTATTAATAAAATATTTGCAATTCAGATTTAGAGTTTTAAATAATTTTTTTTATATATATAAAGTGATTTATGAAAATATATATGGTTAACTCTTTTTTTAAATGGATGTTATCTTAGAAGTTTATATTTTCATATATATATATATATATATATATATATATATATATATATATATATATAGGGTGGGCTTCAATTGAGAAAACCCCCTATAGTTAGAATAAAGATAAGATATAGTCTGTTGATCAAGTGGCAGCGAACGGCTGAGATCTTTTATGCTGTTCGAATTTTAAAATTGACAAAAACCATTTTTAATTATTTTTTGGGTCTTGAGGGCTAAATCAGTCCAGATATTCGATCAAAATTTTAGGGAATGAACGTATCCCGGATTGTACTCACCTTCCATAATCAATTTGGATTCAAATTGAGTAAAATGTGGTTTACCTATTTCTCGTCACCGAACCAGCATTTCATCGAACCGATCAGACCTTCAGAGAACGGCAGCGAAGGAAGGTTTTGGCGAAGCCCCATTTTCTTGTTTCAAGGAACAGACAAAACTAAATTGCAGGTGATCATTGTGATTTCGTTGATACATATTATTTCATCTTTTGAGATTAGAATTATGAATCGACCTAATCATGTTCATTGAAATCAAATTTTTGCATTGATTCAAAACCCGTGTGTTATATTTGAACGCGTGGGCAAGAAAAAATAAAGATTTTTTTGAAATATAATAGCTGATTATTGTGGTTATATGTTCCACGGAAATTCCTGAAAATGCCTAAAATTGCATGGAGGAGAAGTAATGCGTAATCATCTTAAATCGTTAGAATTGTTGACATCTAATTAATGATTCATTGTGTTCAACATTTGAAATTTTTAAGAAGGTTGCGTGAGTGCGAAAGTTAGTTGACGATAGATTTTTTTACCCAGCAATTGAAATATAGTTTCGTGGGTTTCTCATTTGCTCTCCATTGATTCATACTCTAGAAGACATGGTGAAGGAAGAGAGTACTGTAGTAATTGTTGTCGAAAGTAGAAACTTAGCAAACTCCACATTCATTATTTTTACCTTGTTCTTTATTTGTCAATCTGAAGTTTCTATGAATGTAGATTCACTAAGTGACACTTCAGTTTCACCATTAAAGAATCCGACTTAGACAAAACCTCTCCTTGAATCACACTTTGACAAAGGTATTACAAAATATTGTATAATATGTTTATTAGATTTGTACTGCCTATTTCCCTATAATTCATGATTTGTTTTGTCTATTGATAACAGGAAAAGCAGTAGTTCAAGATGATACAGAAGACAAAGGAAAAACAGTAGTTCAGGAAATATGGCAGAAGTTGAGATGGAGGAGGAGGAGACTAGCGAACAAGGTTTGGATATATTTAACTTCAGTTTGGGAATATTTTTTAAGATTTAGAAAAAAGACTTGGCACGAAAACTAGATTTTGTGTAATCGTGTTCATCAATATATATTGATGTGTTCAACAGAGAAAAGGTATGTAAACTATGGATAAAACTAGTAGTTTTAAGGTAATTATGGTTTGAATTTTTTAGTATGAGTTCATAAATTCAGTTTGATGAGTATTTAAATGGAAAAAGGTGCTATAGTGTGGTCTAACAGATAATTGAATTAACATAAAATTTAATGAAAATAAACTTTGACTTCTAATGATATTTATTGGTATACGCACTTAACTATGCATTTTCTAAATATGGATGCACTTTTAATTTTCTGTTTTCTTTCATATGTTCACAGCACAGGTCCACAAAGTTCGAAAGAAGAAGCGTCCAGGTTCGTTAAATTTTGTTTTATATTTAATATTTGTCTTCCCGTAAATTTACTATATTAATGCGTTGTTAACAGCAAAACCTCAACCCCCGGGGCAGAAGCAGCCAGAAAATGAACAAGGTCATCTCTTCAAAAGGATATCACAAAGTCGAAAGGTCATCCCTTGTGTGGTTACATTGATATTATTTTTTCAATTATTGTTTTTGCTTGACTAACAATATATATTCACAGCATGAGACGTGGCAATGATTGCAAGCACTAGTTCGGGGGTGAGAAAGGACAAGGGGAAAGATCCAATGCCTATAGGTAATAGGTGACATTTTTAGTGAGCAAGTAATTAAACATTGAGTGTATCATATCTTCACCTAAATTTAACTACTATCTTCCAGATAAGACAATGAAGAGCCAAGATTGTTCACCAAAGGATGTGACTGATGAGGTAAAAAGGGGATTATTACAATATCAATCTTTGATTCAGGTTCATTTACAAATTATATTATGTTCAATGAAAATCAAATAAAGTTCATCTATTTTTTGCACCGGAATATATAGGGTGGTGATAAGTCGCAGGCTGTCGACGGTGTAAGTCTGTGTGATGGGAAGTTATGGGTAAGTACTTTTATCTATTTAATCTTTATTATTATCTTCGGTTAAACTTGAATTCAATGAATTTTTTATGGTCTTTGTTTTTCTATATAATACATCCCCATGGGAAATATGCATATACGTATGTTTAGCAACATATTAATGCACGTACATTGTAATTTCAACCTCGTACGACAGCGTTGTACGGACAAAGTGGGCTGATACTACAAACTTTGAAGACAACGGAATTTACCTAATGCGGCATTTAGAAACTTTCATGGCGATGCTTCTTCAAGTTGGAAATGCATGCGTGCCAGTTCGATTAATAAACAACTTCGAGTTATGCGAGTGCGATATTGTGCTGCATTGGTTAATAGGGAAAGGTAATGAAATTGGTGACAATATTGCAAAGGAGGCCTCAGTGCATTATACAGAGGTTTGCATGAACTCAAAAATGAATGTTAACTTGTTGTTGATTGGTTAAACAAGCATTTATTTATATTTATAAGGTTTGAGACATTACTGACATTATTTAAATGAATAATTTTTACTGGTTTTTCCATAATTGTTTATATAAATTTGAATTGTTTGGTTTGATGTTTTAACCTCAGGCTCGGCAATATTATTATAGTACCGTGAAATTAAGTTTGCCACATTTCTGGAATTTGTACGAACATGCATCAATAATTCTACGAACACACATAGAGCGAATGAATTAATAATAGTAAATGGATTTCGCGAAAAAAAAAAAAAACATGAAAAGTTGAGTTCTTGCCAATAATTTATAGTTGTCCCACTGTAATTATGTAATAAAATTCATTTCAAACGCAATATAAGTACAAATTTCAAAGGGCACACAATCCCAAATAATGTCATGATTATGCGATTAACATGCACCTTAAATTTTACGATCTTTACACGGCACCTGCCCAGGTGTATCATTTCAGCTGACCTTGATTATGCTTTGAACATGCATCTTAAAATTTACGAATGTAGTATAACACACGTCCAGATGTATCATGCAGCTGCCCAACGTAAGGCTTTAGTTCATTGGGACATGGAGGGAAGCATAATTGACAATCTAGAATGCTTGGATCGAAGTTATCTGAAAATTGAATAACAATTCATTTAACAATGTATAAATCTCAAAATTCATTGAAAGTGTAAATACATAAAATCTAAATTTTATGTACTAACACATGAGCCTGTACTGGATATTCGACAGTATATGATATATGTTCAAAGCTAATACCGTATATGTTCAAGCAATTGCAATATAAAAACTATGACAAGTTGACGTTTCAATATAGCATAAATATGAATATAGCGATATGTACAGAGCAATTGAAACTAGTATGATATATTCTCTCGTTGAAATTTATAAAAGCTATGATTTTCCTTGCTTATTCTTTAGATTCATATTAAGAATAACGAACACGCGAGATTATTAAAGGAATATTAATATGAAAAATTATTCAAACAACAAACTTGTTAGTTCCATTGATTCTTGAAGAAGTGTTTTCAGACTTGTATGAACGCCGACGAGAGTGTGATGAAAGCTTGCGAAATATTAGGTTTTGCAGTTTCGAAAATTAACATATGTAATAATGGTTCGAAAATAGGGTTTATTTGTTGAAAATTAATCAACGATATATTCTATGAAATCTTTCCAGATCATGTAGTAATAGAAACCGAAACTTTAGCATACTACCATAATTACTTTATTGTTCAAAGACACCCTTGCCCTCAGCTTAAGATTGGACGACAACAAATGAATATAATCTTGGCCGCTGGATCTTCTTAATCGTAAGGTATAAAATCATTCTCAATTCTCACAATATATGTCATTCTCAATTGAACTTTTACCTATATATATATATATATATATATATATATATATATATATATATTGGAAGCACGTGATTTTTTTTCTTAAAAAGGATGACTTTAATTAGTTATTAAAGCAAGAACTAAATATATTTGTTTATATTTGATGAGTTCAAACACTAGAGTTTTGATCACTTTTATATTTAATAAATAAAAAAAATAAAACATTATCTTTTCTATCAATAGTAGATCACACGTAGGGATACTTCTAGCATGAGACTATCTCATCAAACCCCACATCCTTTAGGAGACTAATTATGCTATTATTATATTTTTTCTTTTCATATGGATTTACACAAACCAAAATTTATCGTAATTAAAATCTTTAACCTATTAGTATAAATAGCCTCAATCTTTAGTCTTGGGGGAGGGAACGAAAAGAGTTAGGATCGGCGAGCGTGTAGAATGTTTTTTTTGTTATCAACATATTCTTGCGTTAAAATTTAAGGTGATGGATTTTACGCTTATTCATATTATTATATATATTTTTACTTTCATGTTTGATTACGTGTTTACGTGCATCTTATTGATCTATGATGTTATGTGTGATCATGGGACATAAGTCATTGATCTATGATGTTATGTGGGATCATGGGACCTAAGCCATTGATCTATGATGTTATGTGCGATCATGGGACCTAAGCCATTGATCTATGTTGATAAGTTGATCATGGGACCTAAGCCATTGATCTATGTATGTGTTTGGTCATGTGACATAAGCCATCGACTCAAACTATGATTATGTTTGTCAAGGGGCTCTGGTCTCTTGGCGTATGTTTGCAAGTATGATAACGTGATTTGATTATATATGTGGCGTATATGAATATTTTGTTATGTTCCTCACTGAGTATATTTTCAATATGCTCACCCCTTATCTTTTCAGGTTTGCAGTTCTGGAGTCGAGGTGGCCATGGAAGTTGAGAATGACTAGAGAATAAGAAGTCATTTAGAAATTTAAGATTTATTTGTTACATTTTAGTTATTGTTTTTATTTTATGCTACTACTTTAGTTTTGGCAAATTGATTTTTTTAAATTAGTTTAAATTTTGTTAATCAAGAAATTTTATTTTTAACTATTAGTTTTTCAAGATTTTAAATTAAAAAGTTTATGAAAATTGGGGTGTTACTGATAGTATGTCATACCCCGGCTTTTAATCACTGATTAAGGGCTTAATTATTAATAATTAGGGTTCGGCATCCATTATAAAACTAGTTTTATTTATCTGATGTGATTTTATTTTTTTAAGTGTGATTGATGCGATTAGTTTTTTTTATGATTTGAGTCCATTTGAGATTTTAAGGATTTATTATAAATGTGTTGCATAACTCTTATTTACTGAATTGGGCATATTGATATGGGTCACATTGATTTTGTTTATGCTTGAATTTATGAGCTTTTAAATGGGATACTATTTCTTTTTATAATCAAGGGTTTTATCAAAATGATTTATTAAATATCTTTTTTTTAAGTCATGAGTTTTATTGATTTTATCTCACATCCTCCCACTTGCCATATTTTAATAAGTTTAAGCCAAAATATCTCCTTTTTAGTTTAAGCTTCTTCAATAAGCTATCACTTCTCTATTACTTTTAAATTTCCGCTTGCCTATCCACTTGCCTATATTTTATTACCACATCTTGATAATATCCATTCATTCTTATCCAAAGGCTAGCTTACTCATTAAGACTCTCTCTCTAATCTCTAAATTACCATTCTCTCTTAATTCCTACCCTAAACTCTCGGTTGCTTTCAATTACCCAAACTAGTTCCAGATTTCAAAGTGCCAAGTCTCGGCTGCTTCCAACCTCCCAATTCAGTTTCAAGTTTCCAAATCCAGAAGAAAGGTGATTAAATGTTTTAAACCTCCATTAATTCTACCAGTTTTTTTTTTCTTTTTTTTAAATCAGATCCAAATTACATTCTTAAAATTTGGATTATGAATTCGCAGATCCAACTTTTGTAAATTCAGAATCAAGGTTACCTCCATTTCCTACTCACATCAAGGTTACCTCCATTTCCTCTCTACCTCTATTTGTTAATTCATAATCAAGCTTCACAGATCAACAGGAAAATACACACACACATTTACTATATTTTCTAAACTATTACAAGTACAGATCAGTTTTTGTAAATAGGAAAATAGGAGAAATAACAGTTTTAAAACAAAAACCCTAACTTTGGTACTATTGGAATTCTGGACTGAATTTGGTGATTTCTTGCACTCTGCCTTGTGTGTGTGTGTCCGAAAAGAGAGAGGTGTGAGAGCAGTCGGCGGCTGCTTAGGGCCGGCGACGGCGACGGCGCAGCGGCAAGCCGCCGCTTTTTTATTTTTCTGTCAGAAATCAGGAGGAGAGAAATGAGAGAGATTATTAGAGTTTTTTTTTTTAAAAAAAAGAGAGGAGAAGGAAAGAGAGAAAAATGAGGGTGGAGACTTATCTAATTTCGGCATCGGGCGGCGGCAGAAGCACCGCGGTTATTCCTGTTCGGCTGGAAAAAGGAGAAAGAGAGGGAGCTCAGATCTGGTTTAGAAACGAAAAAAAGAAGAAAATAAGGGAGTTTTGAGGCATACCTTTCCGGTGAGGACGACGACCGGCCAGAGAAGGCGACGAGACGGTGGCTGTAGAAGACACATGCATCGGCTGGAGTGGACTCTGCCGCCTATTCCGGGAGAAATCGAGTCGTAACTTATGTCGTTCGGACGGCTAGCGAGAGGGAACCGAAGGGAGGGACCGAGAGAGTGAGAGAGGAGGGGGGACACCAGCAAGGCGGCGCGCTAGAGGCGGCGCCACCCTCAGCTGAGCAGAGAGAGAGAAAGAGAGCCAAGAGGGAGAGTGAGTGAGGCTTGTGTGTGTGTTTGATGTCTTGTGTGTGTATATTATGCTTATATGTGTGATGTGTCCGGATTCGGTGGGTGATTTCAGAGAGATTTACCTGTTGTGCGTTGAATGTGAGTTGAGAGCAATTAGCAAATAAAATAAGAACTGTTGTATTAAGAATCACATAAGTTACATGGGAGTACAATTGTTCTACTTATAGAGATAGAGAGGGGCAAAATGGTAAAATTAAGTCGCAGCCCTGCCCTACATTAAGTAAAAGAGGACCCCAGGCATGCCTAAATTCGGCCCAGTTCCCCGCTCTTTATGGTAAACATTGTTCCTTGGTTTAGTGGATCCCAGCCCTGCCATCTCGGTTCCAGCCCTGCTACGTGATTTCAGCCCTGCCAGATGATTCCAGCCCTGCTCTGTTGAGTCCAGCCCTTCTAGGTGATTCCAGCCCTACTAGGTGATTCCAGCCCTGCCAGGTGGTTCCAGCCCTGCCAGGTGATTCCAGCCCTGCCCTATTGAGTCCAGCCCTTCCAGGTGATTCCAGCCATACCCCGTTGACTCTAGCCCTGCCCTGTTCTCAGCGCTTCTCTCATGTCGTTGTAGAATCAACCTAGTCACATTCCTATCAGCTTTATCACATGGTTGAAGGGTTGTATACTGAAAAGCAAGACTTTATGCTTGTATACATTGATTCATTTGTTCATTGTGATTCTTCTATCTGAAATATTGTTATTGCATAATCCTATTATAGTCCAATTTATCTCATACTATAGATTATATGGTGTGTTGTAGATAACAGAAGATCATATAATTGGAAAATGTTGAGATATAAATTGAGTTCACAATCGAGACAACTATGGACGAGTTGCTGGTTTAGATTGTAGCATAAATAGATAAATAGTTTATCTTGGCTATTTATTTGTGCTAGTACCTTCGTGTATTGAACAGGATCACAGTGAGATGAATTCTTATATTCTGACTATTTAAGAATCAAGATCTCGGCGACTTAAATAGTCTTAACCTTAGTTGGAATAATCGGTGTGAATAATATATTGACTATTGCTTTGATTTATCATGGGTGAGAGTTCTCTTGAAGCTCAATATACTCAATACTTTAGGTGATAGCAATTATTATTTGACATGCGATTATATTGCAATAAGGATCCGTGTTCTGCTAATAACAAGATGATAATATCCTCTCGAGGAACTTAATAAGTTTATCGTATTAAACCCTGTAGGTGGAATTAGTTCCGATACGATAATAAGTTTCAGTGGTAGCACTCGAGATGTCGTTTATAATTAAACGACTGATTAATTAATTAATTAATCGTCAGAGGAATTAATTAATTAATGGATATTAGATATCTTAAACACGGGGATTAATTAAGTCTAATGCTAGCCCCGACTCACCTAAATAATAAAGAGGTAAATCAATATTAATTTTCTAGTATTAATTTTCTAGTGGAATAAATTAATACTTGTGTCTCGATTTTATTCTGGGCTGAATAAGAAAATCGGGCACTAGGAGGCCAAACTTTATTCAAGCTAGTAGATCCCCGCTTGGCCCAATAAAGGTTGTACTCCTTTAGTGGGCGTCCTTCTCCTCTCTTAAGCCTTAGGGCCATGTCTGATTTAATTATGTTTTGGGCTTATTATTTAGGTATGTCTAATACCTAGTATAAGTAATAAGACAGCCCTAAACCTAATTAATTAATCACCCATACGTGAGAGCAGAATTGGAGAAGAGGAGACGCCAACTTTGAGGGAGAGGACTTGAAGCTCGTTGCCACCCAACGTCAAGTTCTACCGTTGGAACAAGTTGGAAGATCAACATTGGAGTCTCTCATCACCGGATTTGCAAGTAAGCTTCGGTTATCTTGCAATAGGCACTTGTGATTTTTGTATGTATTCGTTTGGTATCCGAAATTGGTCACGAGCACGTGGATCATATATCAAAATATGGTTCCTACAATTGGTATCAGAGCCCGAGGTTCCAGAATTTCGGCTGTGCCGGATAAACGGATAGTAAAATCACTAGGTTTTTTCCATCTTTGTTAACCTGTTCTGTCGTCTTATCGTGGCTGTTCTTTTCCATTTTGGTTAACGTCGGTTTGGCTATTTTGTACCACGAGAAAATCTGTGGTTAGTGTAGTTTTTCCGTTGTATTCGTACTTTCGATTTGTAATTCGTTTGTACGGGTCATGGTTCTGGCGGAGAAAGGAATGGCGTTGGCATGTAGATGGCAGTAGTTAAGTCGCGTCTTCTCCATCTGCTAGGGTTTGACTATGGTGAGGATATGGGATGAACGGAATCTGATTCACTGGAGTTCTGGCTCCAGCGTCTATGGTGGTCAGACCTAACTCGTCACTGGTCGGATCAGTAGCTGGATGAGGCGCGGTGACTACGGTGGCAAAAGCAACGTCCGCTTCGGCATTGATGCTGCTGTGCAGCCTTGGTATGACGGAACCCTAGGGTGTACTATGGTTCAGGAATGTCGAAAGGGTGCTCTGAGGTTGGGGGTGCTGCCTGAGGTGGTTGCGGAAACCCTGATCCAGGCAGAAACCCTAGTGCAGATGAGCTGCTCTGCTCTGGTCTCTGCTCTGACCTTGAGCTGCTCTGCTCTGGTCTCTGCTCTGGCCTTGAGATGCTCTCTGGTCTCTGTTCTAGCCTGGAGCTGCTCTGCTCTGGTCTCTGGTCTGGCCTTGAGTTGCTCTGCTGTCTGGCCTTGAGTTGCTCTGCTCTGTTCTCTGCTCTGGCTGCCGAGCTGCTGCTGCTCTAGATGAGCTGAGAGCCTGGGGCTGCGCGGATCTTCCGTCTATTTGAATCGAAACGGGAGTTTGTCGAAGACGATGAGGATTGCCTAAAAACGAAGATTTCTTTTTGTAATAGATTAGAATTTCTTTGTAATAAAGTAGGCAGGGACGAACAGGTTTCAGTTTCCACGATAAGACGACACTTCTTACATTTTTTTTGTCGTAAGCATGTCGTTGTTTTAATCACCGTTAAGGTGTTTTAGAGCATGTTTTAGTTGCGTTATATAGTTTAAATGCGCATAGAATATCATGCTAGGTGTTTTCACGTTTCACTAAGCACAATTTAGAATTCCAAGCGAGCATGTTTTAGTACATGTGTTCTAGATTTGCATGCTTAGGTTTTCCGTGTCCGCGTGATTTAACCTGTAAACCTTTTGAAGTAAAAGACTAAGCGGATAATTCAATTTTTTAAATAAAATTGATATAGACCTCCACAGTTGGTTTAAGATAAAGTAAATTGATCATTGGTGTAAACGTCCACACGAACATGGCTTGCACTCGTTATTAATTTGCAGCTTTTGTCGGTTAAACTTCTAAATTAAAAAACGCTTTAATCTTGTGAATAAGTGGGAGTTTTGCATGTAAACGTTCACACTATCGTGACTTGCATGTATTAATTCCTGCGAGTTATTCTAGGAAAGATTGAAGTAATTATTTTAACCTTGTGAATAGTAGGAGCTTCTTGTGTAAACGTCCACACGAACGTGGCTTGCATGGGTTAGTTTTTCATGGATTATCCGTGGTTAGACTAGATTTTCGAATTGTATTCGTTTTTCTGTTGTAATCTGTAATTGTGGAGGAGAACAAGACGAAGAACAGAGAAATTAACAACGGCTGCTGACGCAAACTTTTCGGGCTCCCGTTGGTCGCCCGGCGTTGGAAAACCGGCGACCGGAGTTCCGACAGTGCTGTGACAGCAACAACAATCTGTTGTCCTTCAGGGTTTAGGGCTAGAGTCGCTCCGGTGACTCCTGCTTGCTCGACCGCCGTGGAGGGGCAGCGGTTCTGCCGGAAACTGCAGCAATGGGTCACGCAGGTTCTGCAGCGACAGGTCTTAAGCGGCCTGGTTCTGCAACAGCAGGGCTTTACACGGCGGGTGGCGGCATTTTTTCCTCTGGGAGGTGCCTTGCTGGAGGATGGCACGACAGGATCAGAGACGGCGGGGTGGCGCCTGATATCGGCGTGTGCTGGTGTTGCTCGATGGTTGTGCAGCGCGGCGGGGAAGAAGTTGTGCAGCGCCGCTCTGGCGGCGCGAAACCCTAGGCGTAAAAGCTGGTGTGTAGCGCGGAAATCGAGGATGAATTAGGGCATAAACCTAATTTTGACCGGGTCTGGACCTGCTGTGCGGGTCTGGCAGCTTTTGGGCTGTGGTTTCGGGCTTGTTTGCTGGACCTTGCGGGTTTGTAGGCCTAAGATCAGGCCTGGGCGGTTGTTCTCTTCTTGGGCTGAGTTTAAGGGCTTCTTTTTGCCCAAATTTCGAGCTCTTTGCTGTTTTTTAGTTTCCTTTTTATTGTAATAGATTAGAAATGAGCCACGAATGGGCCGCGAAGAATTTTTTTTTATTGTTCTTAGCATGTCGTGGATTTTATCACCGTTAAGGTGTTTTGAGCATGATTTTATTTGTATTATGTAAATGTAAATGCGCATAGAATATCATGCTAGGTTCTATCACGTTTTCACTAAGCACCACTACTAGAAAAACGCTCATAGATAACGGATTTTATCCGTTATCTATGAGCAAAAAAACCGTTGTGTATAGTGGTGTTATCTATGATACGTATCATAGACAACGGTTTAAAAACCGTTATGTATGTGAGAATAGATAACGGTACGAGACGCTCATACATAACGGTATGAAACCGTTATCTATAATGATTATACATAACGGTTTATACCGTTATGTATGAGGATTTTTCCGTTATGTTTTGTATTTTTTTTATTTTTTTTCCTATCATAGTTAACAGTTTTTTTTCTATACATAACGGTATGAAACCGTTATCTATAATGATTATACATAACGGTTTATACCGTTATGTATGAGGATTTTTCCGTTATGTTTTGTATTTTTTTGTTTTTTTTCCTATCATAGTTAACAGTTTTTTTTCTATACATAACGGTATGAAACCGTTATCTATAATGCTTATACATAACGATTTATTACCGTTATGTATGAGGATTTTTCCGTTATGTTTTGTATTTTTTTGTTTTTTTTCTATCATAGTTAACAGTTTTTTTTACTTTTTATAACGGTTTTTACCGTTATCTTTGATAGAAATACATAACGATTTTTTTTGTACTTTTTATACTGTTATGTATTTCAACTACAACTAGCATATTTAATATTTTTTCTCAATTTTTATGTTATTTATCTCAAGAAATAAATAAATAACTTTAAAACAACAAAATGATAAAATCACCAATAACAATATTATATATCATCCAAAATATTCATACATTACCATCCAAATGAACCAAGTATCAAGTACATATGATCATTGCATATTTCGATTCAAAATTGAAAGTACCAACTATCTTATAGCTAAAACAAAAATCTATCATATTATGTGTTCTAGCACCAAGTCCTCATGAACTAGTTGACCTGCTATGATGAATTTGCATCAACTAACTTAGGAGAGAACCCGACACACAAGCTCAACCTGCCAATAGAAAAATAATCCAATTAAAATATGTGAAATAAAAGAAAACTGGACAAGAAAAAGATAACAAACAATATGTTGACTTTTGTTTCAGAAGCAGAAGAAGTGGCAGAGAATCTAGCTAGGTGAGGAATAAAAAGGAGTGGCATGTATAACTTAAAATGGAAAAGGTCCTTACTTGAGAGATATAAGTGCTTGTTTAGAAACAATTGAAACTGAGTTGCAGATCACAACTTTTTCTTGGTGCTTTGGTTTAATGATTCATTACCCTAATCGTGAAACAGCAAATATCAGATATCTGACTAGCAAAATTTTCTATAAGTTGTAAGATTTTTCATAGACTGATCAGCTATAAACACTTGCATATGTATAGATACAAATAGCATTGGGATTATAGTCATTTCGTCAGGTATTTGAAGAAAAAAAGCCTATTAATAAGTGCCAAAAATAAAATAAATTTTGACAATTACCGGGCGCCCCCACTTGGAAAGCTCCGACACTTTAGCTCTTTGCTGACCTGGGTAACCTGCAAGCATTTATGTTACAGTTAGTAACACTGCCTTCTAACTTCAGAAATTTACAAAAGAAGACCTATATGCAATTGCAACGTTGGAAATGCTGAAAGCTGCTGTAAGTTATGTGAATGATTTAACATGGAACCAAGTGGTCCAATTGTAACCTCTGGAACCACTATGAAAATATTGTATGATATATGACTTCCAATATTGAGATGGAAAAACTATGACTACATTTATAAAATAGCTTAATCTCGTTCACACACTCTTTTTACTTATAAATCTCTAGAATTACGGAAGCACATAAGAAACCGGGTGCTGGAGTATTACCAGATAATATAACTAAGCCATCAGAAGCTACCCTCGCTAGCTGTGGAACAGTCTTGTTAAGATACTTAGGAGACAAGTAATCCAATGCATCTGAAACTATGACGAGGGAAAATGTCTTAGGCCTGTACGGAAGGGGAAATTTGATATCAGCCACTCGCACGATGCCTTTGCGAACTAGATTCTTGCAGCTGGCATCAGCATCATCTAACTCATAAGGCTCTATACCCCAGACTTCTGTATCCTCTTGTTTCAATAATTGAGAGACCACCGAGCAGGTTTCAGGACCAACATGCAATACCTTTTTCATGCTGTCACCATATGTTTTCTTCAGAATAGGTATTATTTTGTTAATGGGTTAACAAAAGTACATGTAATCTAATAGCAAAACCAAGAAAAAAGTAGCTTATCAGTTCTCTCATTTTAGATACACATTAATGCAACAAGCTCAACTATGTGACAAGGGTCATCATGACAAGTACTAGAAATAAGTGAACAAGTATCATCCTTAAGCCATCTCCTCCTCTCTCTTTTTTTAAAATTCAGATACACAAGGTAACTGTAACTCAATTCCATGATTGTACAATATGGAAAAAGGGATCTATGTGTGAAATGTATGTACCTATCCACTATGTGTATATGCAATAATGGTGAATAACTCATGCAAATATGTGTGCTCTCTGAGCTCTCTCATGTATAAGAGGAGGCAAAGTGAAAGAAGCAAAGAGATATACCACAACAAAAATTCCAATGGATAATAGTGGAGAAGTTTGGACCTTGGAATGCAATGCCCCGACAAAAGGAATGCTCCCGCCATCTCCAATACGGCGAGCAGCATTGGGTCTTCTTGACATCGCTTAAGAGTTTGAAGAACCTGCCGAGGATTGAAAGGACCAGAAGATAAGGACAAGTTTTTGAAGCCAGGAAGAACAGAGACCTTTAGTGAATGATGATCAAAACTAAAGACAGCCTTTTATCAATATCTCAACTCACTAGTAACTAGCACACGAAGATCTCTACTGAATGATGATCAAACTAAAGACAGCCTTTACCAATACTGATAACTAGCACATGAAGATCTCAACTCAAGTCTGTTATATATATATATATATATATATATATATATAGAGAGAGAGAGAGAGAGAGAGAGAGAGAGAGAGACGTGGGGGATTGTGGGAACTTGTGAAAACCACTACTTACTATTCATATAGTATGTCATAGGTTTCCAAGTTGAAAGAGTTCTACCTTGATCCTATCATAATGAATTAAGGTAACAGAACTGACCCAGAAAAATATCTGAATAAAACCTAAGGCAAAGTTGGTCAGAGCAGATACATTTTTTGGACAACTTATGATCATAAGAGTCCTACCTTGATCCTGTCATGGCTCTTTCTTTCATACACATCTTTTCAGAGGACATTTGTTATACATGAGGTAACACTAATTTTGATTATAAAGTCCAAAATTGGAATATTCTCGGATGAATACGTACAGTAAATATGTTTTCCAGAAGCTCACTAAACCGGGGATGATTCCTGAATGGTAGAAGAACCTCCTGCCTATGCATAATTGCGTAAACAACCTGAACATCACAGCCATAAAATATGTGATATAGCGATGGTATTAAAAATATCAGATGAATAATATATGCATGAGCATTCAAGTGCACTTTCTGATACCTCTGGATTTCTTGGTAATGCATAAGTTAGAATTGCATTTAGTATCTCCAACACGAGTCTCAGGAAGTCGGTATATATATGCAGTTCCATTAACTGCGGATCAATATATATTATACATAACCCTATTGCCATCACATAAAAGTCAGATGATGATGATGATGATGATGGAAAAAAGGACTTACAGGATCCTCCAGAAAGTTGTTTCCTCTTGCAACTGCATCTGCTATGTTCATCTTATCATTTTTAAGCTCTGCTAATTTATTGTACCTATAGATTGAGACATTTAAAATGGGAGGGGAGAGAAAAGGAAAAGAAAGCGCTCTTGATTCAAGCACTAAGACGGTTAAGAGCACCAATGTGACTCACTTGCGTGAAAGCATGTCAAAAAGGCTGACCAACTGTTGTGATGCATATGCACTCAGACGGTTAACATTTGGTGCCATATTTGACAAAGTTGCCAGGCAATTAGTGTGAAGATAGATATCCTGTTGCAATAAAAATGGCAAAGAACTATATAACCATATAACTTCTAAACATTAATTATTCCATTGTATTACAAGTTATCGTCTATGCTTGCTTTGTGTTATGGACATCTAAACCCATAGAAAAGGAAAAGAAAAAGTTTGAGTTCAATGAGATTATATTTTGAGGACAACCTCCAGATGATAAGGAATTGTCATAATCTAACAAGATGATATTTGAAAGGATAAACTCTACAATGTCTAAAAAAAGAGAAAAATAGGCTGGAAGCATAGCATCTAGTCTCACCCTCAGTTTAGAGAGGTTATATTTCACAGTCCTAACCAAAATTATGATCATTAGGGAACCAAGAGAAGTTTGATGAAGGCGACGTTCTTGATACCATGGAACATTAGGAAGCATCTGTAAGAATAATCATTAATCAGTAAGACTTCACAATAAACTTACATGGTTGAAACAAAATTCTCTTTACCAGTTTGTGAATGCTGGCATTGAAAGAGGAATCTTGGCTAAGTATAAGAAGGACTATCAGAACCATATATATGTGATTGGGCGTTCTTCTTGGAGCATTATATAAAGTTTCCAACATGGGCATCAACTGTAGGACATACAAAAAATATCATACCAAGATTCACAGGAATAACGACGTGCATCAGCACATAATAGACAGACCAACAGACCAACAAACATGAACTCCTCCCTAATTTATCATGAAGTAGTTGCAGAAGTTCTCTAGACTATGATTCTTATTATTATCACATGTTACAAGATAACTATGGAAAGAATATATAGTCCTGCAATAAACACTTTAAACAGAGGGCAAATGGATATTAAAACGATAAAGTCAACTATTTTACAACAAACGTACTCGTCAAACAATTAAATTCAGTCAGCCAGGACTGTTGACAGTTAGTCTCCAGTCATTATTTCACATTATATAATCATATATCCATGTTTTCTCTTTCATATGAAACATCAAGAAATCATTTCTTCAGAAAAATTCAATTCATACCAGTGTATCCAGATCTGTTCGCACCAAAATATACTCCAAAAAGTATGAATTTCCGTGCATTAGAGAATAAAGCAACAGGAGAGATGCTTCATCAGCCAAGCACCTGAATAAAATGAAAATAAAAGTAAAACGCAGTCAATAAAACCGAATTATATTCACACTCAAGATCTCAGAAGTGCATTGTAATGTGTTGGCACAGAGAGGTCTTAATCCTATTTAGTACTAACCTAGATTGTAGATTGTTTTAACTTTCAATTAGAAAATAATGCCAGCCGCTAGATCTGAAAAGATGAACCTAAATAAGAACAACTATGTTACTGCGGAGTTGATGCAAAATGTGGAGACTGTGGACAGAGATCAGATTAAAAAAACTTATGAAAGTAAAGAACCCTATATATTCACATCATAGCATTTCTGGAAAAGATGTGTATGAAAGAAAGAGCCATGACAAACAATACCAAATGAAAAACTCGGTCCCAATTACTGTAAAGATTACCTTGGTAATTGAACGACGGAGCTCGGAGGATCGACGGAGGCGGCAGGCCCTCACCTGCTCGACGGAGAAACGTAACAGCAGCGAGAGATTGGGAAAGAGTCGAGAGAGAGCTAGGACTCGGTTTCTATTCTCTTCGTGTGTGAGGGAGATCTGTTCTTGAGAGTGAGTGAGAGAGGTAACGAGAGAGCGGAGGTGACAACGACTCGCCCGACCATTCACTGGTCTTCCAGTTGCAGCGGCAACGGTATTTCTTTCTATGAAAGCTAGGGCTCAAAATTGGAAGGGAAAGGGGCCTCCTGCGTGGAGGCATCGACAACATCGGAGAGAAGGGCGCTGTGTTGCCGGATTTCGGCTCAGGCGACGGCGTTTCCTGATTTGGGGAGGAAATTAGGGCTCCCCTTTTGTCTTCATCCATGATTTTTGAGAGAGAAGAATGGATGATGGGAGGAAGTAGTCGAGGAGCAGCGCCCTCGGCCGGACACGGCCTCGCCGGAGCCGGTGGGAAGGCGGACAGGTGGTGCGGCCGGAAGAGGGAGTTCAGCAGCGGATTGGGTGGAGTAGAATGGGGGAAACTAAGTTTCAAATGATATAATATAATAAGTTTTAAAAAAATTTAAAAAAAATAATTAAAAAAATTAAAAAAAATTATACATAACAGTTTTTAGATACGCTCAAACATAACGGTTCCAAAACCGTTGTAAATGACTCTTATACATAACGGTTCTTTAACGTTATGAATAAACCGTTATAAAAGATGGTCATAGATAACGGTGGCTTAACGGTTTTGTAATACCGTTATGTATGCAACTAATAGATAACGCAAAAATATAACGGTTTTTCAAAAACCGTTATCTATGCATATAGACAACACTACATAGATAACGGATTTTTCCAAAACCGTTATCTATTCCTAAAAGTGCGCTCATACATAACGGTTTTTGAAAAAAACCGTTATCTATGCACTGTTATGTATGTAAACTTTTGTAGTAGTGCACGTTTTAATTTCAAGCGAGCATGTTTTAGTACATGTGTTCTAGAAATGCATGCTTAGGTTTTCCGTGTCAACGTGATTTAACCTGTAAACCTTTTGAACTAAAAGACTAAGCGGATAAGTCAATTTTTTTAAATAAAATTGATATAGACCTCCACAGTTGGTTTAAGACAAAGTAAATTGATAATTGGTGTAAACGTCCACACGAACGTGGCTTGCACTCGTTATTAATTTGCAGCTTTTATCGGTTAAACTTCTAAATTAAAAATATTTTAATCTTGTGAATAAGTGGGAGTTTTGCATGTAAACGTTCACACTATCGTGACTTGCATGTATTAATTTCTGCGAGTTATTCTGGAAAGGATTAAAATTAATTATTTTAACCTTGAGAATAGTGGGAGCTTCTCGTGTAAATGTCCACACGAACGTGGCTTGCACGGGTTAGTTTTCATGGATTATTCTAGGAGGGGTTAAAATAAAAGATAGTCATAAAGTTGACTAAATTGTGGTCATTGCTTAGACGTTAATTTCAAGTGCAACTCCCCAATGGAGTCCCTTCTTGAAATTGCGTGGTCTAGTTAAGGTCCGTTTATTGGTCCCATTTTGTCATAAGGATAAGTTGACAATGGAATGAGACCAAAGACTGGGTGTCTGGTCAAACGAAGAGTGCGTAAACGTCCACACGAACGTGGCTTGCGTGTATTTCGATTGGGCTAACGCAGGTTTCAATAATATTGTTTTATCAAAAGGTTACAATATTATTGGTACGAATCTTTATGCAATAACGTGTTTTCTAATGTGCACATGTTTGTTTATATTTCAGATACGACTGTTACCCCGCTTTTGAATGTTTTAACTGCTAAGCCGCTTACCGGTCTGAATTTTTCGGAATGGAAGTGCAATCTGGGATTTGTCCTAGACGCGGAGGAGTATAAGTTTGTGCTTAATACTTCTACTCCCGCGAACCTTACTACTCGGTTTTCCGAAGAGAAAAGGGAGGCCCACAAGCGGTGGCATAGGGCAAATAATATGGCGAAAGCATATATTATGACCACTATGTCTTCTGCATTGCAGCTGCAACATCAGTCGTTGGAGACTGCGGCTGCAATTATGAGGAACCTCGATGAGCTCTTTGGGGAATCGGACCGATCAGTCCGTTTTGAACTCATGAGAAAACTCATGTCTTCAAAGATGACGGAAGGTTCGTCTGTGCGCGAGCACGTGCTTGGAATGATTAATCATTTCAATGAGCTGGACGTGCTCGGTGGAGGTATCGAGGATGATACAAAAGTTGACATGGTCCTCCACACTCTATCGAAATCCTACGAAAATTTCCGACTCAATGCCGTAATGGGCAAGAAAAAGTTCACTCTAAATGAACTGCTTAATGAGTTGGTTGCGGCCAAGGGGGTCATGGAAAAGAGTCCACAGGCTTTGGCCACTGCCACAGGACCCATTTTTCCACCGAAAGGTAGGAAGAAGAAGGGGCCCCATGGCAAGAAAGGCGAAGTAAAAAGTGGGAGCAAGAAGAAGCTAGGCTCGACCGGAGGCGTTGGCAAGCCAAAGGGGAAAGGGAAATGCTTCAAGTGTCAACAAGTAGGACATTGGAAGTCTGACTGTCCCATGATGAAGAAAGCTCAAGGTATTTCTACTGCTCTTGTAACAGAAACATACTCAGTTTTGAGATCTTCCCATCAATGGGTTGTTGACTCGGGTGCAACTGACCATGTTTGTTACACCTTGCAGGGGTTCCTGCGGACAAGGGAGCTTAGTGGAGGCGAGCTGGCACTCTCTATGGGAAATGAAGCAAGCTTGCTTGTTGTTTCAATTGGAGATGTGAATTTGTTTATTGATGGACATGTTTTGGTTTTGAGAGATGTATTCTATGTTCCGGGTTTTCGGAAAAATTTGATTTCTACCATTCAATTACGCAAGTATGGATATTATGTTCTTTTAGAAGATAGTGCAATATTCATCAAAGATGATCAAGTTTTATTTAGAAGTGCGGCTGATTCTCTTTATACTATTTCATGTCCGTTCGATTATTCTTCATCTGCTCATACATTGACTACAAACCAAAAGAAGATAAAGGTTTCTTCTCTGGAGGACCAAACTCTACTTTGGCACCTAAGATTGGGTCACATCAATCTAAAGAGGATCCAAAGACTGGTTACTGATGGTATCTTGGAGTCTCTCCAAGTAGAACCAATCCCAGTCTGCGAATCTTGCATAGAAGGAAAGATGACGGCTGGGCCTTTTAAGGCCAAGGGGTATAGGGCCAAAGAAGTGTTAGAACAGGTTCATTCTGACTTGTGCAGACCTATGTCCACTCAAGCTTGTGGAGGGTACGAGTACTTTGTCACTTTCATTGACGATTACTCAAGATACGGATACATTTACTTGTTGCGCTACAAGTCTGAATGCTTTGACAATTTTCAAACATTCAAGGCGGAAGTAGAGAAACGACATGGTAAAAGTATCAAGTCACTGCGATCTGACCGCGGTGGCGAATACCTCAGTAACGAGTTTAGAGCATACTTGTTAGAATTTGGGATTACATCTCAGTTGACTACACTAGGTACACCCCAACAGAATGGTGTAGCAGAGAGAAGAAATAGGACTCTTCTAGAAATGGCTCGCTCGATGATGAGTTTCGCTACTTTACCTATTTCGTTTTGGGGATATGCCTTAGAAACAGCTGGTTACATTCTTAACTTAGTGTCTTCTAAGTCGGTTGCAAAGACCCTGTCCGAGCTGTGGTCAGGGCGCAAGCTTTCTCTTAACCACATCCGGGTTTGGGGCAGTCCAGCACACGTGCTGAACAAGGATGTCGATAAGTTGAGCCCTAGAACTGAAGTAAAGCTGTTTACAGGATATCCTAGAGGAACGAAAGGTGGTTATTTTTATTGTCCTAAGGATCAGAAAGTCGTTATTAGCACTAACGCAAGATTTTTGGAAGAGGACTATGTAAATAACCACAAAAGTAGGAGCGAAATCGTCCTTGGCGAGGTCAAAGACATTGGCACGACAAGTCAACCAACTCAGCCAATTGTGCAAGATATAGTACCTCAAGTCTCATCAGAAAACGCACAAGCTGTCGATACTGGATCTGCAATAGTGCCACGTCGTAGTGAGCATTTGTCAACGAATCTACGGATTCAGTTGATGATGGGCTTGTCGAAGAAGATCCCTGGACTTACTCAGAAGCACTAGCAGATCCAGATGTTCTTCAATGGGAAGCATGTATGGTTTCTGAATATGAATCCATAACTACCATGGATGTATACGAGAAATGTTTGCTTCATGTGGGTCGTGAGGACATTGGTTGCAAATGGGTATACAAACGCAAGAGAGGATCGGACGAGAAGGTTATGTCCTTCAAAGCGAGACTAGTGGCGAAGGGTTATACTCAACGACCTGGTATCGATTACGAGGAAACTTTTTCGCCAGTAGCCATGCTTAAGTCTATTCGAGCTCTCTTGGCCATGGCTGCCCATATGAACCTAGAGGTGTGGCAAATGGATGTCAAGACCGCATTCTTGAATGGGTATCTTGAGGAAGATAGAGATATCTATATGCTACAACCTGAGGGGTTCATCAAGGAAGGTGAGGAGCATCTAGTGTGGAGGCTCAAGAAGTCCATTTATAGACTTAAGCAAGCTTTACGATCCTGGAACAAACGTTTCGATGACGTGGTCAAAACTTATGGTTTTGAGCAGTGTGTCAACGATAGTTGCGTTTATAGGGTCTATATCATTGGGAGTTTGATATTCATTATACTCTATGTGGATGACATACTTCTCATTAGCGATAATGTGAATGTATTGTCTGGCATTAAAGAGTGGTTATGCCAATAGTTTCAAATGAAGGATCTGGGAGAGGCAGCATATATTCTCGGGATAAAGATTGGTCGTGACCGATCTAAGAGAATGTTAAGTTTGTCTCAAACATCCTACATTGACACTGTCTTAACGCGGTTCAGCATGCAGAATGCTAAGAAAGGTTTTCTACCTTTCAGACATGGTGTTCCGCTATCTAAGGCAATGTGTCCCACTACGCCTGAGGAGATAGCGAGTATGAAGATAATTCCCTATGCCTCGGCTGTGGGAAGTCTCATATATGCAATGCAGTGTACCAGGCCTGATATCTGTTTTGCTGTTGGCATTGCAGCAAGACATCAGGCGAATCCAGGTCAAGCTCATTGGACTGCTGTAAAGCACATACTCAAGTACCTTAAACAGACTAAGGAGTATGCGCTAGTTTACCAGTCTGATGATCTGACACCGGTAGGGTATGTGGACGCCGATTATCAAGGTGATAAGAACCATTGTGTGGAGAAGTGTAAAGTAGAAGTGCAATTCACTATCCACCATGAAAGCCGAGTATGTAGCTGCTAAAGAGGTTGTATGGCTCAGGAACTTCCTAACTGAGATTGATGTGATTCCTAGTCTGCCGAAGTGCATCACAATTTATTGTGATAACGAGGCTGCTATTGCGAATAGCAAGGATTCAAGATGTCATCAATCCATGAAACACATTGATGGCGAGTATCATTACATTCGGTCTGTGGTCAAGCATGGTGATGTAACTTTGATGCATATTGCGGGAATTGATAATTTGGCTGATCCCTTCACGAAGAGTCTTCCTGGTGCGGTGTTCAACAAGCATGTTGAAGGCCTTGGAGTTCGTGGCCTCCCTATACTAAATTAAACTTTAGTATAAGTGGGAGATTTTGTAATAGCTAGAGGATATTATCATTTTTTTCAGTCACATTGTATACTAAAAGTTTGCTTTAGTATAAGTGGGAGAATTGAAGGGTTGTATACTGAAAAGTAAGACTTTATGCTTGTATACATTGATTCTTTTGTTCATTGTGATTCTTCTATCTGAAATATTGTTATTGCATAATCCTATTATAGTCCAATTTATCTCATACTGTAGATTATATGGTGTGTTGTAGATCACAGAAGATCATATAATTGAAAAAGGTTGAGATATAAATTGAGTTCACAATCGAGGCAACTATGGACGAGTTGCTGGTTTATATTGTAGCATAAATGGATAAATAGTTTGTCTTGGCTATTTATTTGTGCTAGTACCTTCGTGTATTGAATAGGATCACAGTGAGATGAATTCTTATATTCTGACTATTTAAGAATCAAGATCTCGGCGACTTAAATAATCTTAATTTTAATTGGATTAATCGGTGTGAATAATATATTGACTATTGCTTTGATTTATCATGGGTGAGAGTTCTCTTGAAGCTCAATATACTCGATATTTTGGGTGGTAGCAATTATTATTTGACATGCGATTATATTGCAATAAGGATCCGTGTCCTGCTAATAACAAGATGATAATATCCTCTCGAGGAACTTAATAAGTTTATCGTATTAAACCCTGCAGGTGGAATTAGTTCCGATACGATAATAAGTTTAAGTGGTTGCACTCGAGATGTCGTTTATAATTAAACGACTGATTAATTAATTAATTGATCGTTAGAGGAATTAATTAATTAATGGATATTCGATATCTTAAACACGGGGATTAATTAAGTCTAACGCAAGCCCCGACTCACCTAAAGAATAAAGAGGTAAATCAATATTAATTTTCTAGTGGAATAAATTAATACTTGTGTCTCGATTTTATTCTGGGCTGAATAAGAAAATCGAGCACTGGGAGGCCAAACTTTATTCAAGCTAGTAGATCCCCGCTTGGCCCAATAAAGGTTGTACTCCTTAAGTGGGCGTCCTTCTCCTCTCTTAAGCCTTAGGGCTTGGTCTGATTTAATTATGTTTTGGGCTTATTATTTAGGTATGTCTAATACCTAGTGTAAGTAATAAGACAATCCTAAACCTAATTAATTAATCACACATACGTGAGAGTAGAATTGGAGAAGAGGAGACGCCAACTTTGAGGGAGAGGACTTGAAGCTCGTTGCCACCCAACGTCAAGTTCTACCGTGGGAACAAGTTGGAAGATCAACACTGGAGTCTCTCATCACCGGATTTGCAAGTAAGCTTCGATTCTCTTGCAATAGGCACTTGTGATTTTTGTATGTATTTGTTTGGTATCCTAAATTGGTCACGGGCATCATATATCAAAATATGGTTCCTACAACGGTCTCCCCTCGACGTCCTCAATTGACTCAATCTCTCTATTCCGAATTGGCAGCGCTGATGCGTATTTTACTCCTCATCAATGTGTATGACTAGGGTTTAAGTTTTGGGCTCAAGAATTATTTACTTGATTTGGGCTCCTTATTTTTAATCTTTGGGCCGATTTTATTTAATTAAATATGTTGGGCTGATTTTCTTTATTTTCTGTTAGGCCCATTTTATATTAAAATCTGATGAGTGTTTCATTTAATTGACTGGGCCCAATTTTAATTAATTTTTGGGCTGTTATTTTAATTATAGGCCTACGAATTTTTTCCTTATTTCTTTTAAAAAGTGTTTGAATTTTCACTAAATTAATTAGTGGATTTAAATCTCTTGATTAATTTTAAAATATTGAAAAATAGAATTATTTATTTTAAATGAAGTCCGTTCTGTTAATTTAGATTATTAATGGACTTGTATAGGAAATATCTTGGGAATTAAACCCTTATTATATGATATAATTATTTTCAAGGTTTTATGAGTATGAATTTTAAATTGTTAAAATGTTTTTAATTAATTCCATCTTATTGAAATTTAAAATGTTTTATTTAAGATATATGTAAATAAGTAATGGGATTTCTCATTTATTTACATAGTAAATAAATAAAAAGGTATAGAATATTTTCAAAAAAAAAAATGGTGCATGATTTTTATGCTTACGTGAACTTGTGACTTTGAATGATACTAAGTTTTAAGGATATTGATTTCTTTCTTTTGATCGTTATGTGATTACGTGCTATTATGTGATTATTCACTAGGTTATGTTGGTTTTTTTTTTTTTTTGACTGTTTTTAATGGAAACGAAATTATGGATGCTAGAACCCTAAAAGACTAAAATATACCCTAGGCACGTAGATATAGACCTTGTCTTATGACAATTTCTTCACAAACTTATCGACTCTTCATCAATAAAGGTCCGAGCGACAGGGAGTGAAGCTGAAGAAGAAGTGACTCCACGCCCGTTTTAAGAACGTGTCACACCCCAATTCTTGAAGGAATAAATATAATCGAGGTGTGAATAATTCATAGAAATAAACAAGGGAAAAACCTTGTTAAAACCGAATAATAAAATATCAAGTCGGGTTATGCCCCTTCGGATCGCAAGTTTTGTTTCATACTTCTGACTACCGACATTCATTAGCATAAATTTAATAGTGAAGAGTCTAAGCTCGATCAGGTATATCATTTGAAATTTAACATGAAGATCTTAAGTTGAGGAAGCTAAAGACGGATATGAGTAACTGCTACAGCGGAAGTCTAAAATATGAATTTAACCCTAGCCTCAGCTCCGTCCCGTCAGCACCAGCCAGCCAACCTGCAAACATTTGAAAGTATTTTTGGGCTAAGTACTAATGTACTCAGTGGGCATGCATTTTCTGAAACATTTCATACTTTCGTAAAGACAATTTATCCAATTATACTTAACATAACTTAGAAGGTTTTAAATTGAAAGAACTTCTAAGCATGTTAAAATATTTTTTTTCATTTGTGCGCACATGTCACACTCTTTTTCTGTTACTTGCTGTGATCCTGGACCTTTCAACCACCGACGAATTTCTATCTCCTGCTTACTTGAACTGAGGGCGTAACCCAGATAAGTTTACTTTGACCTCGGAACGCTACCCAAGCCGGCCTCATATTTCTCATGCTCCAGAACACATCCAGCCGAGCACCCTTATAACGCCTCTGGTTAGTGCTCGATGGAGATCAACCCACCGAGTCAGCTAATAGGTGTACACAATTCTCAAACAACGTGTTAGGTCATAAGAGAACCTCATTTGATTAACTTTGCGAGCTTAAACAGAGCAGAGTGCACATAAATATTTTATTGGATAAATAGTTTGCATTTCATTGTAACATTTAAAGCTTAATAATCACACAAACGCATCTCGAAAAAGCAGCGCTAATCCCCTTGGTCCACAAAGCCTACAAAAATTCTATTCTTAATAGGTCTCGTGAAGCTAACCTTATTTCTTAGTGAGTGTGCTTAACATTCCATCACGCTGGATTTTCAAATTTAATAAATAAATAATTGAAAACTAAATTCTTAAGTTAAGAACACCAACAATATCCTTACTCGATTTTCTTTAATAATTGAATTTATGAAAACCAATTTAAATTATAACTACTTTTATTGCAAAATTCTAATGCAATTTCATGACATACTTAAACATATAATAAGTAATTATACTTTAATATGCACATAATAATAATACTATTATGCAATTATTCTTTAGGATAATTAATCAAACTAATTATAAGTCTAATTAATAATTAAGGCAACCCAAATTTAAAATAATAAGAAGCCCTCCTCTTTTTTATTTTTTCTTTATAAAAACGCAGCCCATATAAAATAGGGCAATTCATGCATTCAAAAATGGGTGATTCTATTCGTAGCCCATATTTTACTCTCTATAGCCCCCTATTTATAATAAAAATATAAAATAATTTTGAATTTACAATCTTATCCTATAATCACAGCCGTGAATATCTTCAAATTTGTCACTGAATCCTAAAGTAATACTTAAAATTAAAACTCCTATCAAACTACACACATCAATCTGCAGGATGCCTTCCGCTAATAACCTTGACCTACATCTCATTCGAATCGAACATATGAACTCTGGGACTTTAAAATGTTTACTTTGCTTGAGAAATTGGACATAGAAGAATTGGATCGAAACTCAAGCTTTCTAAATTTCGCTATTTGGGAAGAAACTTGTTTTCTGGAGTGAAGTCACGGGATCATATTGATGAAGAAAATGATGGAAAGTGCTATAGCTTAAAAATGAGATAAGAAAACTAAAACATCCCAAGGAAAAGTTTGGAAGAAAAAGTAAACATCCTTATTATAATAACTCTGATTGTCAAGGCCATGAAAGAATTAGGAGTGGGTCTAGAATAAGCGAGAGCGCAAATTAGAAGATGGGAGATGGATGAGTGAAATCTTGCAGCTGCGATGCTATATCCTGATGGAAATTAAAAAACGAATCATGATCTTATTGGAATTGGTTGGGTAATTTTGTCGAACAAGTGGTAGGCATGATTAAATTTACATTTGGAAGATAACAAATAAAATGAAGAAGCTTTGTCGTTGATGGAATTAAGTGAGGAAATATATTTTGATAATAGAAAAAGTTGTCGAATACAATGATTAAGAAAGCATATTTAGAAATATAAAAAAATATATCTTGTTCTGACATTGTGTTTTATCATTTTATTGTTATTATTATTACTGAGCATGAATCAAACGAGAGCTTGTTGTCACTTTCTGATTACATGATAGCCAAAATGAAGAATATGATAGAAAGATATAGTAATAGTCAAAAAGGAGAAAAGAGGAAGTGTAAGAGTTTAAGAGCAGACTATTTACAGAAAATTTTAAGGGCTAAGATCACGTGAAGAAAGAAAGAAAAAATGGGGCTAAGGGTTAAATAGTCTACTATAAATATTTTTAATATTATAACAAATAAAAGGCTACAAAGAGTAAATTGTGGGCTACAAATAGAGTCACCCTTCAAAAATAGTTCAGTGGCCCATCCCATTATTAAAAGAGCCCAAGCAAAATAAAATTAACTCGGCCCAACTCATCTAAACATATGCCCATCTCACTGAGCCCATCAGAAATCTCTCTCTCACCCCTGTCTCTCTCAAATCACACACATATCACAGCCACCCAGCAACGCGGCTGCACTCTCAACTCCGACGACATCGCCGCCGGGCCGCCCTCTCGTTCGATATCCAGCGACGACAGCTGTCAAGCCGCCGCCTCCGTGCCCAAGCCCTAATTTCCTCTGTTTCTCCACAAAACCCCATATCCCCAAAATTCAAACACCACTCCCTTCTTTCTCCGGCGACCACATCGACAAGGCCCCTGCCTCGCCGCCTCTTCCTCGTTTTCCAGCGTCTCAGGGCAGCGTCGACGAGGCCGCCGCCGCCTGAAGCCCCAGGTCCTCAGATCTCCCTCTTCAGCCGCGACCACCGCCACACCTACTCTCTATTTTTCCAAGGTCAGACGGCAGCAGTGACGGCACCGTCGACCGCCTCACTTCTCTCTCAACTCCGGCCGATAGCAGCAGCCATACGCTGCCACCATCGCTGATTCCCAGCCCTCAAGCTCTCTCTCTCTCACTTACTCGGCCAGACTGACAGCAGCAGCTTCATGCCACTACCGCTGTCTGCTGGCTCACAGCCCAATGCCCCCTTCCCTGACTCGACTCGGCAGCCGACGGCAGTAGCTCCGCCCCGCCGTCGCCGCTCTCTACCACCTCAGTCCCGATTTAAAAGCAAAACAAGTTCAAGACTCTTCGTTTAAAGAATGGATTCTTCATAACAGAATAACACCCACAACAAGTATGGAAATAAAGGAGATTCAAAGCTTCAAACTTTTTCTCAAATCATTCTTTTATTACTCGAATGATGTATGAATATATGCTTGTGTCTCTGTGCTTCAGTTTGATATGCATAAAAATATGCACTGATGATGAGATGAATGAATGTATGCTTATGCCTCCTTGCTTTTGGCTCAATTAAGAACTATAATAAAATTGGCATAACTAATTGAGAGATAAAAACCTTTTGAAAGTGATTCTGTTGTGTTGGTTGCTTGAAAGGAGCTGCTTTGATCTTGAGTTTCATTCTTGCGAAAATATTGTGTGAAGTTGTGAAGAGCTTTGGATAATGAATAGAAGGGGTGTAGCCGTGTAGAGGTATGGAGGGTCACTACCTAGCTCAGCTTTAAGCTGCTGCAAGAGAGGTGAAAGCAAAAGCATGGCTAGGCATGCACTTGTAAGGGGAGAAGGTGGCTGATGGAACGTTGAGTGAGGGAGTGGTTTGACAAATGAGATCTCTCAGCGTTGAATTATTAATATCATTCAGGATTTGCTATAAATGACTCGTGTAAATGTTTAAATGCTCAATTTAAATAAATATGATATGCATAAGAATAGCAAGAGCTTTAGAGTCAGAGATAGGTTCAGTGAACTTTGTAGAAGATGGTGTGTGTGAGTCACTGGAGCTCGAGCAAGATGAATATGTGTCGCAGCCCGATATAGCCAGTGATAGCGTATACCAAGTATCGTACGACTAATAAAAGAAATAGTGAAAAAAATAGAAATACATCTTGTATTAGCGGAAGCATTTGCAACTTACTCATTTTCAAGAAAGGTTTTAAGACCCAAAATAATTACTCGCTTGGGTGAAACATAATAAGCAGTTGAAACTTAGCAAGGGTTTAAGAAGTATTTCCCTTATGGGATATTACAGGCATAAGCAAATTAAATAAAGTTTCATCATAGTTGTGCAGCGATATGCGTTACTATATGTGTGAAGACATATAGCAGGGAGTTCAAATTCTTATAGAGTCAAAGCATATAAAGATAAACATGAGACATAGGGAAGACACAGCCAACTGACAATTCCAACAGCCTTCACCCATCCTCGCGCTAAGCCAGACCTGCACATTTAGAAATACATGTAGGGCTGAGTACCAAAAAACACTCAGTGGACTCATGCCGAAAATAATTGAAATGTTGCTCTTAGAGCTATATGTCAATCTTGCCCTTTTCAATGCATCAACAGGATTTTGTCAGATTTGAAATACTTGTTAATGTTTTTCTGTCATAAACTCATTTGCATCATCATAATAATATCATTAGTCTACAGACATTATATTCAGGGTATGTGCCAACTATGAGAACTCATATAACATATATATACTAGGTGAAGAGAAGAAGGCCTCCTAAAAATCACCGTGACCGGCCGACTAGAGACGGCTCACGATCACCTCTGCGCACAAAACCTTTACTGTCATATAAATCAGTTAAAGGCCGATATCTTGCATCATGATCATAATCATGTCTTTCATAGAGGCAACATACCACATCTCATTCTCATCAATAATAAATATGGCAAGATGACAATTTTCATAATACTCATCAATAATGCTTCAACATGCTTCATTTTCGTAATATTCATCAATAATACTTCAACATGCTTCATTTTCATAAGATTTTGCATTTGAACTCATTATCAAGGTAGCTAGCCATAATAGAGTTAGAATAAAGCCCACCTGTCTCAGGGGTCGATGACGTAACGCTCAGAGTCGTACTAACGCCGGCCGTCACTCGAACCTTTGGTGGCGCACGTGGTTTAGATTGCCATGTGACAAAATAAACTCTAGTTAGAAATTAATATAACTAATATCTAATACTTATACTTGCATCAATGCTTAATCTCATCTTATAATTTCTCTACTATTTACCCAATTGGACCTCCCAATTTAATTGAATATCTTATCCAATTAAAATACTCTCAATCCTAGGTAAATAGCATTCATAAAAAATCACATAGTCATTCATGCTTCCAATTACTCAACTAATCCATAATATATATATATATATATATATATATATATATATATATATATGAATTATCTCAATACTCAAGTGACTTAAAAGTCACACTATGAACTTGAAATCTTTTTCATTGCAAATAAATTCTCAAATATTCATGTAAGCTTTGGAAAAAATATATAAAATTTTCTAGTAGCATTTTCATGCCATAACATGGTGTATTATTCCACCAAAACTTTGAAATCCTCAAAACAATTCCAAAGTAGAAATTTTCGGACTCTTCCAGTTTACCATTCTGCTCTGCCTCAACTTTAAAGAATAAACTGTTTTAGCTCAGAAATCTCCTGGATTCGAGACTTACACCATTGAAAAGCTCTTTGAGTCTAGTTTTGTTTAAAAAAAGTAGAGTGAAAAACTCCGAGTAGTTTAAGAGATATGGGTGTTTTCCCACAGTCTACCAGATTCGGCAGTTTTGCACGACTGGAAGTTAGGATTTTTGAAAAATAGTAAACATTGGCCAAATGGTTTGCAATTTTACATGAATCTGTATAACACATGTATCCTTCTACCATAAAAATTTGAGAGGCTGAATAGTTTTGGAAGTCACTGAAAAGTGTGACTCAAGGGACTGCCTTTCTAGATTCCCGGCGGAAATGTGCAGTAAAAGTTTTACATTTTAAAACGGTAGTAAAAGAAGTCCAAATGACTTGACATTTTACCAGAGATTACATGACACATATATATACACACTGTAAAAGTTTGAAGATTTTTGGACGAGGGAAACCTCGTCGAATCATCAGTCCAGAACGTAAGAAAACTTTCTCAAAATGGTTGAAATTATAACATTTACACCTATAATCATAGATCTATAATTCCACCATTATTCTCATGCATTTTCTCACTAATATCTCATCATGCTTCAATTGTCATAACATATAACCCTCTCAAGGGTTTTCAAGAAGTATCTCTTTCTTTCTCATGCATCTAACATGTAGACGTGTGTATGAGCATATGAGAAGTAGTGGAAAGTTTGAAGGAGTTCATATATATGCTTTCTTTCACCAACATTATCGAAAATCATAAGAGTAGAGAGGGGACTATCATGCTTCAATATGCTTCAATATATATGCTTATACATCATGAAAATATATACATAACATAAGAGGAGGATTGAGGTTGCAACCAACAAGATCAATGGAGGTGGAGTAGAAGATGATGCGTAGTATGCTTGGAGCTCGTGCTTGAAGATTGGAGCACACTTGATGACTTTAGTGTGAAGGTAGAACACTTTTGGCTTCCTTAACTCTTTCCAAAAATGGTGAAACAAGGAGAGAAGTGTGGTGGAGTGAGGAGTGGAGGCTGCCGAAAATAAGGGGGGAGAAAGAGAAGAGGAGAGCTTGCTTTGATGAGGTGATGTGATGGTGTGATTTGCTTCATTAATGAGTATCTTGCAATAACTAGGATAATAAATGGTGAGGATGTCATCCTCTTAATGGTGCAGGAGAATGATAAGAGAGAGATTGAGCAAGGGGGGAGGGAGAGAAGCTCGTGCATGTGCATGTGTGAGCTTAAAAATGGGGATTGTGTTGGCTAGATAGGTTAGCCTTTTTAGGGGAGTGGTTAATGGTGCAGGTGAGTCTCATTTAAGGAGGAGAAAGAGAAGAGTGTGAGGGAGAGGTAGAGACCGAGAGAGAGTGATAGGAGAAGAGAGATCGAGTGAGAGCGAGAGGGGGAAGAGAGATCGATCGAGAGAGAGAGGAAGAGAGATCGAGAAGAGAAGAGGAATCGAGAGGAGCAGAGAGATCGAGAGGAGCAGAGAAGTCGAGAAGAGTAGAGAAGTCGAGAAGAGCAGAGAAGAGAGATCGAGAGGAGAAGAGAAGTCGAGAAGAGCAGAGAAGTCGAGAAGAGCAGAGAAGAGGGATCGAGAGGAGAAGAGAGATCGAGAGAGATAGAGAGATCGAGAGAGGAGCAGAGAGATCGAGAGAGACAGAGAGATCGAGAGAGAAGCAGAGAGATCGAGAGAGAGAGAAAGAGAGATCGAGAGAAGCAGAGAGATCGAGAGGAGCAGAGGGGAAGAGGAATCGAGGGGAGTGAGGGGAAGAGGAATCGAGAGGCATATATATATATGCTTGAATAATTAACTCTTATTTAGTGTGTAGGAATATATCCAAGAAAATATGTCTCAATTATGATATTACTAATATCATAATAACAATGCATCAATAAATCATATGTGAATATTCTACCACGTAAAATATTAATCTCACATAGATATTTAAATCTAGGGCGAAGATATGTCTCTCAAATAATAGGATTTATAAGGCCCGAGAAAATAATATCGCCTCCTATTAAACTCTCAAAATAATTCTTATCTCATTTATTCGCCCACGTGCATAATTCCTCTAGCTACTATTTAAACTCAATTTAAATACGAGCTAGGGCACAATTAGTTTCTCAAAATACGGGGTGTTACATCCTTACCCCCTTAAAAAAATTTCGTCCCGAAATTTGAAATCTCACCTTCGGGAAACAATTCTGGATACTTTTCCTTCATTTTATCCTCCAATTCCCAAGTTGCTTCTTCTTGCCCGTGATGTCTCCATTGTATTTTGACCAAGGCAATTGACTTATTTCTCAATTGTTGGATCTTTCTATCCAACACAGCTTCGGGCCTTTCTTCATATTTCAGGTCCGGTTCAAGAGATATATCCTCTCGATGAATAACATGCTTCGGGTCAAACACGTATTTTCTCAATTGCGACACGTGAAAGACATTGTGAACATTCGCGAAATTTGGAGGTAACGCGAGTCTATAGGCGACAGGGCCTACTTTTTCCAATACGTCGTATGGGCCTATAAATCTAGGCTTGAGCTTTCCTTTTATACCGAATCGGTGAATCCCTCGAGAAGGGGAAACTTTCAAAAAGACTTTACTTCCCACTTCAAATTGAATCTCTGTGCGTCTAGTGTCGGCATAAGATTTTTGGCGATCTTGAGCTTCTTTAATTCGTTGCCGAATTTGTCTCACAGTTGTGATCATTTCTTCCACTGCATCAGGTCCTAACACTTTTCTTTCTCCTACTTCATCCCAATAAAGCGGAGATCTACATTTTCTTCCATAGAGGGCTTCATATGGTGCCATGTTAATAGTCGTTTGGAAACTATTATTGTAGGCAAATTCAATCAGGGGTAGCATTTGTTCCCATTGAGCTCCTCTATCTAACACTACAGTCCGAATCATATCTTCCAAAACTTGTATAGTTCTTTCGGACTGTCCATCCGTCTGTGGATGAAAAGCTGTGCTAAAATTTAACTTAGTACCCAATTCCTTGTGTAAGCTCATCCAAAAACGTGAGGTGAATTTTGTATCTCGGTCGGAGGTAATCGTCATTGGAACTCCGTGCAAACGTACTATCTCACGAATGTATATTTGAGCTAACTTTTCGGATCCATGCGTGATAGGAATCAGTATGAAGTGAGCACTTTTTGTCAATCTATCTATGATCACCCAAACGAAACGGCGGTATTCCCTTTATTCGACTTTGGCAAAGCAGTGACAAAGTCCATGGCAATGTGGTCCCATTTCCATTCTGGGATTTCTAACGGTTGTAATTTGCCATAAGGCCGTTGGTGCAACGCCTTTACTTGCTTACAAGCTAAACATCGTTCTACAAACGAAGCTATGTCTCGCTTCATGCCTTCCCACCAAAATCTTGCTTTTAAGTCTTGGTACATCTTCGTACCTCCCGGATGTGCTGCATAATGTGTGTCATGAGCCTCACTCATGATTTCATTTCTTAATTTCTCATCATTGGGTACACAGATTCTTCCCTCAAACATCAACGCATTATCTGCGGCTTCTTGGTATGAATCAAGCTTCTCGGTACGGATTTTCACTCGCAAACTTTCCAATTTCTCATCCTCTCTTTGCATATTAACAATCCTCGATCTTAGATCGGGGGTAACACTGAGTGTCGCCATGATCAAATCTGTGGTTTGCGGCGGAAATACCACTTCCAACCTTAACCTTTCAAATTCCCTGACCAAGTCATTTTCCTTAGTTAGGATACATCCTAACTGGGCTCGTTCCATTCTGCTCAAGGCATCTGCCACTACGTTGGCTTTGCCTAGATGATAATTGATTCCACAATCGTAGTCCTTGACCAATTCTAGCCATCTTCTTTGTATCATATTCAGATCCTTCTGTTCAAAGAAATATTTGAGACCCTTATGGTCGGTGTAAATTTCACACCTTACTCCATAAAGGTGGTGTCTCCAAATTTTCAGTGTGTGCACTACTGCTGCTAGCTCTAGGTCATGTGTCGGGTAATTTGCTTCATGTGGCCTAAGCTGTCGCGAGGCGTAAGCTATTACCTTACCCTCTTGCATCAGTACACAACCTAGTTCTTTCTTTGATGCGTCCGTATAGATAGTGTATTCCTTGTTTGCTTCTGGAACGGCTAGTACTGGGGCGGTGGTCAACCTCTTCTTCAATTCTTGAAAGCTTTGTTCGCATTCGTCTGTCCACAAGAATTTGACTTCTTTCTTGAGCAGATGAGTTATAGCCTTAACTATTTTGGAGAAATCTTGTATAAAACGACGGTAGTAGCCTGCTAATCCTAGGAAGCTACGAATCTCGTGAGGTGTCGTTGGTGATCTCCATTCTTGCACTGCTTGAACCTTGGCAGGGTCCACTTTGATTCCTGCAGCTGAAATGACATGGCCTAAGAAATTGACTTCTCGTAGCCAAAACTCACATTTGCTATACTTAGCATAAAGCTTTTCAGCTCTTAGCTTCTCTAGCACAGTTCTAAGGTGCTCTTCATGATCCTTCTCATTCTTCGAGTAAATCAAGATGTCATCTATGAATACCAACATGAATTGATCCAAATATTCGTGAAACACTCGATTAATGAGATCCATGAATACGGCGGGGGCATTTGTTAATCCAAAAGGCATCACTATGAACTCATAGTGTCCGTATCTCGTGCGGAAAGCTGTCTTTGGAATATCCTCAGGTCGTATCCTCAATTGGTGATACCCTGTCCTTAAATCTATCTTTGAGAAAGCGCGTGCTCCTCGAAGTTGATCAAACAAATCGTCTATACGTGGCAAAGGATACTTGTTCTTTAGGGTCACTTTGTTCAATTCCCGATAATCGATGCACAATCTTAAACTTCCATCTTTCTTTTTAACAAACAGGACCGGTGCTCTCCAAGGCGAAACACTGGGTCGAATGAATCCCATGTCCAACAACTCTTGTAGTTGCAACTTCAGTTCTTGCAATTCTGCTGGTGCCATCCTATATGGTGCTTTGGATATTGGTGCTGCTCCAGGTTCCAATATGCTTCAATATGCTTCAATATACATGCTTATACATCATGAAAATATATACATAACATAAGAGGAGGATTGAGGTTGCAACCAACAAGATCAATGGAGGTGGAGTAGAAGATGATGCGTAGTATGCTTGGAGCTCTTGCTTGAAGATTGGAGCACACTTGATGACTTTAGTGTGAAGGTAGAACACTTTTGGCTTCCTTAACTCTTTCCAAAAATGGTGAAACAAGGAGAGAAGTGTGGTGGAGTGAGGAGTGGAGGCTGCCGAAAATAAGGGGGGAGAAAGAGAAGAGGAGAGCTTGCTTTGATGAGGTGATGTGATGGTGTGATTTGCTTCATTAATGAGTATCTTGCAATAACTAGGATAATAAATGGTGAGGATGTCATCCTCTTAATGGTGCAGGAGAATGATAAGAGAGAGATCGAGCAAGGGGGGAGGGAGAGAAGCTCGTGCATGTGCATGTGTGAGCTTAAAAATGGGGATTGTGTTGGCTAGATAGGTTAGCCTTTTTAGGGGAGTGGTTAATGGTGCAGGTGAGTCTCATTTAAGGAGGAGAAAGAGAAGAGTGTGAGGGAGAGGTAGAGACCGAGAGAGAGTGATAGGAGAAGAGAGATCGAGTGAGAGCGAGAGGGGGAAGAGAGATCGATCGAGAGAGAGAGGAAGAGTGATCGAGAAGAGAAGAGGAATCGAGAGGAGCAGAGAGATCGAGAGGAGCAGAGAAGTCGAGGGGAGCAGAGAAGGCGAGAAGAGCAGAGAAGTCGAGAAGAGCAGAGAAGAGAGATCGAGAAGAGAAGAGAAGTCGAGAAGAGCAGAGAAGTCGAGAAGAACAGAGAAGAGAGATCGAGAGGAGAAGAGAGATCGAGAGAGACAGTGATATGAACTTGGCCGGTGATTATGGAGTTTCACCGGAAAACACGACAATAAAGTAAAAGATATGGAAGATTCCGATCTACTTGATTTGTACGCGGAAGATTGAAGATGAACAGAACAAATTGAAATTACAGATAAAAGATGGAATGCCTCAAAACCCCTGAATTCTAAACCACGAAATGATCTAGGCGAATAATTCCCTAAACCCCAACGTGCATTTGACGCAGGAACTCGGAGACGCTGAATGACACACGGCGAGGGATGTAGATCTCGTCGATTCGTTGATAGGTTGAATCCTTGTTTATCAAGAAGAATTCGAAAACTTGAGAGAGAATTAAACTCACTGTTATATTATCAAAATTGTCTTACTTTGTCCAACGCATAACATCCCTATTTATAGGGAAACAGGAAACCCTACGTAAAAAGGAAATAAATAGAAATAAAGAAAATAACGGAACTTGTTCAGCAAGTCAAAAGAAACCCTAGCGCGAAATCCTTTGAAAGACGCAGGGGAATCAACTCTGCTCTGGCAAGGCCAGAGGGATCAAGTCTTCTCTGGCGGGTTGAATCTGCTCGGCCAGACTCCCTTGAATTCTCTGCTCGGGCAGGCTCCACTTGATTTCTCTGCTTGGGCAGACTCCACTTGATGCCTCTGCTAGGGCAGACTCCACTTGATTTCTCTGCTCGGGCAGACTCCACTTGATTTCTCTGCTCAGTCGATTCCGCTGCTCTGGCAAGGCCAGAGAGTTCGATTCTCCTCGGGCGAGATGATTCCGCTGCTCTGGCGAAAAGCCAGAGGAATCGCGTCTTCCCGGGCGCAACGATTCCGCTGCTCTGGCAAGGCGCAGAGGAATCGAGTCTGTTCTGGCGGTTCGGCTCTGTTGTGCGGCTCCGCTCTGTAAGCGACAAGGTTTACCATCTTTGAGCTCTGATCTGTCGGCCCTTCTCCAATTGGTCTTTTCAGCTCTTGCCTCCAGATTTCGTCCACCAACGCCATTAAATTAGCCTTGAACGTCTTGGCTCTAGCTCTCGTCACTGGACCAACAGGCACGAGTACCGGATCTTCACTCTGTGCAGCCTCATCTTGCGCTCTGCTCTGCGCTGCATCATTCCCCCTCTCTTGAAAAGGATTTGTCCTCAAATCCACAGCGTCGCCTACATCAAAGGGGCTTAAGTCAGTAACATTGAATGTAGCGCTCACATTATACTCACCGGGCAAATCTAGTTTATAGGCATTATCATTGTTCACATCAGTTGGTATCAGTTTTCCAGGTTTCGTAAGGGCGAAATTTCTAGGGTTTATCATTTGGTTTTGTTGGGTTCTGTTCTCAATTTTAGGGTGTTCTGTTGGGTTTTGTTGGCCGTGTTTCAGTTTTCGTATGGGTCAAAATTATCTAGGGTTTGGTATTTTTCTGTTTGGGTCTTTCAGTTCTTAACAGAGTATGAGTGTGATTTCAGCAAATCACAGCCATCCGGCAGTTTTTGATGGTTGCAATAGAGATAAGACGTGTCGTTCATGTCAAGGGTTCCGATCCCATGAGAGTGAGCAGTGGGCAAATTTCTTTCACACGCGATGTCTTGTCCACGACAAGGTGTGCAGTGTGATCATTGATGGATAAAGTTGCACGAATGTGGCGAGTAGGTACATGGTGGAGAAATCGGGGCTGACCGAGGTACAACACCCCAAGCCGTATCGTGTGCAATGGCTGAATGAGACTGGTGTCGTCGAGGTTACCACGCAAGTGAAAGTGTTTTTTTGCGTTGAGAAGTATGAAGATGAGGTTGTGTGTGATGTTATTCCCATGCTGGCGACCCACCTTTTGTTGGGTAGACCGTGGCAGGTCGATAGACGAGCTATTCATGATGAAGTCACCAACAAGTACTACTTCGCCTATAAGCACAGGAAGGTGGCACTTGTCTCTCTTAGTCCTCAACAAATTTATGAGGATCACTTGCAACTGCAGCAAC